>NC_069383.1:23208636-23511666 GCF_027475565.1 Acinonyx jubatus | reverse complement strand
GCTCTTCATACACGTGAAGACCTCTTTTTCCTTTGCTAACATTGCCTTTTTCTCATTGCCTTCTGCCACTAGCATTGCAGCAGCTCTGCCCCAAATCTCTGATGCACAAAGGAAGCCACTTAAGTTTCCGGAGAAACAGTGTGGTGTATACCTAACAGACCCTGTGGCCAAGATTTAGCTTATGATAGAACTGGTAATCCCAAGGCTACAACTTAAGCAGTATAAAAGAGACAAATCCTCGGTTTCAAATCTTAATTTTTTTGTTTTAGCCTTTAGGCTTTAAGAAAAAAAATTCTTATATGTTTGGAGTTTTAATGCAGGCTTACTCTTTGTGGATTTAGAGATTGGATGATGAGGGGAGTAACAAAAGTGAAACCAAAATTATGACCAAACTGGGGTTGAGTTGCTAAATTAAGTACTGTACTTGTTTACCGCCTCCCTGATGAGTCCAGTGGTTTTAACAAAACTTGTGAGTGAAAGCTTGGGTTTCTTATTGAAGGTTAACCATTGTTATGCTGTTGGTGCTGAGCAAATAGCTTCCATCAGCCTCGGTTTTCACTTTGTAAAGAGTGAAAACAAGGACTCTTTCCATTATGGGGAAATATTTACAAACGGAATAAAATAGAACTAGTGGTATGATCAAGGATATCATCTGATGTAAGGTAAATTCTAAAATTTAGGGTAATATGTCTCACATATCCTCCGTAGCTTCTTTCAGTTAAGGCTTTTAAAACATATTATTAGTTCGGTGCTCCTGGGTGGCTCAGTCAGTGGAGTGTCCAACTTCGGCTCAGGTCATGATCTCATGGTTCGTGGGTTTGAGCCCTGTGTTGGGCTTTGTGGTGACAGCTCAAAGCCTGGAGCCTACTCAGGATTCTGTGTCTCCCTCTCTCTCTGCTCCTTCCCTGCTCACACTGTCTCTCTCTCTCTCTCTAAAAAATAAACATTAAAAAAATTTTTTAAAGAAAGAAAAAAATGTTGTTATTTTGATTTTTAAGTCTTCTTCCTCCAACCTTACCTTTTTGTTGAGTTGTCATTCAGATCACCTCAGATAACCTTTTATAACAACTGTCTTTGTTGGCTTAGCCATCCATCAACAGGTAAGTTGATCTTGAAGTTCAAATATCTGAGCATTTATTATATGAAAAGCTTGAAACTGTGTGCATGGAGAATAAGTTTAAAATATGTAAAAGCATAATTCCTACCCTTTAATAGTCATTCAAATACTTGGGAACAGCTCTAAATGTTCCTTTTCCTGCATCAGAGCTTCTCTGTGGAAATCATTCCTGATTCTCCTGGTCATTCTTCATATGATTTAGTTTGCCAGCCTTGTTACCACCTTCCTGGTTATCCTTTTCTAGATTTATTATATATGGTTAGTGTCACCTGTAAGAGGTCATATACCGAATCATGATTCTAGGATGTTGCTTGACCTGTTGCAGTTTTCTTCTTTGTACAGGTCACTGTACTGTTATTTGATTAATTGAGTTTGTGTAGGCTTTTTAAGCTGAAACCTCATAATGAAGGCTCATCTTGAACTTAACACTCAATTGTTAAAAAGTAACAACAGGTCCAAAATGGAGTCACTGGTACTAGGCCCACCTCACCAAACCAAGATTTAATTAATATTTAACCTAATTGCAGTTTTGACCTTCCCTAGGAATGTAATCTTAACTGGTCAGTCTGGAATTTTCTAGCCAGCACCAGTAGGGTTATCCTGCTTCATAGACCCTGATTTTCTCCAAAGGAAGGTGACCTTGCCAGAAACAATTTTTTCACTAATGACTTCCTTTTCTCATTCCCTCTCTGCCTCTGAAAACCTTTCCTTTTCTGTAGCTCTTTGGAGCTTCTTTCTATTTGCTAGATGGGATACTGCTTAATTCATGAATTGTTAAATAAAGCCAATTTGATCTTTATTGATCTTGAATTTTTGTTATTTAACACAACTAAATTCTCAAGTAATGATCAACTAATGTTAAAATTAATTTCTTACCAGCATTATACTTTTTTTTAAATAACTATATTTACATTTATCCTTCATAAATTTCGTTTTGTATTTTCAGTCCATTGTTTTTATCTCTTCAGATATTTTTTATTTTGTTGATTGTGTCTTTCATGGCATTATCTAATCTTCCTAGCTTTATATTACTAGCAAAATATATAAACTACCTCTTAAATCTTCAGCGTGTTGATAAACATCTACCACAGCAAGGCCAAATAAAGAGCCTTGCTAACATTAGAGCCTTCCATCCAGATTGATATTAAGCCATTGATTAATAATGTGAGGATGGTTGTTTAACCAATTTTAAAACCATTACCTGACTAGCATGAGGAATCTTATCTTGATTTCAACAAGATGTATTTGACCTACTCTATGTTATTTATCTTATCTTTCAGTCTAGTAATTTTGCCAAAAATAAAATTAGGTCAGCCTGATTTTTTTTCTTATTGAGCCAATTCTGGTTTCTGGTGCTATCTATACCCCTTCCCTACCCTGCAAAAATCTGGCATAGAATTTTGCTGGGACTCTTTGGTAAACTCTTAATCTGTAGTTCTGAGAATTTAGTCTCTCTCTTTTTTCCTTTGAAATTGAGGAAATTGAAATAGAATTTTGTTTCTAGTCTTCTAGCTTCTTTTCTATTTTCCATGAGCTATCATGGAGATCTCAATGTTTTAGGCTATAATTTATCTGGTTCTAGAGATTTGAATGTACTAAAAAGTTACTGGATGCTCTTTTATTATTTTTTCTTCTGTCTCAGACTTCGGTTTCCTCTTAAACATGTGTGTTCTGCTCTTTCCAATCTGGAAGATTATTCTTGAAGAAGAAATATAGAAGCAAAATAAGAGTGGAATAGGTTTGATTTTCTGTAGCATCTTTTAACATAATGTATGTTAAAAGGTCTGTATCATCTTTTTGTATCCAACGTTGCTGAAAAAAGACTCTATATTAGCACTGTATAAGCTTATATTGATCGTCTGTTATGTGCCAAGTACTGCATTAGATTCTTGGAATCAAAGATGAGTAAGACATGGTCTTGTCTCTTAAGGAATTCACAATATAGTTGAAGAGATACATATTTATATAAATAGCAAGATAATTGCTAATAGAGGATGTTTAAAATCCTGTGATGGAGCAATCAGTTGTATTTAAGGTAGTAGGTTTATATGAACCTCCACAGAGGAAGCTCTGTTTAAGTGTATTCTTTTTTTTTTTTTTTTTTTTTTTTAGAGATAGAGAGCTCAAGTGTGAGCAGAGGAGAGGGGTAGAGAGAGAGAGAGAGAGAGAGAGAGAGAGAGAAAGAGAAAATCTTAAGCAGGCTCCATGCCCAGTGTGGAGCCCAACTCAGGGCCTAATACCATGCATGACACTGGGATCATGACCTGAACTGAAATCAAGAGTCGCATGCTCGACCAACTGAGCCACCCAGGTGCCCCAGTTTAAGTGGATTCTTAAAGGAAGTATGGACATTTTGGGTGGATTGGGATGTTACTGGAAGAAAAACTTTTTTTTTTTTTTTTTAATGAAGAACAGCATGTATAAGTAGATGGAGGGTAAGGACCAACATGATGGAGAAATCTTAAAATAATCCTATAGTATGGTTGCAATATGGAATATAAAGGGGAGTCCCAGGAAATGAGGCTGGAGAGACAAGCAGGATCATATCAGAAAGAGCCTTTATACTGTGATAGAATTTGGACATCAGTAGGCACATGGGTGTCACTGAAGGGTTTTAAGCAAGGCATGTGATCAAAACTAGTGTCGTCAGAGTCCTTTTTTATGCTATATAAGTCAGTTTAGGCTAGGTTATATTGTGCCAACAAACAATCCCCCAATTTTATTTTATTTATTTATTAAAAAATTTTTTTTGAATGTTTATTTTTGAGAGACATACAGCGCAAATGAGGGAAAGACAGAGAGAGGGGGACACACAGAATCCCAAGTAGGCTCCAGGCTCTGAGCTGTCAGCACAGAGCCTGACGCGGGGCTCCAACCCACAAGCCACAAGATCATGTCCTCAGCCAAAGTCAGACGCTTAACTGACTGAGTCACAGGCGCATCAACAATCCCCCAATTTTGGTGGCTTATAATAATAAAGGTTTATTTTTTGCTAATGCTGCATTTTTATCTTGCAGCCCATTTCTAGGACCCAGGCAAGAGATGCACCTCTTGTCTAAGATATTAACCTTGTGATACAGGGAAATGAGACATTACTCTGAAAGCTGCTATTCAGACGTAAGATGTGTAATTTCCTCATATTTCTTGGTCTACAACAGGTCATATGGCCAAGCCTGACATCAGCTGTGCGGGAACCTGACATCAACTGGGCAGAACGTCTAATCCTCCAGGAGGGAGGGGAAATGAATATTTTGAATAATAATATCTACTTACATGCATCAAATTCTGTTTCTTTACTTTCTGAGATTAGTCGGAGCTGCTGGTAGCCATGTTCCTAGTGACTTAAAGTAACCTGAGGGAATGATGATAGTAGTGTGCAAAGAAATAGGAGACTAGAAAATGTCCTCACAGCTTTAGTCTCTGCATTTGCTGGGACTGCTGTGGTTCCTGAAAGTTTTCTAAGTATTTGTGAACTAATAGGAGAGTGCCATGATCAGACTTGTATTTTAGATTACTTCAGATGCAGTATGGAGAATGGGGAGAATGCATTAGGGTAGAAGCCGGAAGAACAGTTAGTACCTTACGCAGAAAGAATGGTTAATAATCTGTTTCAGATATGGAAGTATAAACTAGGGCCCTAATAGTGGGATTGGAAAGATGAAGATGAATTTTTTTAGAGTCACCCCAGAGGTAGAACCAGGTTCTGGTTATTGTAGGAAGAAGTGAAAGAGAAGAGCGTTGTGGTCATTGAGGGCATTTGGATGGATAGGATATTTGGGTGGATGGTGGTGTCATTCACCAACATAGGAGGTAAAATAGTAGTGGGAGAAGCTACCTTAATTTTAAACATGTTGCGTTTGAGATATCTGTGGAACATCTAAGTGGGAGTGGCTAGTAGACAAACTGGACATGCTCTTATGGGGCTCAGAGGATGTAAAGAGTTATTACAATGGTGATTGTATTACAATGGTGATTCCTGGGATGTAAGGGTAAGAAATCATGGATAAGAAGGAAAGGGAATAGGGGCGCCTGGGTGGCTCAACCAGTCAAGTGTCCAACTTCGGCTCAGGTCATGATCTCACGGTTCATGAGTGTGAGCCACGTGTCGGGCTCTGTGCTGACAGCTCAGAGCCTGGAGCCTGCTTCAGATTCTGTGTTTCTCTCTCTTTCTCTGCCCCTCCCCTGCTCACACTCCATCTCTGTCTTTCAAAAATGAATAAGCATTTTTTAAAAATTTAAAAAAAAGAAGGAATGGGAATAAAGGAAATGGCCAAGAGGTTGAAAGGAAAAGGATCAGTGACCTGAAGTCAGTGTGAGAGAATAGTAGGAGTAATTGAACAAACAAGCTAAAAGGAGAGGCCAGAGAGCAAATTACCCAAATAAGGTCTTCTGGACATGGAAAAATTTCTGGTGATGATAAGACCTGGAGTGTAATTTTGGTAGTGATTAGCTGAGGTAGAATGAAGGAGAACATCATTAGAGATAAGCTGAAGGAACTTAAAGACCAGATCTTCATGGGCCACCTACATGCATTGTTGAAATCACCTGATGTTGCAGAACTTCTGGTTGTCTACTCAATATCCAGTTTTTGTTTTTGTTTTTAATATTCATTTCTTGAGAGAGAGAGTGTGAGTGGGAGAGCGGCAGAGAGAGAGGGAGACACATAATCTGAAGTAGGCTCCACGCTCTGAGATGTCAGCACAGAGCCCAATGAGGAGCTTGAACTCACAAACTGCAAGAACATGACCTGGGTGGAAGTCAGACACTTAACTGACTTGAGCCACCCAGGTGCCCCATCAATATCCACTTTCTAACTGCTTCCTTCTAACAGATCTGTGTGCAATGTGCACTGGAAAAACTATACTTGGAATTAGATTCAGCTGCATTTGGCAGTAACCACCAAAAACAATGGTTTATATGCACATGAGTTTATTTTCTCATAAAATACACTGTCTTCATGTAAAATCATCATTGTTTCATATCTTTTATAGCATTTATGGTATTTATTACATTCTGAATAAGTTATTTGGGTGATTTATTAATTCTGCTTACCTGTAACCCTAAAAATGTATGTATTGTATTTACAAAGAAATACAGAGATAAGCATTACAAGGTTGGTATGGTAACTCCGCAAAGATTAGGGACTCTGTCCCCAATGACTCCTGTCATTTTGCTTCATCATTCTGTTGTTTCTGTACTTTCATGGTCCAAGGTGACTTCTGGAGCTCAAGGCATTATTTCTGTATTATAACCATCAAGAAGGAGGAAGGGCAAAGGCAAAAAAAAGGCCTTCCCAGAAGCCCCATCCAACAATTTCCACCTACCTTTCATCTGCTAAGCCCAGGTTAATGATGGAATTTAGGATGACTAGAATCTGAGAGATGAATTTAATAGATGACAGCTAGGAGAGGAGGAAATGACATAATTGAATGGCATGACCTTAACAGAGTTGCTTTTTATAAGAGAGTGAAGAAATAGTGTACTGGCAGAGTGTTTGGCAAGTGCAGAGGTTCTGAGGGGGGTTCGTTATACTAGCAATTTTAAGGAATAGCAAAGAGGCCAGTGCAGCTGGAGTAGAGTAAGAGAGAGTTGTATAGATGAGGCCAGCTGGTAACAGGGAGACATATCATACATGGTCTCGATAGGTCATATTAAGGATTTTAGGCTTTGGCTTTTTGTCTGAATGAGATAGGAAACCATTAGAAAGTTTCAAGCAGAGTGTGGCATGCTCTGACCTAAGTTTTAACTAGATCATTGTGGCTGCAAAGTTGAGAATAGACTGAAAGGGGTCAGTAAGGAGACCATTTAGGAGGTTACTCCAATGACCAGATGAGAGATGATGATAGTTTGGATCTGAAAATAGCAGTGAAGATGAGAGGAGTGAGTTAGATTCTGCATATATTTGGAAAGTAGATTAAACCGGATATGCTAATGGATTCAACTTGTGTTTGAAAGAAAGAGAGGAATTAAGGATGACTTCAGCGCTTTTGGCCAGAACAACCATAAGGATGAGGACAATAGGGAAACATTGTTTAAAATGAAGATAATTGTTTTGGTACAGAGACTTACTGTAGGTGTAGTCAGTATCTTTCTGTTTCAATATATTCCCGTTGCTTGTCTGTATCCATTTCTTCCTTCTCAGTGTACATTTAACTGACTTTCAGTACATTCATTCACTATTTTGCTCAACAAATGTCTGTTGAACAATTATAAAGTGTTCCAGCCTTTATCAGTTCAATTTTCTTTGGTTGCAAGTTGACTTAAGCAAAAAAGAAAGGGAGGGTGAGAGAAGGGGGATATTATAAGGATAATAGGAATAACGCACAAAATCAAAGGAAATGCTGAAGAATCGTACCTGGGAAGAGCCCTGAACCATAGTGTCATCTCACAGAAGTTTAGGTAGCATAATGGACATAATGTTTTTATTAGGGTAACCTTATCTGGATAAATTGCTCGTATCAAGTATCTAATTTAATAATGATACTGAGCTAGATGCTGAGGTAGGAGTGGTGGTGGAGGAGGCATCCAAAGCTTGAATAAAATAGAATATATACTCAGAAAGTTTATTTTTTTATTTAAAAAAATTTTTTTAACGTTTATTTATTTTTGAGACAGAGAGAGACAGAGCACGAACAGGGGAGGGGCAGAGAGGGAGGGAGACACAGAATCGGAAGCAGGCTCTAGGCTCTGAGCCATCAGCCCAGAGCCCAACGCAGGGCTCGAACTCACAGACCGCGAGATGGTGACCTGAGTTCAAGTCGGATGCTCAACCGACTGAGCCACCCAGGCGCCCTTATACTCAGAAAGTTTTAATAGCATAGAGTAATAAGTCATATAGTAACTTATTCAAATTAGAATGTAATAAATACAATAAAAGATGAAACAAAGATGATTTTATATTAACAAAGATAATGTAGTTTTAATTTTAGATATAAATAGGTTTTAAAGGAAGGATAAGCAAGAGAAAACATTGAAGAGAAACTTTTTTGTTCATTAATACAACATGAGTATATTATTTATGTTATAAAGACATAATAAAATACGATGCATCCATATTATGTAATAATATACAGCCATCAGAAATTATGTTGCCCAGGCATACTTAAGTGATCATTATATTTTAAGTGAAAACAAAATGGGTTCTAAAATAACATGAACAGAAAATATCAATTTAATTAAAGAGAGTGTGTGTGTGTGTGTGTGCGCGCGCGCGTGCATGCATGTGCTCTCTAGTTTATAGAGTTTACATTATCCTTATTAGATTTGGAAATTTGTGTGGATTAGTGTGGATATGAGGTGGAGGTGAGGGTAGTATAGAAGGCAAAGAAAACAGTCAGGCTGTTGTAATTATCCAAGTAGGACAAGATAAAGGCCTGTCCTAAGACAGGAAATAGAAGAAATCTAATAAGAGAGATATTAAGATGGGGGTAGAATTGATGGAATCTGGTGACAATTGTGTGTTGGGGTGGACGCACTGTGTGATAAGAGAGGAGGATGAGTTTCTAGTCTTGTATGATTGGATAAATGGTAGTACTACTTCTAGTTTATGTCGTAGTTCTTATAACACAAGAGTAAAAGCACTGAAAATGTCAAATTATCTGTTTTAAGAAGAAAATGGTGAGGGGAAATATCTAGAGAGACAGATGAAAGTGAGAAATAATTTCTTTTGAGGATTTTTTAGACTTGCTATTTTGATCTACGTTTACTATTGTACTCTTGGTTCTAATTTAAACTAGTAATTTCTAAGTCTGAGTTTTAGAATTTATGTACTATCTTCAGGATCTTGTTTTTATCATATACACTAAACTCATTTTTATTGTAGACCCTAAAGAAGATCAGTTTGACAGAGTATTGTGATATAAGGAAGTAGAAAAATTTGAGTATTAAAAAGCTATAACTTTGAGGGAGGCATTAGGGAGCTTTAGTAGGGTTTATGCTTTTGGAGACAGCATCAATGCTGAGCTGAATCTTTTCCTTTGTTGAAACAAAAAAGATCTTGAAGCTTGTGTGGTGGGCTGAATTTCTCTTTTGGTAGAATGTTCTAGCTTTTGAAAATAAATAGATCTCTTGACTTTTTAAAATAGCTTTATTAAGATATATTTTCATACTGTGACATTCATTCATTTAAGGTATACAGTTCAGTGTTTGGGCTCAGAGAGATGGGGAGACAGAGAATCCAAAGCAGGCTCAGAGCTGTCAGCACAGAGCCTGATGCGGGGCTCAAACTCACGAACTGTGAGATCATGACCTGAGCTGACGTTGGATGCTTAACCGAATGAGCCACCCATGCACCCCTACAATTCAGTGTTTCTTTTATGTTTATAAAGTTGTGCGACCATCACTATAATCTAATCTTATTTTAGAACATATTCAGCATCCCAAAAAGAAACCTGTAGTAATCACTCCCCTATTCCTCCTCCTACTCCACTCTGCCCTCACCACCTCCAGGCAACCACGAATCTATTTTCTATCTCTGTAGATTTACCTGTTCTGGATGTTTCATATAAATGGGATCAAACAATACTTATAGACCTCTTGACTTTTAAAGTCTTTCCCTCCCTAAATTTATTATTTTTGAGCTTCATATTTTTAAAGGTCACCTGAAAGTTTATAGTATTTATAGCTCTATCTTGCCTGATAAATTTGTTTGATTCTACTTCATATTTGTGCCCCATCGTTTAATACAATACTTTGTACATAATATATATCAAGTGATTTGTAGTATTTATTTCATGTTGTTTTTTTTTATGGACATTAAAAGGTATGCTGTGTTGATACTGTTCCAGTGTCTGAAATTCATTTACTGTTTTTTATTTCCATTTTCTCCCCTAACTTCTTACTTTCTAGCTGAATAGTGTTTATACTTACACTACTGCTGGAAAGTTTTTTATTCCTGCAGATTTATGTAGTTACATGTACCTTGTAGGAGAGAGGTCAGAAGTTTACTGAAAAGAACATGAAACCCATTAGGAAACTGTTAGTTTTATCTTTTATTTTATTGTTATTTTTTTTTTATTTTGAAGTCCTCTCTACACCCAATATAGGGCTCAGACTCACAACCCTGAGATCAAGAGTCACATGCTCTACCGACTGAGCAAGCCAAGCACCTTGAAACTGTTAGGTTTATCTTAATACTTCATTTCTCAGTTCCTTTAGATCTTACCTCATTTTTCTTCCTTTTTTTTTCCCCCTCTTTTTGAGTTTTGCCGCCTATGGCTTTTTGGATTGTTTTTCCTATCATATACTTTACATTTGACAAAAGCTGAAAAGTATACTTGGGATTCCTACGAATGCCACATAAAATATAACAAACACTAATTTATTTATACTTTTAAGTTTATTTATTTTGAGAGAGAGAGAGCATGCATGCAAGTGGGCGAGGGGCAGAGAGAGAGGGAAAGAGAGAGAATCCCAAGCACACTTCGTGCTGTCAGCGTAGAGCCCTATGCAGGGCTTGATCCCATCAACTGCAACATCATGCCTGAGCTGAGATCAAGAGCTGGACGCTTAACTGACTGAGCCACCCAGGCACATTATTTTAAATTCCATAATTGAACTTGTTAAAAAAAAAAAAAAAAAAAAAAAAAGGAAAATCCTCAAGGGGAAATAATGAAGAGGGAATTAAAAAACAAAGTGGTAAATACATAAGTTAAAACTATGGCCTTGAATAATTAAGAGGCTTCAGTTTCAACAACCATACAGGAACAGGAGACTTTCCTGTCTCCCTCCATGAAGCTACATTCCTCAGAAGGTCACACTACTGAAAAGATGGTGATCTAGAAAAACATCTGTCTAGCAATATGATGTCAAGAAGTTTGTCCACACTGTATGAGTCCTAGGTAAAAAAATTTTTTCTGAGAATTGGTTGCCATGGGCTTGTTCTCCTGTATTTTGGTTTAGAATGTCCCTCTTTCTCTGCAGTTTCAGCAACCCAAAGCTGAGAAATTAACATATAATGTAGCCCCGAATCAGTCAGTGACAGTCACATGGCATCAGGCCGAAGCAAATGCAAAACTTCTCTATAGGAGTATCTTCAGTATAGGCCACACAGGATTCCTACAGCTAAAAGTACCCTAAAGATTTTTTTTTTAATAGAACTTTAAAAAAATACAGTCATCTGCAGTCATCAAGAAGCACCTGGGTGGATCAGTCGGTTAAGCATCTGACTTTGGCTCAAGTCATGATCTTGCAGTTTGTAAGTTTGAGCCCCATGGTGGGCTCTGTGCTTACATCTCAGAACCTGGAGTCTGCTTTGGATTTTGTGTCTCCCTCTCTCTCTGCCCCTCCCTGCTCGCACGCTCTCTCTTTCTCAAAAATAAATAAATGTTAAAAAAAATAATAAGTGAAAAATACAGTCATTAAAATTTAAAACTCAGTGAACAACATCAGTGATAGAATGGATAAATTGTGGCATGTTCATACAATGGAATACTCTAAAGCAATGGAAATGAATAAATTGTTGCTATGTACAAGATCATGGCTGAATAAAGACAATGCTGAATAAAGAAGGCCAGACACAAAAGCGTATGTACTATATGGTTTAATTTATATAAAGCTAAAAGCCCTAACATATGGTGTTAAAAGTTGTGATAGTGAGGGAGGGGACAGTGATTGGGAGGGAGGACAAGGGAGGTTTCTAGGGTGCTGGTAACATTGCATTTCTTGACCTGGGTGGTAGCTACATGGTTATTTCACTTTGTGATAATTCATTGAATTTATGCTTTGCTCAATATAATAGAGAGCAGGAAAGGAAAGTGTAATAAATATCATAGAAAAGAAAGGATAAATAGAAAGCACAGTAAAAGATGGCAGAAATAAATTCAAATCCATCAGTAATCATATTAAAGTGAATGAGTTACACTTACCACTTAAAAGACAGATTGTCTGTTGTAGCATGTTTCCAGGATGGCTGTTAGTTCATTTCCTTTACACATATGCTATCCTCCCACCCAAAGGTTGAGTTTATTTGTCTACACACCTTGAATCTGGGCTGGCTTTAGTGACTTGTTTGACCACTAGAAGGTACTAGAAGTGACATTTTGGGACTTTCAAGGCTAGGTCATGAGAAGTTTTTGCAGCTTCCATCTGGCTTCTTTGAACATTGTTTTTTGGAACGCTCTCCCATGGAACACAGTTTGGGAACCCAGCTGCCATGCTGTGAAAAGCTCAAGCCAGATGGAGAGGCCCAGCTGAGCTCCCAATCAGCAGCCAGCGTCAACTGCCAGCCATATGAATGAGTGAAGAAGTCATCTTGGACCTTCCAGTCTCAGCCGACATCATATGGAGAAAAACCCAGGCACCAGGCATATGGACCCGGTCTAGCCATCTTCAGCCATTAGAGCCACCCTATGTGAAGCCCCAGATGTCACGAAGCAGACACAGACCATCCCTGCTATACCCTGTCTGAATTCTTGACTCTCACAATCATGAGCATAATAAGATGATTGTAGTTTTATGATGTTAAGTTTTGGAGTATTTTGTTTATAGCAGTAGATAATTGAAACAGAATTTGGTACCTGGAAGTGAGGTGCAGCTATAACCTAAAATTTAGATTGGCTCTGGGACTTGGTGGTGAGTAGAAGCTGGAGGCACCTTGAGGAGACTGTTAGTCAAGGCTTGAAACACAGCGAGAAAAGTATTATTGGAGGCTGGGTAACAGGGAACCTTTGTTATATAAATGGTACAAGGTTTGTTAGCACTGTCATATCTGGTAATGTGGAAGATAGAAAATGTATCCAATGAATTGGATTTATCCAAAGAGATTTCTAGGCAGAATGTTGGCAAGTATTACCTAGCTTCTTCTAACTGCCTGTGATAAGGTTTAAGTATAGAAATGAATGAGGTAAAAAATGAGCTATATTCAGTTTTTAATCAGAACTTGCAGGGGGAAATGTTTCTAGCCCAGGATCTATTGTGTTATAAAATAAAACTTTTTTCTCATCTCCAGTTGTTCTAAATGACCAATGACTTAAAGAAATGGCTTCAGAACAAACAAAATTCAAGATGCTGCCAATAAAACATGGCCTCATAGTAAAGATCTCAAGCGTTCAAATATAAATTCCTTTGTTAAGACTTCAGAAAGATATGTCAGTGTTTCATAGAATGTTTTAGCTAGATAAAAAGATGCCCAAAGACCTTAAAGGAATACCTCTTAGACTCTTCTCTTTTACATAATAGGATCTTAAGGATGTTTTCTTACAGTAGCCTCAGAACACAGAACTTAAGATCGAGAAAGAAGGTTGGTGTGGCTCTGTCTCCTGGAGTGAACTCCTGTAAGAGTCATAGAAAATCTACAAGGTTTTTAAATAGTACTAATAGAAGCAGCTTCAGCTTGGATTAAGGAACAGAGACAGTAAAAACTGAAAATAAACCTTTGGATTTCTAATCATCTACAAGCGGGAAGCAGGCTGAGAAGGCTACTCTATTGCAAACATTAACCATCTCTTACGTAAAAGGAAAGATGACTCAGAGGTGGAGCCAAGAGTTTTGGAGAATCATTCACAGGGAGTAGGTTTGGGCTGTTATCAAGGAACTGGTGACATGTGTCTGATTAACTTTCAGAATTGCTATGGACCAGTAACTGCTATGTGTTTCTTGTTCCTTCCCCTTCTTCCTCATAGTTTGAATGAGAGTGTTAATTGTGGTTATCCTGAGTCAGTCTCACTGTTGTACGTTTGTATGTTGGGTGTGTGGGAGCAGATAATTTGTTTCTTTATTCAGATCAAGAGGAACTATACTCCAGTAGCTGTACCTGAGGAACTGCATCTGAGGAGCCTCAATCACACCTGGACCTGAATTAGATAATCAAGATTCTGGACATCAAGCTGATGCCATTATGAGATGAGACTTTTGAAGGTCTTAGAAGAGGGTGAGTGTGTTTGCATGTGGGAGGGACCTGCTGGGACCAGAGGGTGGAACGTGGTAGCTTTTCTCCAAAGTGGCCATTGTCAGTTTCTTCCTTGCCGTTCAGAGATGGAGTCTATTGTTCTTCTCTCTTTGAATCTAGACTGGCCTTAATGACTTACTTGACCAATTGAATGTCACTTTTTGGGCCTTCTGAGGCTATGTTATAAGAAACTTTGCAGTTTCTGCCTATGCCTTTTGGAATACTCACTCTCAGAACCCAGCCGCCATGCTTTAAGAAGCCCAAGCCAGATGGAGAGGACACATGTAGGCACTGGTTGATAGCCCCAGTGAGCTACCAACAAATAGCATCAACTGTCAGCCATGTGAGTGAGTGAAGGAAGCATGTTGGACAGTCCAGTCCTAGCAAACAACACCTGGAGAAGAACTGGGGTCTCACAAATAGCTCCTTTTGAGGCATCCTAGCCATCTTCATCTGTTCAAGTCATCCCACCTGAGGTCCCAGACATTGTGGATCAGAGACCTGCTGTCTCTGTTGTGCCCTGTTAGACTTTGTGGCCCACGGAATCGTGAGAATAATAAAATGATTGTTGATTACCACTAAGCTTTGGGGTAGTTTTTTATGTAGTAATAGATGACTGCAGCGTCTTTAGGTTGAATATAAAATAATCCAGCTCTATGCAGTTTGTTAAGAGGCATACCTAAGAAAACATAAGGAATCAGATTGAAAGTAAAGTATGGAAAAACATATTCTAAAAGAAAGCTGATATAGTAGGGCATCAGTAGGCAAAATTAACTTGAAGGCAAAAATCATTATTAGAATTTTAAAAGTCACAAAAAAATTATAAAAGGAATAATTAGCCAGGAAGCCATAATAGTTCCAAATCAATATGCACCCAATACAATGGCCTCAAAATAAATAGATAGAATATAGATGGAAAGAGTATATATACAGTTATAGGGAAAATTGATAAAATCTACAAACAATATTTTAACGTATTTTTCTTGGTGTTTGGAGGTCAAACAGATAAAAAATTTGAGAAGATTGGAACAAATGACCACCAAGCTTGATTTGATAGGCCTGTACAGAATCCTGCACATAATAGATGAGAATATACTTTGTTTTTAAGCAGTTTTAAAAAATATTGAAAAAATACTGAATTCATAAAGCAAGTCTCACCAAAACCAATGAATGGATAGTTAAACAGACTATTCATCCTAACAAAGATCGAAATTAAGCCAAAAGATGATCAAAATAACTATGTATTTGGAAATTTAGAAGCATACTTCTAAGTAACTCATAGGTCAAAGAAGAAATAGTAATACAAATCAGAAATAAAACTAACTTACCAAAACTAACTCAAGAAGAAATGAAGACCTGAATAGACCTATAATCGTTACATATATTGAATTTAGTAAGTAAAAATGTATTTAAGGTATGCAATTTGAAAAGTTTTGACGTAGGTACACAACTGTGAAACTGTCATCACAGTTAAAGAATGTATCTATCCCCTCTGAAGTCTTCTGCCCCTTCCCACTTAACCTTATCCCCAGGCAGTTACTAACTGCTTTATGTTACAATAGATGAGTTGGCATTTCAAAAATAATTTTATATAAATCATGTAGTGTGTACTCTTTTGGGGAGGGGGTTGTTACAGTTCTTCCACTTAGCATCATTATTTTGAGATTCATTCATGCTGTTGAGTGGTCAAAGGTTCATTCCTTTTACTTCTTAGTAGTATTACATTGTAATGGTTAGATCACACTTTGTTTTTTTACCTGCTGGCAGACATTTGGGTTATTTCCAGTTTGGGGCTCTTAGCTGCTATGAGCATTTGTGTACAAGTACTTGTAGACATATGCTTTCATTTTTTTGTTATATATGTAGGAGTGTAATATTTAGATCATATAAGTATGTTTAACTTTAAAGAAACTGCCAAATTGTTTTCCAAAATGGTTTTGCCATTGTACATTCCCACCAAAAGTATGGGAGTTCCTCCACATCCTTGTCAACATTTGGTACGGGCCATCTTTATTTTTAGCCATTCTAATAAGTGTACAGGACTATACAGCATGTAGTTGAATTTTGCTTTATTAATGCAAATGATAATCTCTCTTTCTATTGACCATTTATATTTAAGGTGATTATTGATATGGTTAGGTTTAAATCTACCGTCTTGCTATTTTCTATTTGTCCCATCTGTTCTAGTTTTATTTTTCCTCTCCTTCTGTCTTATTTTGGTGTAATTTTTTTTATCATTCACTCTTAATTTCTTTGTTGGTTTGTTTTGTTTCAGTGGTTGCTTTAGGATTTGTAGTACACATCTTCAGCTTATCATAATTTGCCTTTTAATGATGTGATACCATTACACCTGTAGTATAAAATGTTCATAATAGACTGAAAAAAGTTTACAATAGGTTTAGACCATAGAAGAAATATTTCTCTCTCTCCCCTCAGACTTTGTGATATTTTTGTGATACATTTTCTCCTGTTATTATGAACCCCACACCATTTTTGTATCAACAGTAAACTATCTTAGAGATTTATATAATAAGGACAAAAATTTATATAAATACTTGTAGTTATTCTTTCTGGTGTTCTTCATTCTTTTGTACAGATTCAGATTTTTCATCTGGTATTATTCTTCTCAAAAGGATAATTATTTCAGCATTCCTTCTCATACAGGCCTACTGGTAATGAATTCTCCAGCGTACCTGAAAATGTCTTTGTTTTTGAAAGATATTTTTTCCTGAGTATAGAATTCTAGGTTGACAATTTTCTGTTTTGCATCCCCTTAACGCTGTTGCTTCGCTGTTGACGTTCTCTGATGAGAAATCTGCTGTCATCCTTACCTTTGTTCCTCTATACATAATGTGTCTTTTTTTTCTGGCTGCTTTTAATATCAGTGCTTTTTTTTTTTTTTATCAGTGGTTTGAACAATTTGATTATTATATTATTGATGTAGTTTTTCTTGTGTTCTTTTTGGGGGTGCATTGAACATCTTAAGCCTATGGGATTATTGTTATTGTTTTTTTTTTTTATCAAATTTGGAAAAAAAGATTTTCCCACTTGTTTTTAAAAATATTTTTCTGTCTCTGTTCCTTCTCCTTTAAGAAAGTCGAAGTAACAAATATATTAGGCAGCTTAAAGTATTCCCGCAATTCACTGATGATCTTTTTTCTTCTTCTTTTTTCCTCTGTGGTTCATTTTTTTTAAAGTTTTTATTCATTTATTTTGAAAGAGAGAGAGAGAGAGTGGGGAGTGAGGGGCAGAGAGAGAAGGAGAGAGAGAATCCCAAGCAGGCTCTGCACTGTCAGCAAGGAGCCTGATGCAGAGCTCAAACTCATGAACTGTAAGATCATGATCAGAACTGAAACCAAGAGTCAGATGCTTAATGGACTGAGCCATCTAGGCACCCCTTCTCTGGTTCATTTTGGATGGTTTGTTTTGTTGTATCTTCCGGTTCACTTATCTCTTACTTGGTTTTATCTAGTTGCTATTGATCCTATCCAGTGTATTTTTCATCTAAGACAGTGTACATTTAATCTCTAGAAGTTTGATATAGGTCTTTTTTTTTTTTAATATATTTTTTTAATTTTTGAGACAGAGAGAGACAGAGCATGAGCAGGGGAGGGGCAGAGAGAGAGGGAGACACAGAATCGGAAACAGTCTCCAGGCTCCGACCTGTCAGCACAGAGCCCGATATGGGGCTCGAACTACAGACTGTGAGATCATGACCTGAGCCGAAGTCATATGCTTAACCGACTGAGCCACCCAGGTGCCCCAATATAGGTCTTTTTTTTTTAATATTTCCCATGTTTCCACTTAATTTCTTGAAAATGAAATACAAATATAATACCTGTTTTAATGCCCATGTCTGCTAATTGTAACATTTGTGTCAATTTTGTGTTGGTTTCAGCTGATTCTCCTTTATGGGTCATATTTTCCTGTTTCTTTGCATGTCTGTTAAATTTGGATTCTAAACATTGTGAATTTTACCTTGTTAGGTAGTGGATCTTTTTCTTTGTTCTATCACAGCCAAGTTATCATTATAGTTTGACCCTCTCTGGTCTCCCATTTAGGATTTGTTAGGTTGGGCCAGAGAGGTTTTCCCAAGACCCTTCTGAATACTCTACCCAATGCTCCATAAATTGGGGGCTTTTCCATTCTGGTTGGTATTCCTGAATGCCATTCGGGAATAGGAATTATTCCTGTTCTATTTGAGTGTGACAGTGTTCCCTCTAATCCTTTGAATGGATTCTTACATGCATTCACTGGTCAGTGCTCTGCTGAATCCTTAAGGGGTACTGACCACATATTTCCAGAGTGCTCTCTGTGCAGCCTTCTCTTCTCTAGCACTCTTTCCTGCAAACTGTATCTGCCTTGGGTTCCCCAACTCTCAGTTTTATCTCCTCAACTAAGATAGTCTGCTGGGCTCTACCTGGGTTCTTTCTCCCTGAGCTGCGCCTGGAAATGGTCTCAGGGTAGTAAGTCGAGGTATTCATAGAACCATTTCACTTGTTTACTGTCTCTCATGGATCACTGCCCTTCATTCACTGCCTGAGCAGTGTCTTCAAAACTATTGTTTCATATATTTTGTCCGTTTTTGTTTGTTTGATTCAGGCAGGTAGGTGTATATTATACCTATTACTCCTTACTGGCTGGAAATGGAAATCCCCTATTTTCTGTACTTTTTATGTAGTTAAAATGTATTGTGATAAATACATAAACCAAATAGGTATGTTTGTCAAAGATAAAGTAGTGATTAGTATTTTCCAGACTTAAGTTAAACTTTACCTTTTTTTCCTCAAACGTTTTGAGAGACTAAAATTTTATATTTCAGGTATTTTTTAAGGTAGTTTCTTTTGATTCCAGTAGGATTCAGTGATTATCTCTTTTTAAGATTTATTTTTTTTAAGTTTATTTATTTTTTTAGTAATCTCTACACCTGACATGGGGCTCAAACTGATGACCCAGAGATCAAAAGTTGCATACTCTTCCGACTAAGCCAGCCAGGCGCCCCTAGTGATTATCTTTAAAACAAAGAGATTTATTATGTTCTATTATTGTATGAAGAGAGCAATACTTCTTGTACTACAGGCCCTGAGGCCTGAACTCAGTATCGCTATCTTGTTTCATATTAGCTTCCAAATACCATCAGGTGGTCATTTTTTACTTTAAAACCAGTCTACTAATCTGTTCTGATTTGATCCTGTGACCTCAGGGAAGAACCCTCATAACAATAGAATAAAGAAACATTTCACATCTGAGGCTTTAAAAAACAAAATGAAGATCCAAATATTAAAATCATTTTAATATCTTTAAACCCTTCTACAATGGAGTCATTTTAAGAAAGAAAAGGAAAGCACTGTCTTCTAGTTAATGAATTAATTTGAATACTATTTTATTATAAATAATCAATTTCCAAGATTTCCTGAGGTAGGAAGACTGTGCTCTAGCTGAATAGTTTAAGGGAAGTGATAAGGACATGAATTTTGCTTCGTGGAAGTAATGAAGGAAAGAAGATATGGGGTTGGGCTTGATTTTGAATAGAGAGTGATTCTGAAGTTAAGTTGAGAGTTTGTCAGCCTTCTCAGAGGAGAAGTAGGGTCATCTAACAAGAGTGAGGAATAGGAGAGACAAGAATCTTGGAGTGGCTGTTTGGGGGCCATCTTGAGGCAATGTATTCTCACCTTTCTAGGGGTGAGGATGAGGAATTCTCTTGGAAGATTCTGGCTTGTTATTTTCATTCTTGCTTTCTCTTTTCTCTGTGTTCAGTATGTAATTGTTGATTAACTGAAAAGAGGTGGGAATGAAATTTTTTTAAGAGAGTTTTTTTTCAAAGCAGGAAAGTATAGCAAGAAATAAAAAATTTTCAAATGATTAGTTTCTGGAGCTTTATTTTTCGCCAAATGGAATAGTGCTGTTTTTATTGTATCAATTTATAGCTCTAGGAAGGTAGACAAATGCCAGATTTTTTTCTACAGTATTTTTATAAAAGTGAAACCTAGTTCAAATGCCTTGGAGTATAAAAGATTAGAAGACATGATACAGAGGTGCCTGGGTGGCTCAGTTGGTTGAGTGTCCGACTCTTGATTTCAGCTCAGGTCATGATCTCATGGTTTGTGGGTTCAATCCCTGCATTGGTCTCTGTGTTGACAGTGCAGAGCCTGATTGGGATTCTCTCTCTCTCTCCCTCTGTCTCTGCTCCTCCCCTGCTAGTGCCCTCCCTCTTTCTCAAAAATAAATAAATGAATTAAAAAAAAAAAGACGACATAATACAGAAGGGTCCAATGCTGCTAAGGAGTTCGTGAGGATGGGATAGTCAACTCTAGGTGTTTGCATTTGTATGTATGTTTTTGTAAGGATGTATTTATAGCTAGCATCAACTGCTACATTTAGAGCTACAGTCTTCTTTTTCTCTCCCATCTTTGGCCTCCCTGATGTACTTTTGTATATAGCCTCCCTGATGTACGTATTGTATGTATGTATCTACAGCTAGCATCCACTGTGTTCTTTTATTTCTCTCCTATCTGTGGCCTCCTTGAGTCAGTCTTTCAAGAGTACCCACATTTGTTGAACTGACTTTAACTTCTAAGTTTTTGTTAGGGAACTAGGCAGAGATCAGTGTGTGGAAATTTCTAATGGAGAATCCATAAGGTGAGAAAATGTAGAGCTCTGTGTATTCTGAGATGACCAGCTTTCCTACCTTGACCAGAAAGGTTTATTTTGCCAGTCTTCTCCCGTGGTGTCAGGGAATTGGAATTGAGGACCCTAACATCCAGCCTTGGCAAGTCTTAATGAAAAGGAAAAATGATTACACAAAAAAGAACTTGGGTCCTTAGGCTTAGTGCCAACTTCCCGCCAAGACACATGTTCTCCCTGACCTTCTAGAATTCATGTGACTAAAATTCTTCATATCTTTTTATAATTGTGAGCAGTCATACTCTTTCTCTTTAAATGAGGAGACCCCCTTACCCCAATAATTTTTAGGTGTATCAGACTAGTTTTAGAGCAGATACCCTTTGTTGGTCTGAAAAATGAAAGAATTGTGTCTCCATAACGTAAAATGTAGTGGTAATATGAGGTAATGTAGTGACAGACATAATTAGATGGAGTTGTGTGTGTTCTAAAGCAGTAGTTCTCAAACTTTTCAGTCTCAGGACTCCTTTAACATGCTTACAATTTGAGGATCTCAAAGAGTTTTTGTGTGTGTGTGGGTTATAGCTATCAATATTTACTGTATTAGGAATTAAAACTGAGAAATTTATTTTCAGTAACAATAATAAATACATTATATGTTGCTATTTCTTTGAAAGTGAGAGATTTATAAAATATAAGCTTAGGGGCGCCTGGGTGGCTCAATCAGTTAAGTGTCTGACTTTGGCTCAGGTCATGATCTCACGGTTTATAGGTTCAAGCCCTGCATTTGGCTCATGGTGACAGAGTGGAGCCAGCTTGGGATTCTCTCTCTCTCTCTCTCTCTCTCTCTCTCTCTGCCCCTCCCCCCCCCCACACTTTCTTTCTCTTTCAAAAATAAATACATAAACTTAATAAGCTCAGTACATGTCAACAGAAATAATTCTATGAAAAATAACTATATTTTTCAAAACAGAACATTGGGTGGGAAGAATGGCATTGTTTTGTGTTTTTGCCAATCTCTCATATCTGGCTTTATTAAAAACAGCTTGAATTTCTTATCTGCTTTTGCATTCAGTCTGGTGCATTGCCACACATCATGTATCCTGTGGAAAACTCCACTGTGCACTTAGGAGCTAACGAGAGTAAAAAAGACAAATATCATCTTAGTATGATCACAAAAATACTTGTGATCTCAAGCACCTCCTGAAAGTGCCGTATTACATTCAGGAGTTTTTGGAACACTGTTCTCAAACTGTTTATGTGTTGGGGAAAAAGAAACACAAGAGTTTTCCCCATTGGGTAAGGCAAAATTTTCCATGTGTTTAATCAGTACTGAATGTTTAACCTAGTTAATTAAACAGTATAACATTCAGACGCCAGAATTGAAGTGGGTGTTACAGTAGAGACCTCCAAACACTGAACTGGGAGTCAATCCCAGTTCATGTGCTTTTTAAAAGTAGTTGTTTAGTGTTTTTGCAGGCTTTTGTTAACCAGTGGGAGGAGAAAATTGAGCCAGATCCCTGGGGCAGAACCAAAGAATTTTAGAGATTAAAAGTGACCTTTATATATATGTAATCTAGTCATAGAATTTTAGACTTTCAGTTTTGAAAAATATCTGAGAGGTCATCTAATCCAGTCCTTAAGCTCTTGAATAATTATAACTAGTACTTATGATGTACAGGCTGAGTGCTTTATCTGCACTGTCTCTCTTTCTCATCATTTTGAGCTATACTGTTTCTTTTTAATGTTTTTATAATAGAAAATGTCAAACTTGAACCCACCTTCAACAATTGTTAATTCATGGCCAAATATTTCACCTCCTTCCTTGGATTACTGAATACAACTTCTAGACTTTTATAATTTTACCTATATTCTTCAGATAAGGACTTTAAATGAATAACCACAGTTCCATTATCACGCTAAAAAACTTAACAGTAATTCTTTAATAGCATCAAAAACCCATGGTTTGCATTTCCCTGATTGTGTCATTCATACATATATATACTTTTCAGTGTGTTTAAATTGGGATGCAAATAAATTTTGTGCAGTGCAGTTGGTTGATTTGTCTCTTAAGACACTTCCATCTCTTTCTCTTTTTCTTCTCTAATTTTTTTGTTGTAGAAACTGGGTCATTTGTCATGTAAAGTTTCCTTGAGTCGGAATTTTGCTGTTGTATCTCTCTGATGTCTTTTAACATGTTCCTTTGTCCTCTGCATTTCCTGTAAATTGGTACTTAGATTTAGAGGTTTGCTCAGGCTTCTTCAGAGTGGTGAGTGCTTTCATCAGGGGGTGCATAATGTCTCTCTTTTTGTGATGTTAGTAGCTATTGACGATCTTTATTTAGATCTACTAAATCATTAAGAGCTCCAAAATGATGAGATTCCAACCTATCATTATTTATTTATGACATGTAATACTTCTATAAAGAGAAACTTCCCCTTATCTATTTGATTGCCCTGTAGTTTTTATAGGACATCAGGATGAATGCTTGATTCTTTTATATATCAATTTTCAAAATAATGACTTGGTTCACTAGCATTATCCAATGGTGCCTGATTGGGGTCTTTTTTGCTTTGTTTTTTTTTTGGTATCATTATGAACTCCTAGATTTTAAATTATTATTTTTTTTAACTTTAAGTAAACTATTCCACACATGATTGTGGCTCGAATTCATGACTGAGCCAGCCAGGCATCCACAATATTTTTTAATATGTTTCAATCCATTGCTGTTATTATTACACATAATTATTACACATTATTCCTCTTCTGGAATAATGTAATGATTTTACATATTTGTTTCTTCTAAAAGACAAAGGTTGAAGATGAGGACATGTCTTAGTCATCTTTGTGTCCCTGATACCTAGGGCATGGCTTTCAATAAATACTTGTCAAATGAATGTTGTGAGCAGCACTTAAAAATAATGAGTTTATTTTAGAGGCATGACAGAGGAACAATGTCCAAGTATGGCTTCCCTGCTTGATCTGAAAAAAGGTGATGTAACAATGAAAAATATTTTGGGTGAATGTGAAAGAAAAAGGTGTTTTTTATTTTCATTTTTAATTTAGCTCTTTTTTCTTTTGATGTTTATTCATTTATTTACAGAGTGTGCATGTGTGAGAGGGAGAGGGGCAGAGAGAGAGAGAATCCCAAGCAGGCTCCTCACTGTTAGTGTGGAGCCCGACACAGGGCTCGAACCCACAAACCGCCAGATCGTGACCTGAGCTGAAGTCAAGTCAGATGCTTAAGCAACTGAGCCAGCCAGGCACCCTAGATAAAAGTGTTTTTAAAAAGTGAATGTTAGGGGTTCCTGCCTGGCTCAGTTGGTTAAGCGTCTGACTTCGGCTCAGGTCACGATCCCACAGTTGGTGGGTTCGAGTCCCACATTAGGCTCTATGCTGACAGCTAAGAGCCTGGAGCCTGCTTCAGATTCTGTGTCTCCCTCTCTGTCTGCTCCTTCCCCACTCATGCTCACTCACTCACTCGCTTGCTTTCTCTCTCAAAAAATAAACATTAAAAATTTTTCTTAAAGTGAATGTTATTTAATTGCTATTTGTTAGCAGATCTAGAGTTTTTTAATCCATTGTTTCCAGTGAATTTTTTCATTATATTTTTGTTCAAGGGATAAATAAGAATCTTTGTTTTTACTTTTTTTGCTAGAAGTAACATTTAAAAGCATCCTCTCTCTTCCCCATTCTTTTTTCCCTTAGTATAAATGGCAAAGAATATTCACATCATCACAAACATGTTCTCCAAGAGTTTATCCATTTATTTTACATCTTCCCCCACAAAATTATAGGAAAGTGAAGTAGAACTAACTTTAATTACCCACAGTATGTTATAGATATCATTTATTCTTACCACAACCTTATTAAGTAGGTAGGATTATTATCATCCTCCCCATTTTATAGGTGAAGTAATTGAGGCACAGACATTAAGTAACTTGCCCAAGGTCACACAACTAGTGAATGTTAGAGCCAGGATTCGAATTATGCATTCTTTCTCCAGAGGCTTTGCTGTTAAATTGCCTTTAGTGACTTTACCACAGACTCTTTTGCAGTATGGGATGGTGTTCATAAAAGGATTTTATGGTCATGTAATAAAATTCCTCACAAAATCTGCCATTTTATAACAATAAGTAATTATGGCTAAGCCGGTTTTTTCTTTTTTTGAAACTTTATTCCCAGAAGAAATGAATCCTATTTTTTTCCCCAGGTCACTGTTTTATAGGTAATATTAAGGCAAGTAAGTACGAACTGTTAAAGAATAAGTTATTATTATCGTCTGTGAAAAAATTAGAATTCACAGAATTTGCAAATCTTAAACATTTTAAGTAGGAACAGTGCTGATTAACATAATGTGTTTGCCGTCACTTTCCCTGTGATTAGGCGATTATAACTTGCTTTGTGTCGGTACAAACATGTTCATACCATTCTCATGCATGAGCCCCAAAGAGGCACTTGTTCTAGTTTCTTCTCTCTCCTTGCTTCCTTCATTATCATGAAGTTATGCAAGATAAAGAGAAAATAACTCATAAGCACTATAATAACCTGTAATTGTCACAGCTGAGGCTGTAGCATATATAATAGAGTTTACTGGTTGTGCAAAATTTCTTGCTGACTGCTATATGTCACTTCCTTCCTCCCACTCAGTAAGACTGATATAATACGAGAATGACAGTGACATCAGTAGGGAAAACTTTGCATCTAATTTAATTTCGTCATAAAAAGGTACTTAAGTATTTTTAGAAATAAGTGTATTTGGGACACAGTGTTACAACTTGGCTTCTAGATTGAGAAACATTCCTCTTAAAGCATATTGCTTAGCCACTTTTCTTCAAGTCGATATAGCAATAACATCTAGTAGCATTCTTTTTTTATTTTTTCCTATCTTGGAAACTTTAGTTTTGGGAAGCTCAGCTTTAATGGTTGAAGAAAAGGAATTTTTAAAAAAGGATACCAAGAAATAACAGAATACTACCTTTATTATAAGTAATATTGTGCTGATTTGCCAAGACTGAGAAGTAAAAAAATATTCTTGCAACACCCGAAAGTTATATGTGAATATGTATGTGTGTCCCTTCGAAGAATATCACTGTGTGGATATGGCTTTGCAAATATTCTAGTAGAAGCCATGAATTGGTTATAACCACATAATAAAATTTATCTGAGGGAATCTAACACACAAAACTTTTTTCAAACAGAAAAACAAAAACAGCAACAACAAATTAAGTTCTTATAGGTTAGGGCTTAACGTGTTGAAGTCATTCAAATATTTATAGCAGTTGTGTCTTAACTATTGAAATGTAGTGTAATCCCAGGAAGGAGGTGGCTTAGTGTGAATTTATATGTGGTATTGGGAATAAGGCTCGGGTATGATTTGTTCTAATCTAAGAAATTTGTTTTAGGGACTGTTAATTCACTTTTAGGAACTTCATAGTCACGTTATTATTCATTTATTGGTTATGAAAAGTGCTTTATCCCATTTGGCTTGTTTGGTAGTAGAGTGGAGAAGGATTGTTTGGATTAATGTTCATATTATTTCTTTTTGTATGGATCTATCCATTACAAAGATATATAATGTGTAGGGAATCACAAGACTGTTAACAACATAAATTATTATCTGTGGGAAAAGTAACATTATTTCACCTCTTCTTTATTGAGAGACTGAGTGGTATATTCTAGCTGGCATTTCAATATATGTTTAATTGTTAGAACAATTAATTACTTCGTGTGCCCATGATAAATGTTATTTATTTAGACACATGTGCCATTTTCTATTTTTTTCTTAATTGGTTTGACTGCATTTCTAAAATCTGCTCATTAGACTGACAGCCAAAAAAATCCCACATGTCTGAGAGAAGTGCCAGGTAAGTGTTAACACTCCAATTTCCCTAATCCTTATCCCTTAGTTTTTAGGAGTCACTGAAATGAGATGAGTTAAACCCTCTCAAAGAGGCTGGCAATCTGTTTAGGACTATTCTAGGGAAAGGAATTAACATTTGAGTGTCTTTTATGTATCAGGTGCTTGACACCTGTTAACTCATTTAATTCTTAGAATTCTGTGAGGTAGATGGTACACCAATTTTATAGATAAAGAAATTGAGGTAGTTGTCAATTTACCCTAAGTCATATGCCTTAAGGAGAAGAACTGTCATTTGAACCCATCTCAGTCTCCAAATATCTCTTTCTACTACATCACGTGAATCTGTGTCTACTGCGCCACTGTATCGTCAATACATGCTGTGTTCTCTTAGTAAATATTTCAGTAAGTTGGGGCAGATAATGGGATTAGTAGACATACTAAGAAGATTATAAAGATATATAATGTATATGAAATCACAAGACTGTTACGATAACAATATAAATTATTTTATTCTTTTAAAGTAGGCTTCATGCAGTGCAGAGCCCAGTGTGAGGCTTGAACTCATGTCTCTGAGATCAAGACCTGAGCTGAGATCAAGAGTCGGACTTAGGGACGTCTGGGTGGCTCAGTGGGTTAAGTATCCAACTCTTGATTTCGGCTCAGGTCATGATCTCATGGTTCATGAGGTCAAGCCCTGATTCTCTCTCTTCCTCTGTCTTTGCCCCTCCTCTGCCCACACTCCCTCCTTCCCTGCCTCCCCCGTCTCTCAAAATAAATAAATAACCTTTAAAAGAAAAGTTGGACTTAACCAACTGAGCCACCAGGTGCCCCAAGATAACAACATAAATTACAGTTTTAGATCTACCACCTATTATGTATCCTTGGGCAAGTGATAAATTGCCTTTATTGCAGTTTCCCTGTGTGTAAAACAAGGGTAGTATCTATTCCACCTTCCCAATGAGGTGTTGAGAGAGAGAAAGGGAGACGGGTGTGTGTGTGTGTGTGTGTGTGTGTGTGTGTGTGTGTGTGTGTGTGTGTGTGTAAAGCCTCAATGATCATAAAACTTGACAAATGTAAAGTATTCTTCTATATTATGATTTATAGAGTCCTGTAGCTTGGTCGATTGGTATCATTCTTTTAACTAAGGAACAATTAGTTGATCTTGGCCATTGGAACTCAAAGAAATAGCATCTGTCAGTCAGTCATTTCTTGGAAGGAAGAATTGAAAAATGGCACAGCAGTTATTCTCCTTGACCTCTTTCTCTGAAAGGGAATTTGATTAGGCAAGCTGGTTTCATAATAGAGTAGAGCTTCTCTCTTCTCTCCAGGGAATTGAAGCTGAGCAGCCAGACTTGTTCTGTGAAGCTAGAGCAATCCGGTTTTAAAGGATTTAACTAAATTTATTGTGATTAAGGTTTTATGAGGGATGTACATTGCAGAGCAGCAGCTTTAAAAATGTTATGTATGAGTCAGTCTATATCCTTGGTTGAGAACAGAAAACAACTAGTTTAATTAAGCTCAGGGAATAGTTCTCAGCAATTCAATAGCATCTTGAAGAAAAACTTAGATTCTGGAAACAGAAAAAGAGGCGGTAGGGGGACCAGTTGTATGGAGTATAGAATTGAGTCCTCATCCACGTGTTATTTGGTATTTCTCCAGACCTTTGTTAGTAAGCAGCCTTATCGACTTTTCCCATTATATAGAGAAATAAAAACACAACACTCAGCGCAATGGGCATACAGTAAATATATGAGTGTTTAGTAAAAAGAACTATAGAATTACACGGATTATGTCTTTAAGATGAAGGCAGTGAATAGCCAGAGGAATGAGTTTCAGTAAGTATAGGCATCCCTGGAGGGTTATTGCATGCCCTGGTAGAACCCAAGTTGTCTTTAACTAGGAGTATCTTGCTCATTCCTTTCTCCCAACAAGGCCTTGCTGGGGGTTTGTACGTATATATGCAGAGTTAAAGCCACTGGTTGAAGTAATTAGGCCAAAGTAAGGACAAAAGTAGATCGGTTAGTTTTTCTAAAAAAGGCTATCTACATTCACACTGTTACCTTTAATTGTTAAATTGATGCTGGATAAATATATAGCCGATTTAAGACCTTAAGCCAGCTTCTTGGCTGTGCTGCCTCAATCTTACCTCTTCCAGTATGTGTTACTTAAAGACTCTGACTGGAGATTTGGAAATGTGGTTACAAGAGTCTCACTTTGGGGGAATCATTTAGTATTTCTCAAAACAGATACCTGGTTGAAAGTAGAAAATCAAGGAAATATTAGGAAGAGGAGAGGCTGCATAAAGGGAGCCAGTGAAGAACCATTGTACCTCTTAATATACCATCAACCACAGACTTTCCTGGCAAGTAAGTACTTTCTCAAAAAATCAGAAACATTTCAGGAAGAAAGATAAAATTATCTTTGGTGCCATGTTGGCTTTCATTGGATTTAAGTACTTTGGCTTTCTAGGGTGATCTGTGCAATTGATAGAGAGTAAATGACTGGGGTTTATTCAAATGGAAAGGTTAGGGTGCTTATACCTATATTTCACACAATCTGAAAGGTAAAATAAAAATTTCAGCATCTGCTATACTAGACGGTTTAGAACAATACTTAAATCATCTCTGGGGCACCTGGCTGGCTCAGTTAGTTGGTAGAGCATGTGACTCATGATCTTGGGGTCATGAGTTCGAGCCCCATGTTGGGTATGGAGCCTACTTTAAAAAATAAATTTAAAAAGTGTTTCTGAATTGGGGCGCTTGGGTGGCTCAGTTGGTAAGCGTCCGACTCCAGCTCAGGTCATGATCTCACGGTTCGTGGGTTCGAGGCCCGCATTGGGCTGTGTGCTGACAGCTCAGAGCCTGGAGCCTGCTTCAGACAGATTCTGTGTTTCCCTCTCTCTCTGCTCCTCCCCCACTCACTCTGTCTCTCTCTCAAAAATAAACATTAAAAAAAGAAAGGGTTTCTGAAAATAGCCTTGTAAAGATGAATGTGTAATTTCATATTAAATTAAATTTGCTAAGTTAGTCTTTACTCTTTCCTGGTGAGTTAAAGGTTTTAGAGGCTTTAGTTTATGTTTTTCTTTCTAAGATTTATTGTAAGATATGTCAGCCTTGCTGAAGTAGGTAGCCAATTTGTTAAGACTGTAAATGTATTGTAACCTTGTACAATGCGTGACTATAAGGTAGCTGGGGACATGACAGGAAAGGATTATAGAGAGGTGTCTGCTTCAAAGAGAGGGAGCTTCTGGAAGATATCACTATTCATTTATTCTAACTAGAAATTCTTTGTACTGAGTATATCCTCTGGGTAGTGATGGTGGCAGAGGTTGCCTATGAGTCCTTTGCACTTAGTATGCTTTACTTTGAAAGTAAGTTTCATCTTAAAACCTGGCAGAGGGGGCACCTGGGTGGTGCAGTGGGTTAAGCATCTAACTCTTTTTTTTTTTTTTAATTTTTAAAATGTTTATTTATTTTTGAGAGAGAGAGAAAGAACACGAGATGGGGAGGGTCAGAGAAGAATCCAAAGCAGGCTCCAGGCTCTGAGCTGTCAGTACGGAGCCTGACATGGGGCTCGAACTCACGAACCGTTAGATCATAACCTGAGCTGAGGCCAGAGACTCGACCCGACTGAGCCACCCGGGCACCCCAAGCATCTAACTCTTGATCTTGTCTCAGGCCATGACCTCATGGTTTGTGAGTTCAAGCTCTGAATCGGGCTCTGCGCTGATGGTGTGGAGCCTGCCTGGGATTCTCCCTTCTCTGCCTCTCCCCCACTTGGTCACTTCTCTCTCTTTCTCAAAATAAATAAGTAAATACAATTTTTAAAAAAATGGGCAGAGTTGTATATGCTACTGAAATTGGAGATGCTGAAAAAGTGTATGTAGGACAGAGCAACCCCAAAGAGAAAGTCTTGTGGGGAGCTTTGGAAAGCTAGTGAATACTGGGCACTGCGTGCTTTGGGTAGCAGAAGTGTTGGAATTGAGACAGAAAGCTTAGAATGCCTTTGCCTGAAGCCTAATAGAAATAGCCTTCTTTGTCTGGCATACTGCTAGAAATCGCCTTGTAGCTCTGGACTAGTGGCCCAGAAATTAGAACCGCCCTTCTGTTTCTATATTTTGCAGTACATAAAAGAAACTATTTTTCAAAAAATCATTGAGAAGGATACTTTTTTTGTGAGTTTAGGTAAATAGTGTTTGATAAGGCGATTTGGAGCTGTCATCAAAACCATTCCCTGCTTAATAGTCACTTATTCCCAATTTATATGATCAAGTAGCAGGAGAGTAGTAGAGAAGAAGGCCTGAGGTTTGATTTGAGAAGAAAGATGCTAACCTCACTGAGAGTAGATGATCAGAAAATATTCCTGTTCTATTGGCCAGAGAAGAGAAACCATGATTTATTCTAGTCGATAAAGTAGGTTCATATTCTATAGGAAATGGAATATCCAACAACGAGTGTTCCTATTTCTGATCCCTTAGTGAAACCTGATTTAGCAAGTAGGAGGTAGCCTGGTTATTACTACTGAACTAGGGGGAAAAATCACTTTGTCCTATCTAAGTCAAGTAAACATTTCAAGGTAAAGATCTGAAGATAGTTTAAATTTTCACTGCAACTCAATCAAATGTTGCTCCTCTAGTTTTGGCTAGAAACTGTCTCCACCTACTGGCCACAATTCACTTGGCATTTCATGAAGACATTTGTCTTTTGTTTTGTTTTCCTGGAACATGGAAATATGACAGCTATGGAGGTACCTAGGTAGGGTTGCCATGACTAAATACTGTACCTTTAGGTAGCTTTTCCTAAAACTCCTGCCGAATTTTGGAGAGTTCTTATGCAAGGTCCTTGGGGGATGATTGAAGAGAAGCAGGGTTGAAGACTTACAAGAACCAAATTAGAGATGAACTCTTGTAAGTGTCACATTTGCCATAGTGTGTTTGATATCTGCCATTCTGCCAATGTAATTAAGACTGATTTACTTGTTAAAACTGTTTAAGCTTTGTTAATTCTGATTGACTAAGGTCATCGTTTTCAAAGTTGCTGTTGGTTCAAGCTCTTTGCCCATTTGGAAATAATTGTCAATGTCATCACTGAATTACACAATAAAATAACACTCTTGGGGGGGTCAAGGGTCAGCAAATTTTTTTTGTAAAGTGTCAAAGAGTAAGTATGTAAAGCTTTGCAGGCCACACAGTCTTGTTGTAACTACTCAGCTCTGCTGTTGTACAAAAAAGTAGCCATAGACAATATATAAACAAATCAGTGAGTGTTTGGTTTTGTTTGTTTGTTCCAGAAAGAAAACTTTATGGAAACTGAAATTTGAATTTTATGTAATTTCCATGTGCCGTGATATATTATTAAATTTTTTAACCATTTAAAAATGTAGAAACCATTCTTAGTTCGTGAGCTCTATAAAAATAGGCAGTGTGCCAAATTTGGTCTACGGGGCTGTAGTTTGCTGACCCATGCTTTATATTCAGAAACATTTTTTAAAAAGCCACTAGTAAGTTCTCATATCTCATCAAGGTGATAGTATAGAAGAGAATTTCCCAATCTTTAGGGGGACTTTTATGCTCTTATGACTTGTCAGGAGGGTGTTAGACCTGTTATCACCAACCACATAGTATAGAAATACACAACTTTGTTTATATAGGACACGATTCTTTATCCACATGTATGGATCTGACCTGGTTTTGTTGTATTTCTACTGTTTAGATAATTTAAATGATTTAAAGTATGTTTTAGCATCATTGAATATGCAGGAGAAGATTATTTATGTGAGTTTAAAAACCAGAATCCTTCAGATTATTGGAGTTATTCTAAAAAATAAACCATTACTATAATAAAGAATAATTTACTGTAATGAGGGGCATGTGGTATATGGGTTGCACAATGTGGGCAGGCTGGTGTGGATTATTACAGACAGTTTCAGCGATGTTCTATGGTCATGTAATGGTTCTCAGTCTGTTACATTTTGGGAGATAAGAATTTTAAAGCACTGAGTTACAAATACTGTTCATTAAAAATAGTTGATTATTGGGGCACCTGGGTGGCTCAGTCAGTTAAGTGTCTGTCTTCAGCTCAGGTCATGGTCTCACAGTTTGTGAGCCCTGTGTCGGGCTCTCTGCTTTCAGCGCAGAGCCTGGAGCCTGCTTCAGATTCTGTGTCTCCCTCTCTGTCTCTGCCCTTCCCCTGCGCTCGCTCGCGTTCTCTCTCTCTCTCTCTCTCTCTCTCTCTCTCTCTCTCTCTCTCAAAAATAAATAAATAAACTTAAAAAAATAATTCCTCCTCTTCTTAAAAATAATAGTTGGTCATTTTAGTTAATCATCTGTAAATACTTCCAACCCCCTTGGCTCTTACCCTCTACTAGTTCCCAAATTCCTAGATTACTCCTATAGTCAGTCTGCCTTCTCTCTTTGTCTGCCTATGCGACTGAGTGCTTTGAAGTTATAGAATTGCTGCCTCTCTAAATTCATGTGTCTAAACTCCAACCTCATTTTTTTACTAACAGGCAGGAGTTAACAGGTTAGGATAGTATAGAGAGGTCAAGTTTCCAGAAGTATAGTTGAAGTCAAAGATAATGTAAGGTAAGATGAGGTAAATATAATGGAAAAAAAATACAGCCAGAGACTGCTAAATAGATTAGCAGTTGTCATCAGAGTTAAGATACCATATAGTTCATTGATTTTAGGAGTGGTTGGAAGTATTTTTTCCATTTTGACATCTCTGAAGTTGAGATGTCAGTTTAATTGGTAACACTTTTTCTTATTGGTATGTGAAGTTATGGTGAGTCTTTCAATTGATGGCATCTTAGATTTGATGCAATCTAATATTTAAAATGTAGGTTCCAAAAGTGTAGCAGTTATAGGTCTTGACAAGGTTACCAGGGTATGGCCACTGGAGAAGGTAAAAAGGAATTCAGGTCAAGCATTTGATTAGATATGTATGCTTAAGAACTTTGAAGACCCGGAGTCACAAGCTAGTTTTGAGAGTTTCCAGCCAATGAGATGCCTGGAGGTAACTACCAGGTGACAGCACAGAGAGAAGTAGATAAGAACAGCTTTACCTGTAGGTCATTCTTCTTACTCATCCTACCTTCAAGTCTCAAATGCCAGTTTCTCAAGAGACCTTCCATTGTATCCACTTCCCCCAAGCCCAAATTAAGCTCTTTCATTGCACTGTCTCATAATACCCTGTACTTTTTCTTTTATGATTCTTTATTTGTGGGATTATATTGTGCCTCTTTTCCATTTGATTGTAAACTCATTAACTGTAGTTTATTATTATTTTTAAAGTTTTTTTTAATTAAAAAAATTTTTTTAAACATTTATTAATTATTGAGAGACAGAGAGAGAGCACGGGCATGGGAGGGGCAGAGAGAGGGGGAGACCCAGAATCTGAAGCAGGCTCCAGACTCCGAGCTGTCAGCACAGAGCCCGAGGCGGGGCTCAAACCCACGAGCAGCGAGATCATAACCTGAGCCGAAGTCGGACGCCTAACTGACTGAGGCACCCAGATGCCCCTAAGTTTATTTATTTATTTTTTTTAGTAATCTCTATACCCAACATGAGACTTGAACTCATGACCCTGAGATCAAGAGTGGCTTGCTCTTCTGACAGAACCAGCCAGACACCCCTCATAATGACTGTGGTTATTATGTACAGTGCTAGCACATTCTAGGTACTAGTTTGTATTTGCTGAATAAATGACTTGAAGTAGAGAAAATGAGGCTGCCTGTGACTAAATTAAGAGCATACTCTGCAGTAGTGTTCTAGAAGCCATTGTGACAGTGCTGAAGACATTTTACTAAATTTGACTTTTTTTGGTAGTTTATTTGTTGCTTTTTGAGCTTTGTTTGTTTTCTCTGAACCTCAGGTTCCTTATTATGTTACATTAAGATACTAGTATCTAGGGGTGCCTGGGTGGCTCAGTCGGGTAAGTGTCCCACTTTGGCTCAGGTCACGATCTCACTGTTCATGGGTTCGAGCCCTGCATCGGGTTCTGTGCTGACAGCTCAAAACCTGGAGCCTGCTTCAGATTCTGTGTCTCCCTCTCTCTCTCTCTGCCCCTCCCCTACTGCGCTCTGTCTGTCTGTCTGTCTCTCTCTCAAAAAGAAATAAAACATTAAAAAAAAAAGATACTAATATCTTCCTGAAAGGGTTATGGTGACTATTAAATGAGATACAATATGGAAAGCACAAAATATATATCTTCCACATAGTAGGTGCTTAGTAAGTGACAGACTGAAAATAGCCATCTTGATTTTTTTCCTTCTGAAAGTTTTTAAATGTAATTTAAGATGTAAATTTAGGCCCCTTACATCTCACTTAGCCTGTTGCAACTGACACTGGACTGACTTTCTTGCTTCTGCCATCCCCTTCTTCCATTTTCTTTTCTACAGTTACGTTGAATGATTTTTCTAACATAATGGTCATGTATCTCTTTTTTAAAAATGTCTTAAATGTTTATTCTTGAGAAGAGTGCGTGCGTGCATGTGCACAAGTGGAGAAGGGCAGAGAGAGAGAGAGACAGAGAGAGAGAGAGAGACAGAGACAGAATCCAAAATAGGTTCCAGGTTCCAAGATGTCAGCACAACAGGTTCCAGGCTCCAAGATGTCAGCCCCGACATGGGGCTCGAACTCGGAAACGGTGAGATCATGACCTGAGGTGAAGTCAGATGGTTAACTGGCTGAGCCACCCAGGCGCCCCTCTATCTTTCTTTTTTATATTTCTTTGGCTGTTGCTCATTGCTTTCATGATTGGGTCCAAAGTCCTTAGCTTAGGATTCAGGGTACTTCAGGGTGTAGTACTTTGGTTCTTTTCTAATTCCCTATTTTCATATCCTGCCATTTCTCCCTTGCCTGCCCTTTATGCTCCAGCAACATCACACCACGCGTTTCCCAAGCATTCCACGCTGTTCAACATTCTTTGCCCTTGTTCTGGAATTTCTCTCTGACTGGAATGTCCTCCTCCTCCTTCTGGGTCTGATAGATTCTTATGCATTTTTAGAATTATCACCTTTCCTGACCTTTGTGGGTTGTATGATTTTTTTCATTGTTGCATTATTACACTGTATTATAAATATATCTACATGTTTTTTTTTTTTTCATCTTTGAAACAAGATTGTGGTGCTGTGAGCTGCTTGAAGGCAAAAGCAATATATTAATGTTTATCACAACACCCTCATATAGTAGGTGCTAGTCAAAGATTATTGAATTAAAGGAGCTGTGGAGGGGCACCTGGGTGGCTCGGTTGGTTAAGCGTCTGACTCTTGATTTTGGTTCAGGTCATGATCTCATGGTTCATGAGTTCGAGCCCCACATTGGGCTCTTCACTGACAGTGCAAAGCCTGATTGGGATATTCTCTCTGTCTCTCTCTCCCACCCTCCCTCCCTCCCCCTCTCTGCCCCTCCCCTGCTTGTTTTCTCTCTCTCTCTCTTTCTCTCCCTCTCAAAGTAAACAAACTTAAATAAAGGAACTATGGAGAGTATACAACCTATTTTGTTTTAACTAAAAGTTACTAGAAGGAGGATGTAGGTTTGAGTGAAATTTTAACAAGGAAAGATCTTAGGAATCCAACAGAGGGGAAAAAAAAACTTAGTTATGGAAGTTATCAATAAGCAGTTTCTAGTATTAATATTGGGCCAAAATATGAACAATATTCATTTGTCTGGGAAATTAGCATTAGGGCACAATTCTACTCTTGTTTCTGAAGCTGAAGAGATATAAGAGATCTGACGGGGGGAAAATGCAACTCAAGGGCAAGAGAGACTTGACAGTAATGGCAGATAAAAAACTTGGTTTGGGCTTGAAATATGATCTGGCAGTCAAAGGAAAGCCAGTGCTATTCTAGGCAGTGAACAAAGAAGAATTGTGCCACGGCATAGGGAGTTGGCAAGAGCCCACCGGGAGTATTACATTTAGCACAGTGTCAGCACGATGGGAACAGAGGGTGGTGAGCTCTGAGTGCTGAAAAGAATAAATAGATAAATTTAGGAAGATCAGTTAAAGATTTTAAGCATAAGAGGCAACTACAAGATCCAGGAGAGAGAGACGCTCCCAGATATCTGAAGGGTGTTCACTTTAGAGCAAGAAAGGAATTATTTAGCCTGGACTAGGGAACTGTGTAAGAAGGTGAAACTAAGGGCAGGCAAATTTATACCTCTCTAAGAAGAACGTCCTGAGGTAGTTTTGGGGTAAAGATGTACCTTTATCCCTCAGAACTTTTACAGTAGAAAGCTGTAAGGACAAAATATAAGATTTAAGAAGCTCTCCTTTGCAAAATTTCTGAGGAATCTTTTGGTCTTACGAATAGAGTTTTTGCCCTAGAAGGCAGCTTATGGAAGATAACATGATAACATGTAGGTTTAGTATTTATTAGCCACTCACAGTATACGGAACACTATACATAGCAGCAAGGCAACATGATTCTTGAGGTTCTGATCTAAAACCACTGGTCATTATAGGCTTTGTACATTCTCATTTTGTTTCAATAATGAAAACATTTGGCAGATTTCTTAAGACTGTCCCTTTGGAACAGAATTTTAGTAAAAGTAAGCCAAATGTAAACTTCAAAAAAAAAAAAAAAGAAATACAGATGAAATCTTATTTAAATGAATGCTGCCTATCACAAGATGGCATAGCATCTGTCCTTGGGTGGAGATTTACCTTGGCGATAGGAATGAAGAAGACAGGCTTGATAACATGTTTGTCCTTCGGGACATTTTAAATGCCAGAGAATGGTGCTCTTGCCTTCAGTGTTGGCCAGATCTCTCAGTTCAAGACAGAACAAGGAAAAATACCGTGATTCACTTACAGACTGCTCTGTTTCCTGAGGCAAAGTAATTGAGTGTTCAAGTGAAGTAGCTAAAAGAGCCCACAGTATACTGAGATAAAACACAATTTGTATCTCTTCCCTCATGTCTGGCTCCCTGGCTTCCAACTGCTTGTCTAGAGAAGTCCTCCATTAGACAGCTTAAACATACTGCTAGGTAGGAAAAATGTGGAGTCAAATCCCATTTAAACAGGTAGCTGAATTTTTCCACAGTTAACTAAATTATCTTAGCTCCCTATGTCAGTGTGGATCCTCCAAGAGGCAGATGTCAAGGCAAGCTTAGAGTATACGCTTTATTGGAGGGGAAGGCACTTCCTTTATAAAGGGAAGGGAGACAGGAATAGGCAGGGAGAGCTTTCAGAATGTGATGCAGGTGTGTTAACCTGTGAAGGAAGACAGGGAAGGAAAGATGGGGGTAGGAAGAGTCTCAAACCATAGTACAATTGAGAAAACCTCAGCCAGGCAGAGGTGGAGTCCCCAGGCAAAAGTTCCCTGTAAGGGTAATCCTTTATGGGGAAGAATTACACTCCTAGAAATCCACTCAAGAAAAGCAAAGCCATACGTGCATGTAAAGACTTGGATGTAAATGCTTTTTCTGCACGCATTGAGATGATAATGTGATTTTTTTTTCAGTTTATTAATATGGTAAATTACATCGATTGATTTTTAAATGCTACGCCAAACTTCCATTATGGGATAAACCCCACTTGGTTGTGATTCATTACTCTTTTCATTGTTGGAATCAATTTCTAAAATTGTGTTAAGAAATTTTGGATCTGTGTGAGAAATATTTAGAACTACTTTTCTAGTTTCTATTTTATTGAGTTCTAGTCTGATCTTTACTATTCCTCTCTTCTGTTTACTTTGGGTTTTACTAGGTCTTCTTTTTCTAGTTTCTTAAGGAGGAAGCTGAGGTTTTTGACTTGAGACCTTTTTTTGGTATAGAATGTTTAGTGTTCCACATTCTAAGTGCTGCTTTACCTGCATCCCACAAATTTTGATGTTGTGTTTTCAGTCTGTTTAAAATGTGTTAGGACTTTTTGTTTTTTTCTTTTACTAATGGGTTATTTAGAAGTGTTGTATTTAATTTTTAAATGTTTGGGGGGATTATCCAGACACTTTCTGTTAATATTTTCTAGTTTAATTTCACTGTGTCAGAGAATGTACTTTGTAGGACTTGAATTCTTTTAAATTTATTTAGATTTGTTTTATGGCCCAGAATATGTCTTATCTTGTTAAATGTTCTGTGTGCACTTGAATATATTTTGGGGGGCGCCTGGGTGGCTTAGTCGGTTAAGCGTCCGACTTTGGCTCAGGTCATGATGTTGCAGTCCATGAGTTTAAGCCCCACATTGGGCTCTGTGCTGACAGCTCAGAGCCTGGAGCCTGCTTGGGATTCTGTGTCTCCCTCTGTCTCTGCCCCTCCCTCACTGTGCTCTCTCTCTCTCAAAAATAAATAAACATTAAAAAAAGAAAAGAAAAGAATATATTTTTTGCTTTTGTTGGATTTGAGTGTTTGATAAATATTAGTTAGCTGAAGGTGGTTGATAGTGTTATTCAAGTCTTCTGTAATCCTTTCTGATCTTCTGTTTGCTCTATCAGTTAATAAGAGGGGTTTTGAAATCTCTGGCTAGACTTGTAGATTTGTCTGTTTTTCTTGGCTGTTCTATCAGTGTTTGTTTCATGTATTTTAAAGCTTAGTTATCAGACACAGAACCACTTAGGATTATGTCCTCTTGAATTGATACCTTTATTTAAGAAATGATACCCTTTATTTCGGGTCATATTCTTTGCTCTGAAATGTACTTTACTTGGTATAAATATAGTCATTTCAACTTTTCTTTTAAAGAAATCATTTTAATTAAAAAAATAAGCACACCTTTTTTTTTAAGCAGCAAAATGGAGAGTATTTTGAAACAATGATTTGGTTAAATTTACTGAGGGAGGGGTATTCTAGTTTCTGTATTTAATGAAAGTAGGTTAAAATACATAGGCTCACAAAAGGAATTTACAACTCTGGGATTTTTTTTCCCCAAGAATAATTGCCTGAGGATGGGGTTGGGGGCATTGTGCAGGGTTGACTTTATTTTTAGGTTTGCTGTTTTCAGGAATTAGGCACTACTAGGGTGTGAGGCTAAGAGGCATCTAGTTATATACTAGGTTTAAATTTTGGTAAGTCATAAAAAATGACATAATTTACATAGGGGACATGAGTTCAGCATTTTTCCCTGAGTAAAATATGCAGCAAACCTTCTTAAATGGGGCACATAATTTTTAATGACTTAGGGCTTTCATCTTCAGAAATGAACTAAGTATCATAAGTAAGATGGAGGCTGATGAATATTGAGTGTCTTATCATCACATCATCAGATCTGAAATCACCTGAGGATGTGTATGAAAATCATTTCAGCTTTCTTTTGATTAGTAATAGCATTGTATATTTTTTCCATCCTTTTTCTTTTGTATCTTTGTGTTTATACAAGCATATTCCTTATAGGCAGCACATAGGTGGGTCTTGATTTTATCCAGTCTGACAATCTCTGCCTTTTAATTGGGGTGTTTAGGCCATCAACATTTGATGTGATTATTTATATGGATAGGTGTAAGTCTGGCATGTTGCAGTTTGCTTTCTGTTTTTCTCATCTGTCCTTTGTTCCCCGTTTCCTGTTTCTTATGTATGAGTTAAGTATATTTTAATCATTCAGTTTTATCTCCCAATTGGCTTATTAGCTATAACTCTTAGTTTTTTAGAGGTTGTTTTAGGGTTTATAGTGTACACCTTTAATTTATCAGAGACCGTGTTCATGTCATATGGTACTTCACATATAGTATGTTAGTCTTATAACAGCTTATTTCTACTTCCCCTCTCCTATCCTTTGTGTTATTATTTCTGTATATATTATAATTCCATGGCACCTTTTTATTTGTTTATTTAAATAGACTATAAACTTTTTTATTATAAACATCTTTATTATATGTGTTTGGTTTTCTTTTTTTTATGTGTTTGGTTTTCTATTGAAATATATATGATGTATGCAATTAGTAAGTTTAAGGTGTACAATGTGTTGATTTAATATATCTTCGTATTATAGTATTGCCATTGTAGCTTAGCTAGGACCTCTATACTGTCACATAATTATTATTTCTTTTTTGTGGTGGGAATAATTCACATCTACTCTCCTAGCAAGTATGATGTTTGTGATGCAAAGAGCTCCAGGTCTTAGTTATCTACTGGTTGCAAGCTTGTACCTTTAAACAACCTTTCTCATATTCCCCCACCATCCTACCTCCAGCCTCTAGTAATCACCATTTATTCTGTTTTTAAGAGTTTGCCTTATTTTAGATTCCACATAAAAGTGATATCATACACCATTTGTCTTTCTCTGACTTATCTCACTTAGCATAATGTCTCAAGGTTAATCCATTTTGTTGTAAATGGCAGTATTTTTTTCTTTCTTATGGCTGAATAATGTTCTGTGTGTGTGTATGTGTGTGTGTGTGTGTGTGTGTGTGTGTGTATACCATATCTTCATTATCTTCATTATCTTCATTTTCCATTCATCCATTGATGGGCACTGAGGTTGTTTCTACATCTTGAATATTGTGAATAATGCTGCAGTAAACATGGGAGTGCATACGTCTTTTTGATATCCTGTTTTCATTTCCTTTTGGATATATACCTAGAAGTGGAATTGCTGAAGCACATGGTAGTTTTATTTTTAATTTTTTTTTTGGAGAGATCTCTCTCCTCATGAGTGCAGAAGGGGCAGAGGGAGGAAATGAAGGAGGAGGGGAAGAGAGAGACAGAGAGAGAATGAGAATCTTAAGCAGGCTCCACACCCAGCATGGAACCCAACGCCCAACTTGGAGCTCAAACTCACCGTGAGATCATGACCTGAGCTGAAATCAAGAGTCGGATGCTTAACTGACTGAGCCACTTGGGTGCCCCCTATTTTTAACTTTATGAGGACCCTCCATCTTGTTTTCCATAGTAGCTGGACCAATTTGCATTCCCACCAACAGTGTTTAAGACTTGTTGAAAGAAATTAAAGAAAACACAAGTGAAGTGAAAGACATCCATATTCGTAAGACTATAAAAGTGCTGAAAGAAGCCATCAGTGATTATTTTCTAAAAATGGCATAAAACCCAGAATTCAGGGGTGCCTGGGTGGCTCAGTTAAGTGTTAAGTATCCATCTCTCAATTTCAGCCCAGGTCATGGTCTTGTGGTTTGTGGGTTTGAGCCCTGTGTGGGGCTCTGCGATGATAGTGCATGGAGCCTGCTTGGGATTCTCTCTCTGCATGCCTCCCTCTCTTTCTGCCCCTCCTCTGCTTGTGCTCTGTCTCTGTCTCTCAAAACACAATTCACTAAAAAAAAAAAAAAAAAAAAAGAATTATTAAGAATGATACATTTAACTACATAAAAATTAACCTCCAAATAGGGAAAAACCTGAAGCAAGGGAAATTTTCACTTCTAACAGTATTAAAATTATGGAATTTTCTATTAGAATCCTATATTTTGTAATTTTAAACATTGATTATAAAAAGCTATGCATGATATTTTAAAAATATTTTTAAATTTTGGTGTGAATGAACATTTATATATGCAGAGAGGAGTATACATTGGTATAACTTGTTTGGAGGGCAGTTTGGCAATAGAGGGAGATCATGTTATTCCTTTTGACTTAGAATTCTACTCAAGGAATATTGTTTAAAGAAAAACAATCACAGGGCACCTGGGTGGCTCTGTCGGTTAAGCATCCGACTTCAGTTCAGGTCATGATCTCACGGTTTGTGAGTTCAAGCCCCACATACAGCTAGCTCTGTGCTGACAGCTCAGAGCCTGGAGCCCACTTCAGAGTCTGTGTTTCCCTCTCTCTCTGCCTCTCCCTTGCTCTTGCTCTCTATCTGTCTCAAAAATGAATTAAAAAAAAAAAAACAATCACAAACATGTACAGATTAAGATTTAGTGTTTGTTGCATGCTATTTATAATAGTATAAATTTAGAAGCAACTTTATTTTGACAGTAGGGGATTTTTAGTAAACTAGGATACATTTTTTTCCAGTGGAATAGTAGCCACTTAATAAAACGTTGTAGAAGTACAGAATTTATGCAATGTATGTTATGTTGTAGAGTGTTTACAAAGTACTAGATTTGTTCTATCATCATTATTTAATCCTTAGAATAAGCCTGTGAGGCAGGCACTTTCTATTTTCCTTTTATACATAAGGAAACTCAGACATTAAGAGAGGTTAAATAACTTGTCTAAAACACACAGTAGGGTGGACCTGGGTGGCTTTGTCAGTTAGGTGCCCAGCTCTTGATTTCAGCTTTGGTCACCATCGCAGGGCCATAAGATTGGGCCCCATGTGGGGCTCTGTGCTGAACATAGAGTCTGCTTTAGATTGTCTCTCTGTCTCCCTTTGCCCCTCTCCCCCACTTGCTCTCTCTCTAAAATAAAAAATAAAATAACAAATAAAACAGTAAGTGGGAGAGCTGGGTGGGACACAGTTATGTCTGTCTGACTTCAAAATCCATGCTCTCAGTTATAGTGTTTTGATTTTATGGACATGAAATATGTAAAATGTTATATGTAAAAGAGGTTATAACATCTGCCTTTTTTGCATATAAAAATTTACTGGGAGGATACATGCTAAAGTGTCAACAGTGATAATAGGTTGAGTGTTGAGATTATGGTTGATTTTTGTCTTCTTTTTTGTTTTCCACAGTGAATATGAATGGTTTTTACAATTAAAGTTTTAAAAAAGATATTAATTTCACAGAGGGTGGGGTGGATTAAAAAAAATCATTGCCTCTTTCCTTTTGTTACTGAAGAGTGATATGTTTCTGAGTTTGGGTGTATCCACCCTTGATGTTGTCTGTAATTTCCTCTTGGCACTAGTTTATAAAAACTGGAAGGTTGAAACAACAGTGTTATTCTGAGAGCCAAAGATTTGAACAGATGAAAGATCTTTAAATAATAACATTGTAAGCATTATTCAGTTTGGGGCCATGGCCACTAGTAACACAATTCAGAAACCAGAAGCACAGTACCTTAGAAATTTACAGTTTGCAATTCCCCAGGCCCATCTTTTTTAGCTTTTCACTAGAAAATTTTCCTTCACCTCTCCTTTCTCTCAATTCTTTTTTATTAGTTTAAGGGCCTTTTTACCTGGGAGAAAAGAATTTGAACCAATCATAAACAAACAGCTCTCTTTTGTACCTGACTTTTTGTGCCCTTCTGTTGCCATGTAAACCAAATAAAGCTAGCTGTGAGTAAACCAGCTGCTGCCTGCAGTCTCTCTCTCCTAGAGGAAGAGAAGGGGTGGCGAATGTAATTGGGGAGGACTAGAAGAAGGGGTAGAAATTGAGGGAAGAGTTAAGTATTGTGTTTACATTCCTGGTCTTAAATCTCACTGTCTCCTTAAGTATGAGATTAGAGTATGTTACCTATAGCTGTTTGTGTTGGTTCTTAGTCATTTTTCCCAGCAGCTAAGAGATATAACTAATAACTTTTTCTCCATTTGTTTGCAAGTGAAATTCATAGATTCTAAACTGCCTTTCAGGACTGGAAAACCTAGGAAATGAAAGTTTGTGGGGTATGGTGTAGGATTTATGATTTTTGGTTGTAAAGGATTACATTTTGGGGATTGGCATAAAAAAGTAGTTCCAGGGTGTCTGATTAACTGCATCTGAAACATTATGCAAAGACTACGATAGCTAGCTGGTTAGAAACTTATAAGCCTTTAGAATTATAATTGGATGGGTATTAAGGAGGCCACTTGTGATGAGCACTGGGTGTTGTATGTAAGTGATAAATCACTAAATTCTGTATCTGAAACTGATATTATACTGTATGTTAACTGATTGGAATTTAAGTAAAAACTTGAAAAAAAAATCACTGGAAGGACAATAACAGCTAAAGCCTAAAACACATGGCACAGAAACTGGTGAAGTACTTGGAATCAGATAGTGAGGTGTTTATTTAAGTTGTAAATATTGATAAAGGGTTAGTGGAGGTTAAGCACAGGGTGATACGTTATTGTGGAAAGAGAAAGAGGGAGGGTGGCAGTTACTCACTTAGTCCAGACATGGAGAAAAAGTCACCGCTGATCTGAGGGAGACTTTGGAAATCAATCAAAATCATATAATCAATGCTCAGACCCTATTGTGCCATCCAGTGCTAAATTAAACAGTCTCATCCCGATAGTCCAGTTCATCCTTAAGTTAGGAAAGAGCAAAAGTTAAATAACAAGTACCATTGTAGGGCGCCCGGATGGCTCAGTCATTTAAGCATCCAACTCTTGATCTCAGCTCAGGTCTTTTTTTTTTTTTTTACAATTATGTATATTATTTTAAATTAGAGAGCGTGGAGGAGAGGAGCAGAGGGGGAGAGAGTCCTAAGCAGTCTTCATGCCTGATGTGGAGTCTGATGTGGGGCTCCATGCAGGACTTGATTCTATGACCCTGGAGTCATGACCTGAACCAAAATGAAAAGTCTGGTGCTCAACCAACTGAGCCACCCAGGTGCCCCTCTCAGCTCAGGTCTTGATCTCAGGGTGGTGAATTCAAGCCCTGTATTGGGCTCCACGCTGGGCATGAAACCTACTTAAAAAAAAAAGAAGAAGAAAGAAGAAGAGGAGGGGGAGGAAGAAGAAGAAGAGGAAGAAGAGGAGGAGGGGGAGGCGGAGGACCATTGTAACAATCTTAAGTTATTACTGGGTAGTGAAGCTGATATTGAACTTACTCATAAATAACCCAAAACATTTTTTTCATGGCCTGGTCTTCATTTCTTATTGTTTCTTTATGCAAATATAAGTAATACATGTATTTTTCCCCTCCTTCTTACGCAAAAAGGTCACATAATATGAACCTCCTGTATATGTAAAAAAGCGTTCTCTTTTTACAGATGTATAATATTCTAGCATTTGTTATCAGTGTTGATGTAATCAAAACCCAGTTGATGGACATTTGAGAGGTTTCAAATTGTTTTAAACTGGAATTTTAGTAACTTTAAGACCTTTTTATTAGCAATCTTACTTTGAGGCCAGGCTACAAAAGTCAATACACAGAAACCAGTTGAATACAAATGAAAAACTATGACTCCAGCTGTAGTTCTAACCTAGGATATGGGAAGATGACTGCATAACGTCATAGTTCTGCTACCCTCATGCGACCTCCCTCTGTTTTTTTCTTTCTTTATTAGCATCTTTATTAGTTTCCCTGGTGCCCTTTGGTTTATTTGTTGTCTTGTCTTGGTTTCTTCCTGACCCCATCTAATACACCAATGGCCCCCTTAACTACTAGTTAGACCTTTGTTAGGAAGTTGTTAGACTTGCAGCTGACCCCCATCTCCACCTCTGTTGCATTTTTAGTCATCAAAGATTGCAGTTTTTACTCCAGGTAAGGATGGGATTCCTGCTGTCTTCCTTGCTGGAAGCTTTGTAAGTCTTATTACTCAGATAATACCCTTCTACTGTCATTGTCCCCCTGTTACCATGGTACATTTGCATTCTATTGGTGATAATTCATATACACTTATCAACTGCCTCGGGAGGATGGCACCTTACATTGCTAGAGGCTCAGCAGGTGGAGAGAAGAGCAAGACTGGGAAATGCTCTTTAAATCCTTAAATTGTAAATAAGTATGGGCGATTTGAAGGGAGGAATAAAAAGGTAATTGACTTATATTATTTTGGCTGCCCTTCTGCTACAAGGATAAAGAATGGAACTAAAGAAAGGAAGGAGAAGGGGCACCTGGTTGGCTCCGTCAGTAGAGCACGTGACTCTTGATCTCAGGGTTGTGAATTTAATCCCCATATTGGATGTAGAGATTACTTAAAAATAAAACCTCTGGCCCTCCCTCCCCCTGCACGCTAGTGCTCTCTCTCTCAAATGAATAAACATTAAAAAAAAGAAGAAGAAAAATCTATGAAAAAGGAGAAACATAGGTTTTCATCTATTTTCTTTTATTAATTTGGTCTGTGATTTGTTCTGTGATTTCACTTATCTGGGCCTAAGTCTCTACACCTGTGAGATGAGTGGTTTGGAATAAAAAAAAAAATCTGAAATTCTAAGGCAAGAAGAAAAAAAGGAAGTGAATCTTTAAGATTTCATATTGACTTGAAATAGTATAAAGTGGAGGGCTTGTCCACAACTACGTAATAACTATTACAGTTAGTATTGTTGCATGACAAATTATTGCCAGAATTGAGAGGTTTAAAATAATCATTTTACTTTGCTCACAGTTTTGTGGTCAGGATTATGGGAATGGCTCAGATGGACAGTTTTCATTTGGGTCTCTCCTTTTTTTGGCCCTGGCAGGTCATATCTTTTGGCCAACTGAGTAATAAATTTAAGTAGGTGTTTATACTACATATTTAGTTGTTTGCAGTGGAAGGATAGTTCAGTATATTTAGTACTTTGTTCTGTTGGAAATACAAGTCACATCTTCAAGTTAGAATGAGGATGGAAATGGAGGACTAGTAAGTTGTCGATAGTAGTAAAGGTGACTTGTCCTCAAAGTGCTTTTCTAGAATTCTATGAATTTCTAGGGTGGGAATGATGCACATGATTATCATACAAAATTTATTTTGGATAAGAAAGTGGAAATAGATATATAAAATCTGTCTATAATCTTGAGAATTTACCAGCAATTGGGAAGATTAAGCAAGTGCTTAAAGAGAAGAATGTCAACGTAAGGGAGCCTGGGCTACAAGCCAGGTCCCCAGTTGAGTGGTATAGGCAATAATAACAGCAGAAATTCGGAAGAATGGATTATCTCCAAGTATATAAAGGTAGAAGTTCAGATAGACTGAGGAACTTGCAGAAGTACAGTGAGTGCCCCACAGGTTTTCCTGGTCCTTGGTAATACTGTCATTTGCCCTATCAGCAGGTAGCAGAGTGGTGGAAACCTGGGAGTCTTTTCAAAAGACTTCTCCCTGTTGTGTTAAAGGTAAGATCAAGAAGAAACAAAAGACATTTTTGGAAGGAGAGGAAGAGTGATGATGACTCAAGTTTTGAACCTATGACTAGACTGACAATAGATTAAAAAAAATTTTTTTATTAATACATTAAAAAATACAAAATAAAGACTGGGAGGTAGTTTGAAAGAAAAGAAGAGGAGAGAGACCTCTTCCTTTAAACTAGGAGGAAAGAAGGAAAAGGTAAATGAATATACCAAGAAATTTTTATTTGAATAATTTCTTCTAAGTAGAAGGCTCATTGGCTAAATGAGGCTGGGATTCTTCAAAGATGGAGGTACATGTAGAATTAGCAAAACACTTTGAGACTTGGCAGGAAATTCGTCAAGATTTACTGGAAAATTATGATATACCATTTAGAAAAATGACTTTATAACAGTAGCACGAGAGCCTACTGAAGAATGAGTTGTGAGAGAGCAGGCATTTTGAATTTCCTCCTTGAGATCCTGGAGGTTCTGTGGGGATATGAAAATATATAAAGGATTAAGTTGTTGAGCAAAATTGATTTTGAAAAGTACTATTCATTTATTGTTTCTCTCCTTGTGCAGTGTTTGAGAATGCTAGAGGTTAATGTCACTGTATACCCTGTGGGACATAATAAGAGTTAATTATAATCAACTGTTGGAACAGACTGTTCTGAACAAAGTACTTTTCACTGGCCACCTATTTAGGGGTTCATGTGTAAGCATATAAAATTCCGTTTCACTATTTCAAAAGAATCGACCTACATTTTAAAAGAGTATGTATTATGGATATTTAAAGTACGTAGATGTATAAATGTCCCTTTCTCCCTACTCACCCCTGGTCCCCATAGGTAATCATTGTTGTTGACAGCCTCTTGTGCTCCATTCCAGAAAAATTTGTTGTGTGTGTCTAAATACTATACATTGTTATGTATTGCATTATATAGAATAGATATTAACATATATATCTTGACAGTGTTCAAACTGTTTCATTTACATACTTTTTCAGTTCATTATGTAAAATCCTGTCTCTTTTCCTCTGACCTGTGGTCCTCATTTCCTTTGACTAGGGAAATATATTAGGGGAATACGAATTCCAAACATCTGTTTTGTTTTTCTTTTTTTTTTTTAATGTTTATTTATTTTTGAGAGAGAGAGAGAGAGAGAGAGACAGAGTGCGAGGGGGAGAGGGGCAGAGAGAGAGGGAGACACAGAATCTGAAGCAGGCTCCAGGCTCAGAGCTGCCAGCACAGAGATCTAAGCAGGGCTCAGACACATGAGCTGTGAGATCATGACCTGAGCCGAAGTCGGGCACTCAACTGACTGAGCCACCCAAGGCACCCCAACCTGTTTTGTTTTTCCAACTAATTTTCTATTTCACTGCATTTGCATTGGGCCCAAACAGTGCAAAATAGCAAAACATTTTCCTTTTTATTAAAAAGTTTTTTTGTTTTAAAGAGTGAGGAGAGGGGCACCTGGGTGGCTCAGTCGGTTAAGTGGCCAACTTCGGCTCAGGTCATGATCTCGCGGTCTGAGAGTTCGAGTTCGAGCCCCGTGTCGGGCTCTGTGCTGATAGCTCAGAACCTGGAGCCTGCTTCTGTTTCTGTGTCTCCCTCTCTCTCTGCCCCTCCCCCATTCGCGCTCTGTCTCTCTCTGCCTTTCAAAAAATGAATAAATGTTAAAAAAAATTTTTTTAAATAAAGAGTGAGGAGATAAAATGAAAATATTAAAGACATTTATTGGTATTCAGTATTCCTCTGAATGGTGTCGTATTAACCCATCTGTTTCGTTTGACATATCCCTACAGTTTCTCCCCACTAGAGGGCACTAGGATATTGTTTGTTTTTAGTGCACTGTTGATTATGAATTTAGAAATAAAACTTTTCATGTTTTTCTTATTTGTCCTGCATTGTTGTATGAGTAAAATTTTCCTCTTGAGATCACTGTTGTTGGCATATATGGAAAATTAGAGTACCTTTTGTGCTAGCACTTTTGACTTTGAAGACTATTTTGTGCTAAATACTTAAAGGGGAAAAGGAGAAAAAGAGTTTAGAGAAATAAGAAAAAATTTGAAATTTTTTGGGCCCCAATTATCACCCTCTGCTCACTCCATAGAAGATACCCTAAAAGGAAAAGGGTAGGCATATGTGTGTCACTGGAACAAAATAGAAAGTCCAGAAATAGACCTACACGTATACAACGAATTGAGTTTTAACAAAGGAGCCAAAGTAATTCAGTGGGGAAAGGATATTCTTTTATTAACAAGTGGTGCTGGAACAATTAGGTACTTATTTTGGGGGAAAGTGAAACTTTTACCTTTATCTAATTCCATGTATAACAGTTAACTCGAATCATGGACAATAGGAGAAAACAAAAGAGAAAATCTTCACGACGTTGGAATAGGCAAAAGTTTATTGGTATACATAAAACAAAAATCCTAAAAGAAAAAATCTTGATAGAGTTCTCCAAAATTAACTTATTTTCAAAAGACATAGTTAAGTAAATAAGAAGGCAAGCCACAGAATGGGAGAAAAGCATTCACAGTACATCTATCAGATAAAAGATTGGTACCTAGAATAGATAAAGAACCCTTACAACTCCATAAGGTACACAATCCTGTTTTTAAAATGGAGAAGTGATTTGAATAGACATGTCTCAGTAGATGCTATATGAATGCTAGTAAGCACATAAATTACTCAACATCATGAATCATTAGGGAATTGCAAATTAAAACCACAGTGAGATACTGCACACCCACTAGAATGGCTAAAATGTGGAAGACTGACAATACCTAGTGTATTGATGTGGATATGGACCAGTTCGAATGCTCATACATCACCAATGGGTAACAGTTTTCCACTTTCTTGTAAATTTAATATAAACTTACCAAATGGCCCAGCACTTCCAGTTCTACTCCATGTGTTTACCCAAGAAAATGAAATCCTGTGTTCACACAAAGACTTATACACTGATATTCATGACAGTTTAACTCATAATGGCCCCAAACTGGAAAAACACCAAGTATGCATCAACAGGGAAATGGATAAATAATGGTACATCCATGTAAAGGAATACTCCTTAGCAATAAAAAGAATGAACTACACATGGAACAATATGGATCAATCTCAAAAATGTTATGCCTATGTGAAAGAAGCTAGACATGAAAGACTATATTTTATGATTCCATTATATGAGATTCTATAAAGGGCAATTTTATATACAGGGTAGGCAGATCAGTGGTTGCTGAGGGACGCTGTGGTAGTGGTGGGGAGTAAACTATGCAGGGAAATAGACAAAGAGCTGAATTAACCAAAAACTGCAAAGGAAGGAAGGGAGGGAGGGAGGGAGGGAGGGAGGGAGGAAGGAAGGAAGGAAGGAAGGAAGGAAGGAAGGAAGGAAGGAAGGAAGGAAGGGGAAAGGGAGGAAGGAAGGAAGGAAGGAAAAGGAAGAGAAAGAAAAGAAAAGAAAAGGTATAGGCAGCATGTGCAAAGACCCTGAACTGGAAAAGAGGATTGGTTTTTAGTGGACTATTGTGACAAAGAGGGTAAATGGTGAGTGATGGGATTGGAGAGATAAGTAAGGGCCAGATCATGTGCAGAGTCGGGTCCTTAAGAACGAGAAAGAATGGACTCTAGAGCACAAGGTGAGACTTAGTTTAGTGATGAGGCAGAAGAAGGAAAAGCTCGGGCAAATGAAGTTGGCCTGGTTGTTGGAATGTGAGAGTTTGTATCAGATGTTTTACTGTTCTCTTAAATTTATTCTCTCTCTCTTTCTTTCTATAAGGTCAGGCTATCACTTAAGGGGCGGGGAGGGGGTTGCGGTAGAAGAAGTTTGAGGGCACAGACGTGAAAGAATTCTTCTGGGAGAGACAGAGGAGGGAATATCTACCACTAAAACTTAAGATGACTGAGGCACTATTGATGCTCATCTGAGATTTGGGAACGTGAATTTAAAGCGAAACCAGTTATGGGGCACCTGCGTGGCTTAGTTGATTAAACATCTGACTAGCTCAGGTCATGATCTCACAGCTAGTGAGTTCAAGCCCCGAGTCAGGCTCTATGCTGACAGCTCAGAGCCTGGAGTCTGCTTTGGATTCTGTGTCTCCCTCTCTTTCTGCACCTCCCCCGCTCACATTCTGTCTCTCTTTCTCAACCACAAACATTAAAACAATTAAATAAAAATAAAGTGAAACCAGTTAGCGTGGTCACGTGGTTCTTTCTTTTGCAAAATTTAGCTGGAGTAGATAGATGGTAGGGGCCATCAGGATTGAGGTTTTGCCTGGCAAAGTGATGAAGGGAGAGATGGAGTGAAATTATTTGGGTGTCGTTTTCAAGATGGACCAAGAAATCTAGGCTAAAAAAAGAGGGAAATGGAATTAGGAAGGGGTTGGTGAACTGTGAGAAAGTGATGCAGTCACTGAGTGGAGAGAGAACACAGAATTTTTTGAGTTGGAGCTACTTTTGCAAATGAAATGGTAGGATAGGAAGAAGTGTGGTCTTGGGGTAACTTTGAGGTTTCTGAAATGGAGGCCCATTTGTTGAGAGAGAGAATTCAGGAGCAGGTTAGAGGGTAATATGATGAGTTCAGTTTTGGAAGGCTGTGTTTGAGGAACTCATGGGATGTATAACTGGAGATGTCCAATAGCATTTGGATATACAGATCTGAGAGATGTAGGCTGTAAATAGAGGCTTTATCAGCACAGAAATGAAAATTGAAACATGGGGATGTAAGAGATTATCACAGGGAATTTGTGGGATAAGAGAAGGGGAGGCTGTTTAGTTTCCTTTGTTCAGAATCAGAATGGTTGTGGTGGCTGGTGGTGTTTTGTTTTGTTTTCTCCCTTTAGTATTCTGTCTTCTTTTCCAAATAAATCCTAGTAAATACAATGCAGAATCGTAAGGTTTTAAGTCCTGGTTTTGCCACTTCCTACTATGCCTCGAGCAGGTAAATTTCTGAACCTCAGTTTCTCATCTGTTAAAAATAGTTCATCAAGAGAATGAGAGGACAAGTCAGACTGGGAGAAAATACTTGCAAAAGACATATCTGATAAAGGACTATTATTCAAAATAAACAGAGAACTCTAGGGCGCCCATGTGGCTCAGATTAAGCATCCGACTTAGGCTTGGGTCATGATTTCAGGGTTTGTGAGTTCGAGCCCAAGTCGGGCTTTGTGCTGACAGCTCAGAGCCTGGAGCCTGCTTCCAGTTCTGTGTTTCCCTCTCTCTCTGCCCCTCACCCACTCACTCTCTGTCTCTTTCTCTCAAAAATAAATAAACATTAAAAAAATTAAAAATAAATTAAAAAAATAAGTAACTCTTAAGACTCAACAATAAAATGAACAATTTTGATTGAGAAATAGGCAAAGGCCTTAACAGACACCTCACCAGAGAAGATATGCAAATGGAAAATGGAAAATAAACATATACAAGATATCCCACATTATATGTCATCATGGAAATGCAAATTGATACAACCAGATACCCCTACATGCCTACTACAATGGCTAAAATCCGGAACACTGACAACACCAAATACTGGTGACAATGTGGAGAAACGGGAACTCTCATTTATTGCTGGTGGGAATGCAAAATGGTACAGCCATTTTGAAAGTTTCACAGTTTATTACAAAACTAGGTGTACTTTTTCCACACAAATAGCAATTGCACCGCTTGATATTTACCAAGTTTAGCATAAACTTCTGCACATGGATGTTTATAGTAGCTTTACCTATAATTGCCAAAACTTGAAAGCAACCAAGAGGTCCTTCAGTAAATGAACGAATAAGCTATGGTATATCTAGTCAATGGAATATTACTCATCATTTAGAAGAAATGAGCTATCAAGCCATGAAAAGACGTGGAAAAACCTTAAATACATATCACTAAGTGAAAGGAGCCAATCTGAAAAGGCTACATACTGTGTAGTTCCAACTATATAACAATCTGTAAAAGGCAAAAGTATGGAGACCGTAAAAAGATCAGTTGTTGCCACAGGTGGGGGAGTGGAGGAGATGAATAGCAGAGCACAGAGGATTTTTTAGGGCAGTGAAACTACTCTGTATGCTAGTATAATGGTGGTGGATACATGTAATTAAGTTCTACATTTGTCAAATCCATAGAATACATAAAGCCAAGAATGAACCATAATGCACACTAGGGATGTTGGATGATAGTGACGTGTCAATGTAGATCCATCCATTTTAAGAAATGTACCATTCTGCTGCAGGATGTTCATAGTGAGGGAAGCTATGTGTATTGGGCTAGGGGATATATGACAACGCTCTACTCAATTTTGCTGTGTATTTAAAACTGCTCTAAAAAATAAAGTCTATTTTTAAAAAAAGGCTGTAATAACAAACTGCATGGAGGCAAACTCGAAATCACTCAGTTAATATTCTTAAAATTCATAGGCCTTTATTTTCAGTTGTTTGCTGCTGCTTAGTGGGAAGGTTTTGCTTCCCTTCCTCACCTTCCTCACCTCCATCAAGGTTTTCTTTATAGTAATAGTGAACAATTACAGTCTTTGGAAAAATATAGTTATATCCTAATGAATGTATAATGTACATGTCTGGATTTTTGTATTACCAGGAAGAGAAATGATAAGGGAAAACACCCAGACCCAATAATTAAAAGAAATTTATTTCACTAAGCTAAAGAATATTTGAATCTCCTTTTAGTTGTATTCCTACCTTGTTTGCTTTTACACCCATGTACCATTTATTTTATACCTTGAAAGCTCTTCAAGTAGATACCAACCAAAGGCGTACTTCAGAGATATTGCAGATTTGGTTCCAGACCACCGCAGTATGAATTCAAATGAATTTTTAGGTTTCCTGGTGCTTGTAAAAGTTATGCTTACACTACACTGTAGTTTATTAAGTGTCCAATAGCACTATGTCTAAAAAATGTACATACCTTAATTTTAAAATAACTTACTGCTTTAAAAAATGCTAACCAGGGGCGGCTGGGTGGCTCAGTCGGTTAAGCGGCCGACTTCGGCTCAGGTCATGATCTCGCGGTCCGTGAGTTCGAGCCCCACGTCAGACTCTGTGCTGACAGCTCAGAGCCTGGAGCCTGTTTCAGATTCTGTGTCTCCCTCTCCCTGACCCTCCCCCGTTCATGCTTTGTCTCTCTCTGTCTCAAAAATAAATAAACGTTAAAAAAAAATTAAAAAATTAAAAAATAAATAAAAAATGCTAACCATCATCTGAGCTGTGAGCAAGTCATACATAATCTTTTTGAGGGTCGGGGGAGTGTAATGGCTGCTGACTGAACAGCATGACAGTTGCTGAAGGTTGGGGTGGCTGTGGGAATTTCTTAAAGTAACACAAGAATGAAGTTGCTGCATTGACTGACTTCCTTTCACGAATGATTTCTCTAGCATGTGATGCTGTTTTATAGCATTGCATCCGCAGTAGAACTTCTTTCAGAATTGGAGTCAATCCTTTTAAACCCTGCTGCTGCTTTATCGACTAAGCTTCTGTAATATGCTAAATCCTTTGTTGTCAATTCAAGAATCTTCACAGCGTCTCCATCAGGAGGAGATTCCATCTCAAGGAACCACTTTTATCATGAGAGACTGCAGCAATGCAGTCACATCTTCAGGCCCCTGAAGTTGTTCTAGTTCTCTTGCTGTTTCCACCACATCTGCAATTGCTTTCTCTGATGAAGTCTTGAACCCCTCAAGGTCATTCATGAGGGTTGGAATCAACTTCTTCCAAACTCCTGTTCATGTTGGTATTCATGAATCTGAAGCATTCATGAATCTGAATGCTTTTCATGGCATCTGGAATGGTGAATCCTTTCCAGAAGATTTTCACTTTTCTTTGCCCAGATCCGTCAGAGAAATCACTATCTGTGGCAGCTTTAGCCTTATGATATGTATTTCTTTTCCTTTAAAAAAATTTTTTTTAAACATTTATTTATTTTTGAGAGACAGAGAGACACAGAGCATGAGCAAAAGAGGGGGAGAGATAGAGAGGGATACATAGAATCTGAAGCAGGCTCCAGGCTCTGAGCTGTTTGCTAGCACAGAGTCTGATGCGGGGCTCGAACTCACAAACTGCGAGATCATGATCTGAGCCGAAGTCCGACGCTCAACCGACTGAGCCACCCAGGTGCCCCTGAAATGTATTTCTTGAGTAATAATAATTGAAAGTCAAAATTACCCTTTGATCCGTGGGCTGCAGAATGGACATTGTGTTAGCAGACATGAGAATAACTTAAAAAAATTTTTTTAAATGTTTTTATTTATTTTTGACACAGAGAGAGACAAAGCACGAGTGGGGGAGAGGCAGAGAGAGAGGGAGACACAGAATCTGAAGCAGGCTCCAGGCTCTGAGCCTGACGTGGGGCTCGAAATCACGGACCGTGAGATCATGACCCGAGCTAAAGTCAGACACTTACACAACTGAGCCACCCAGGCGCCCCAGACATGAGAATAACTTTAATCGTATTGTACATCTCATTCAGAGCTCTTGGGTGACCAGATACATTGTCAGTGAGCAATAATATTTTCAAATGAATCTTTTTTTTCTAAGCGGTAGATCTTAGCAGTGGGTTTAAAATGTTCAGTAAGCCATGTTATAAACAGATGTGCTGTCATCCAGGCTTTCTTGTTTCATTTATAGAGCTCAAGCAGAGTAGATGTTGTATCATCATTAAAGGCCTAAGGATTTTCAGAATGGTAAATAAGCATTGGCTTCGGCTTAAAGTCACCAGCTGCATCTCTCCCTAACAGGAGAGTCAGCCTGTCCTTTGAAGCTTTGAAGCCCAGGCATTGACTTCTCTCTAGCTATGAAAGTCCTCAATGGGATCTTTTTCCAATATAAGCTTGTTTCGTCTACATTGAAAATCTGTTTAGTGCAGCCACCTTCATTAATTATTTTAGCTAGAGCTTCTGGATGACTCATAGCTTCTATGTCAGCACTTGGATGTTATCAAGACAGCTTCTTTCCTTAAACCTCCTGAACCAACCTCTGCTAGCTTCAGAGTTTTCGTCCGCAGCTTCCTTAAGTCTCTCAGCCTTCATAGAATTGAAGAGAGTTAGGGCCTTGCTCTGGATTGGGCTTTGGCTTAAGGGAATATTGTGGCTGCTTTGAGATTCTCTCCAGACCACTAACACTTTCTCCGAATCAACAATAAGGCTCTTTCGCTTTCTTATCATTTGTGTGCTCACTGGGGTAGCACTTTTACTTTCCTTTAAGAACTTTTCCTTTGCAGTGACAAGTTGGCTGACCAGCACAGGAGGACTAGCTTTCCCCTATCTCAGCTTTGGACATGCCTTCCTCACTTCTAGCTTTTGAGTTAAAGGGACAGACGTGCCACTCTTCCTTTCACTTGAACACTTAGAGGCCATTGTAGGGTTGTTCACTGGCTTAGTTTCAATATTGTTGTATCTCGGGAAATAGGGAAGCCCAAGGAGAGGGAGAGAGACAGAAGAATAGCCAGTCAGTGGAACAGTCTGAACACATACATCTATCAATTAAGTTCACCACCTCATATGGGTGTAGTTCTTGGCACCCCAAAACAATTACAATGATAGCATCAAAGATCACTGATCACAGATCGCCATTAACAAATATAGTAATAATGAAAAGATTCGAAATATTCCAAGAATTACCAAAATGACACAGAGACACAAGTGAGCAAATGCTACTGGGAAAATGACACTGATAGACTTGGTTGCCACAAAGTTCCACAAGCAGCCACAAGGTTGCCACAAACCTTCAATCTGTAAAAAATGCAACGTGTGGCAAGGGCAATAAATCAAAGAGTAAAACAAGGTATACCTTGTACATTAATCTATTTTGAATACCAGGGCCTCCATCCTCTGTTGTTCCAAAACAATTTCTGAAAGATGGGGAAGGGATATTGGGTTAAAACCATGTACACAAAAGAGGCTATAAAACTAAGGTGAAATGGGGAGCCTGGGTGGCTCAATCGGTTAAGCGTCTGACCTCGGCTCAGGTCATGATCTCGCAGTTCATGAGTTCGAGCCCTACGTTGGGCTCTGTGCTGACAGCTCAGAGCGTGGAGCCTGTTTCGGATTCTGTGTCTCCCTCTCCCTCTACCTTCCGTTCTCTCTCTCTCTCTCAAAAATAAATAAACATAAAAAAATTTTTAAACTACGGTGAAGTAATTGGTTAGCTTCTCACTGGTGGATACTCTCACTTCATTTTTTGTTGTATGCACATGGCGGGGGTGGATATGACAAAAGTCATTTTTCCCCCCAAAAAGCATAATAACTTATACTTCTGGACATCCATAGATGTTCTCACACATGTTTGAAATGTCATATATAGAAGAATGATCAGTACAACATTATCATGGTGATACACAAATAGTAAAAGATAGGGAATAATCTAAATATTCATTGGTAGGGGAATGATTTAAATAAATATTGATATATCCATAAAATGGAATAATATGCAGAAGTTAAAAAAGAATGAGGTAGCTCTATACATACTGATATGGAACAATCTTCAAGATAATGTTGAGAGAAGGAAAAGGTGTAGAGCTGTATGTATAATATGTTGTTTATATAGAAAAACAAAGAATACCCCCCCCATACATATATGTGCGTGTGTGCGTGCGTGCATGTATGCTTTTATGCAAAGATATTTCTGGCAGAATGCCCAAATAAGAGAATTTCCCCAAGGATAAGCAGGTGCTGAAGGAAAGGGTAGAGAGACTTCCTTTTCACAATATGCTTTTTATATCCCTTGGACTTTGTGCCATGAACCTTTGCTACCTAGTTAAGAACAAACGAACAATCCAGATCTTAAAACCTATCTTATAAGATTGTCCTGAGGATTGAATGATTCATGTATGTAATTTATTGCAGTAATGCCAGCATATAGTAAATATATAATAAATAATAGCTTTTGTTCTTATTCTTTTCCCTCCAATTCCACAGATACTGTTTTGAAGATTCCCAGGGTTAATTTTCTTCACTTAGGCCAATTTGGAGTGTCAATTTAAATGGATCTATGAACCTTTGAAATCGTATACCAAATTTTGTGTAAATATTTATAGGTACCAGACTCTCTAGATTGTAGATAGAGGGTCTGAGACTTTCATCAGATTTTTTTAAGTTTATTTTTTGAGAGAGAGAGAGAGAGAGAGAGACCGCGTGGGAACAGGGGAAGGGGCAGAGACAGAAGGGGACAGAGGATCCAAAGCAGGCTGTGCTGACAGCAGAGAGCCCAATGTGGGGCTTGAACTTACAAACTGAGAGATCATGACCTGAACTGAAGTTGGACTTGAGCTGCCTAGGAGCCCCTCCATCTGATTTTCTAAGGAGGGTCTCGTGGCCCGAAAAAGTTAAGACACATTGGTTTAAGCCATTTTGTTACTTCATGTCTCTTTCTACTAGAAGGCTCTGTCAAATAGTTTCCTCTTTGTAACTAGGAAGAGGCTATGGCTGGTATTTTTTACTCATAACTTTGTCTTTTATGTCTCTCTTTTCTAATTATGTCGTGTTTTGGGTAAGTAATATAAATTCTGTGGATCCCTATCTTAGCTATAAAATGAAATGATTGATTTAGATAAACTCACAGGTACCCTTCATCCTGAAAATGTTATGATTCTGTGTAGGTTTCTTATGTATGGACTTTAAAAATTAGAAGTATTGTCATAAACCAAGAAAATCCCTTATGCTAGGAGTAACCCTTAGGTGGAGACTGAAATCTGAAATAAGGGGTGAAATTGGAGGTTTTGTGTTCACATGTGTGAAAACACATGCAAGCCTGATCCCAAGCTGAAATGCCATGAAGATGCTCTTACGGCTCTGTGAGACAGAGATGACATCTCTGTAGAGCCTCTTCCTTCTTAAGAACTATTCTCTGCTTTATATTATGAGTAAGGGAGAAAAGTAGATACAACCCTGAGAGTTGTCGTTCTGTGCTAATAAGAATTGCCTGGGACATTATTGATCATTATCTGTTACTGGCTGATTTTCATAAATTAGAATTATTCCCTCCTAGTTTGACTTTAGCCTGCACACTTTAATTCAGTTGTACTTTTGATTATGACACTGTTACACAACCCAATTACTCAGAATCATTTATCCCACATTTATATGTAGTCAGTTGTGTTTACTTTTGTGTATTGCTTCAAAAGGCTTTATAGGGGATGGGATTCTTGACCTACAAGGTAGTTCAGGGTTAGTAAGAGTTTATTCAACAAGTATGGGAGGATACAAGCATTTCAGATAAGAGTATAAAGGTGTCTAGATTCGCGTCTTTGTTCTGCCTCTTACTAGTTGTGATCTCGTCAGTTATTTAGCCTATTCATACTTCAGTTTTTTCAGTTGCCAAGTGGTAATAAAAGCACCCACCTCATAAGTTATTGTAAGGGTTAAATGAGTTAATACATGCCAAAACTACATAGTATTTGGAGTGTAGAAAGCATTCAATAAATGTAGTCCTTTTTTTCTTAATGTTGTTCTTAAAGGCATGGAGATATGAAGCAAGCACCATGGCAGTTTTGGAGACTTAAGGAATTAGGTATAATTTATTCAAGACCCAAATCTTCTTTCCCAGTGAAGTCTTCCCAAATTCTGCAGGCATTGAGCAGTGTTCCTGCAGCTCTTTGGTTGTTATTGTAATCTCTCTTGCTACTGAACTATTAAGCCTTCCATGGCAGAAGTTGTATACTTTCAACAAATATATATTGAATATCTGTATGTATCAGATATTATGGTAGGTGAACAATACAGATGAGGTCCCTGCCTTCTTGAAACTTAAATTCTAGAAGGTGAAAACAAAGAAAATAAAGAAGTAATTTCAGATAGTAATAAGTAATTGAAGAAAAGAAAATAAGATCATGGTTTAGAGTGGTGGGGCAGGGCCAGATAGGATAATCAGGGAAGGCCTTGAAGAGCTGAGACGTTGGAAAGTAAACTCCTTGCACTGTAACACTTTTTATACCTCAACTCCACCCACTTACAATCTTGATTGTCTTGATTGTGTTCTTGGTCATTTCCTTCAGGTTACCTTAAAATGGTAATTGCTAAATTTAGTTTGTACATAGATTCCATATTTATTGGTGTCCAGCTTTAGCTCTTCTGCTTTTCCTTTCTTTCTCCACAAGAGTGAGCTCTTGGGTTGACTGTTTTTAATCTAGCTAGACATTATTCTTTATCTGTCCATATTTTAATTTGATACACACAGTACTACCATCCCTAGACATTCATCTTAGGAATATGCGCTGTTCACTTCTTTGTTATACTCTCTCATTAAGTAATAAGTTTGAAACAAGCTTCATTATAAGCACTAGGGATTTGTTAGTTGCCATAATAGATGATCTGTAAATTCTAGTGAATTCAGAGATTTCCTAATATTGACAATAAAAACTTTTGCTGGAGAGAATCTAGTGCTTCCAAAGCTGGGTTGTACCTGGTAATTGTCATGCTATCTTTTTGCCATGTGCTTAGTAGTGGCACAATGATGACTTTCAAATCACTCTTAATTTGAGAGTTCATCTCTTCTGCTATCTCCCACAATCAGAATATACTTGATAATTTTGGTGACTGCTTTAAGGAGTCTCTGTTGCCCTTAGAGAGGTAGGATTCAGTTTCTTCAATTGAAAGACCTCATCAGAGGAGTGTGTCAAAGTGTATCCTATAAAGAGACTAAGTTCCTTGGATTCTGCATTGAGGTGTGGAGCAAATAGATAAGGAATTGAATAGAATTGTTGATTTTCAGAATTAAGAGCCAGTTTTCTTCCAAGATTACTTTGCATAGATCCCATAGTGATGATCTTTTTCTTTTTTTTTTATTTTTTTATAATGTTTTTATTTATTTTTGCGACAGAGAGAGACAGAGCATGAGCAGGGGAGGGGCAGAGAGAGAGGGAGACACAGAATCGGAAGCAGGCTCCAGGCTCTGAGCTGTCAGCACAGAGCCTGATGCGGGGCTCGAACCCACAGACTGTGAGATCATGACCTGAGCCGAAGTGGGACGCTTAACCGACTGAGCCACCCAGGCGCCCCGTGATGATCTTTTTCTGAATGCCCATTCCTTCTATTGTTTTCTAGACAGTATAGAAAAAAAGAAAAAAGAAAAAAGAAGAAGAGTAGAAGATCTCAGAATCAGATCTCAGCCATTGGATCTCTGGGCTTTCACATTGCAGTGGCCTTGTTTCTCTGTAGGTTTGGAATTCACACAGAAGGGTTACAAGGAATTTTTTCTTTTTCTTCTTCTTCTCAGTTACCTTTCTGAATTGGAATTGAAGGAGATTCTTACTATTTTTAGAACAATAGGCCCCTTTACTGTCTACTAATTATTTCAACAACACTTATAATTCCTAAGTAGACTCTACCTTTAGTCCTAAATGTTTATCTTTCTGTTCTGTTCACTTTCTCATCTGTGGTTTTTCTGGAAAAGCTCAGGATAACTGTTATCTAAGTAGTGTTTGGGGGTCATTTCATGTTTATATTGGGTCAGTATTCATGTGCAACATTTTAAAGCATTCATCTTGTGTCTGTTGAAAATATTCAATTCCTTTTTCTTTAAATTATAAATAATTACTTTCAAAATGATGGTGTAACTGGCACCATAATACTTCAAAAATATTCTGTTGTGTATATTTACCATGAATAGCACGGAATAATGTATAGAATTGTTGAATCACTATATTGTACACCTGAAACTAACATAATACTGTATGTTAACTATACTGGAATTAAAGTTTTTTTACAAAGTTTAAATTTCTCAAGATCCTCTAGAGGGCACGGTAAAAAAAAATTCTGTTTCATAAGACAAAATAGGACAAAATACATTATTACTATATATTATACTATAGATGGTATAGTATAGGTGATGGGTTGAAAATATGAGTCTTCTAATTTCCTTTTTGAAAGCAAACAATTCATCCTTAAATATAAAATATAAATAAATTTTCATTTATTTTGCAGTATTATTAAATTATAAAATAGTAATGGTTTTAAATAAAATTTTCAAATTTAGAAAAGTTGAAAAAAGTTTTTTGAATATTATTTTGAAATAAGTCAGTAATATTTTCTTATTATTTGTGTTGGTACATAAGCACAAGGAAATCTTTGGGATTTAAAAAAAAAACAGTTTATTGGATGATAATGAAGTTACCAAGATTTATAGCAAGTATAACTGAAGATAGACAGTAGGAGCATAATAGAAGTAATGAGCTACAAATTGTCTTTACATTCCCTTAAACATGCCAAGGTCTTTCTTACATTGGAGTCTTTGCAATTACTATTTCTTTCCTTTCATATAGTAAACTTTCTCTCATTCTTCTGGTGCTAGCTCAAGTGTTATCATCTCAAAAATACTTTCCTTGATTATCCTATCAAAGGTAGTTTCTTCCTTTTATACTTTAGCCTCTTGGTCATTTCCTTGATAGTATTTACCATAAATGTAACTATTTCATCTAGTTGTTTACTTATTTTTTGTCCATCTCCCTTATTAGGAAAAGTCAGTGCATAAGTGTAGATATGTTGTGCCTATGGGAACATCATAGAGTAAAGCCATCGGGTAGGTCATTGTCCATTTTGAACTAAAGATCAGAGAGATGTTAGATTTTTTGGAAGTTGCCTGCACATTATTTGTAAATGAAGCCATGGTTATGGGTAAGAGAATGTTTTGAATGAAGAGGAAACAGAGATTAGTATCTTCAAGAACTCCTACATTTAGGTGGCCCAACATGAAAGAATAAAAAAGCTACAGAGGAAACTGAAAAGGAAGATATCTAGGAGATCAAAGAAAAGATGGGTATAATAGTATAATGTCACAAAAGCCAAGGGGAGAGAGTCTTTCAAGGAAAAGGTATTAACAGCATCCAGAGGTAAAATAAGCCGAGAAATCTCCATTAGATTTAGCAACAAGGATGTCGTGACCTCAGCACAAATAGTCTTAGTGGGTTGTCAGGAGCCAGACTTTAGCACATTGAGGAGTGAACTGAAAGTAAATTGGGTCTATGGTAAGCTTAGAAAGCCAAGGAGTTTGGCTCTGGAGTTAAGTAAGAGAGTAGTAGCTGAAAGGTAGAAAATGAGATGATTTATTTATTTTTTGGGATAGGAGAAACCTAAACATATTTTGTGCTGATGAGAAGAAGTCATAGAGGGTGAAAGATCAAAGAAATAGGAATGAAAGGGGATGATTGATAGAGAACAGGCCCTGAGGAGGTGAGAGAGAACTTGATCCAGAGCACTGGTTCGAAAGATTAAATTTAGATGGTATATCAGTCTGTTCAGGTTGCCACAACAAAATACCACAGACTCGGTGGCTTGAACAACACAAATATATTTTCTCATGGTTCTGGGGCCTACAAATCCCAGATCAAGGGGCTGTCAGGGTTGGTTTGTGGTAAAGCCTCTCTTTCTGGTTTATAGACAGCTAGCTGCCTTCTCCCTGTGTCCTCACATTGCCTTTCCTCTGTGTGCTGCAGAGAGAGAGTGCTCTCTGGTGTCTTTTCCTCTTCTTATAAGGACAGTGATTCCATGAGATTCACACTCCACCTTTAGTGACCTCATTTAACTTTAATTACTTCCCTAAAAGCTTTATTTCCATAGAATCACAGTGGGAGTTAGGGCTTCGACATATGAATTTGGGGGGATACAATTTAGTCCATAACAGGTGGGAAGAGAGAATTCTTTTCCAGTGAGACAGGAGGGAGGTAAGAAAAGACAGATGTGGGTGAGGTTGTCGAGAAGTTGAAAAAAGTGTTCCCCATCTAGTGGTTTTAGTTTTCCCTGTAAAACAGGAATATAAATAATGTACTGAGAGTGAGGGATAGATGTTATAATTGGACATTTGAGAAGAGTAGAGAACATTTGACAGCTGGTATGGAGATGTGAAGAAAGGGCTGAATAGTGGAACATGGCAGAATTACCAGGTTTTATTGACCTGTGTGCCTGAGTGGTTTTTAGCAGCAGAACAGCCCAGGCATGGGCATAAATGTGTGGTAGCAAGAGTCTTGCATGTCTGAATATGGCCCCTTGTGAGTCTTCATTGCGTAAAACCTTCTCTTGCAACCAGGTATAGGCTCTTGTTAACACTACAAGGTCCGCATTGCTTTAAGAAGATTGAATTCTCTTCTACTTTCTCAGTCACTGCCACATTTGACAGAAGATTTTGACTAGAGTATCTTTATCTTGTAGAGGATTACAGTTAGAAGCAAAATCCAGGTGATTTTATGGACCTCACGAGTATTTACAGGCAAGCATTTGGAGGCAAGAATTGACTCATAACTTGTAAAATCAGAGCAAATTTGCCTTGGAGTCATTTGGAGCAAGTGAAGGCAACAGCACAGTTGATCCCCATTATTCTCAGATACTGTATTTGCAAATTTGCCCCCTTGCTAAAATTTATTTGTAACCCCAGAATCAATACTGTTGGTCCTTTCAGTGGTTATTCATGGACATGTGTAGAGTGGAAAAAAATTTGAGTCACCTGACATGTATGTTCCCAGCTGAAGTCACACAAGGCAGTGCCCTGCCTTCTTGTTTAAGCTCTCATACTCAGATCCAAGGGTCCTTTTCATGGTCTACTTAGTGCTGTGGTTTTTCAATTTCGTGCTCTTTCTTGGTAATTTCACTGTTTAAGATGTCCACCAAATGTACTGGTGAAGTGCTATCTAGTGTTCTTAAGCACAAAAAAAGCTGTGATGTGCTTTGTAGAGAAAAAAAAATGTTCGGTTAGTTTCATGCACTCATGAGTTGGAGTGCTGTTGGCTGTGAGTTCAGTGTTAATGAATCAAGAATATATAAAGTTTCTTTTTTTATTAATCAATTAGTTTATTTGTTAGAGAGAGAGAGAGAAAGTGGGGCAAGGGCAGAGAGAGAAAGGGAGAGGGAGAGAGAATTCTAACCAGGCTCCACACCACCAGCACAGAGCCCAACACGGGGCTCGAACTCATGAACCGTGAGATCATGACCTGAGCTGAAGTAGGACACGTAACCGACTGAGCAGCACAGGTGCCTCTATAAGGTTTCTTTAAACAAAAACACACTCAAAACAGGGTTACCTATTAATCATTGATGAAAATGTCATGACCATAGGCTCACAGGAGCCTAATCCTGTATTTCCCATAAAAGCAATGCTTCAACATTGGCTGCCTCAGTGTTTGCAGTGACTTTATAAAACAGAAGTACTGCAAATAGTGAGAATCTACTATATTTTATATATTCTTTTCTCCAAACTTTAAAGTACCTTATAGACATTAACTCATTCATCAGTACAACTTCCAAAAACTGGCTGCTAGAAAGCGGGTTATTTGTTATATGGAGGATGGCAGTGGGGTTGGGAGGCAATCCACTTAGTAGGTTCTCTCTCTCTCTCTTTTTTATAATATTTATATTTGAGACAGAAAGAGAGACAGAGCACAAGTGGGGGAGAGGCAGAGAGACGGAGACAATCTGAAGCAGGCTCCAGGCTCTGAGCTGTCAGCACAGGGCCTGATGCGAGGGCTTGAACCCATCTTGAGCCACAAGATCATGACCTGGGCCGAAGTCGGACGCCACCCAGGCACCCCAATAGGTTTTCTTTAATGTTCAGAAGAGTCTAGGACAATTTTTGCTTCTTATTAGGAATCTCTTAAATATTATAATACTCTGTCCTTGGATCTAAAAAGATCTGCTTCCTAATCGTGGTCATGTTTGATTGATTTGCTTTGGAACTCATTAGAATATTCCTTATTTGACTTTCATGAGGAAAGGTAAAAAGGCAAAATAATTTGTAAAGCAATTAGAACTTTTTGGCAGCAAAGTGCCAGGTAGGAAAAATAATCATAGTGGTTATTTTCACAGACATAAAGCAGTAATGATGTAAGTTGTTGAATGTATGGAATGTGCTATGTTGGCAATGACTGCCTGTGTGTGTGTGTGTGTGTGTGTGTGTGTGTGTGTGTGTGTGTAGAATATGAACTTTCCTCCCTTCAACTCTGTGTCCAGATTGTCTAGATCCAGCTAGTTCTTTTATATACTTTCTTAAACTTGTCCTTTCATTTTCATGTAATTGTAGTCTAGAAATCCAGACTTTAACCGTCTTCAGGGTTGACCTTAAAGTTGTCCTCAATTCTTTCAGCCACATTCTCTCTTGAATGCATCTTCTCTAAGCATATTTTTATCATATGATTCTGCTGAGATATTACTGCCCTACTTAGAAACTTTCTGTGGCTGCTAGTTGTCTATTTTTAAATTACTATAAACCAGTTATCTCTTAATGCTTCACAATTCTCCTATAGCTCTTCTCCCCCACCCCCTTAATTGATGTTATTATGTCATAATTCATTGTTAGAGGGGCCTTAGATGTGAATTCCCTCTTTCTGTAACAAAGAAAGAAGTATTCCTTACCCTAAGAACAGTTTCTCCACTTGTGCCCTGGGTCCCATTCTGTCTTCTTCTCTTCTCAGAGACTTTTCTTCTCAATTTACCCATAAGATTGTCAGATTTGACAACAACAACAACACAAAACACACAGTTAAATTTTAAATTCTGATAACAACAAATAATTTTTAGTATAAGCATGTGCTGTGCAATACTTAGGACACATTTTTGTTGAAAAATTATTTATTGTTTATTTGAAATTCAAATATAACTGGTATCCTGAATTTTATGTGGCAACCTTATTTGTCTCTCTTTCCTTTTTTACACTTCTGAACACACACACACACACACACACACACACACACACTCATTTTCATCCTCCCCCTCTATTGGATCATTTCTTTCAGAGTTCACTCAAGCTCTAGTAACCATCTTGTTAAACAAAAGCGCACAGGCATGTGCGTGCACACACAAACACACAACACACACTCATACACACACAAAATCAATCACTTCCTTTGACTTATAATCCTTTAGTTATTTCCACATCTCTCTGCTCTGTTTCACAGCTCAGTTTTTCAAAATACTTGTCTGTTCAAACCGCCTCTCCTACTTAACTTCCTGGTCATTCTTCAATTTTCCCTAATCCTGCTTTCACCCCCTCCCCCCATCACTCCCCCAAATCACCAGAAACCTCCATGCTGCCTAATCCTAAAAACTGTTTTCAGTGTCATCTTACCAAAGTTCCAGCAGTATTTGAAATAGCTGATCACTCTTTCCTTTTTGAAATAATCCCTTTTCATAATTTCAGTGACACCATTTCTCTTTGGATTTTTCTCTTACTTTTCTAGTGACTGCTTTTCAAATTTCACCTGCTGGCTTTTCTTATTCTACCCTGGTGGATCAGGGCTCAGATGTGGCTCCTGTTTGTTTGTTTGCCTTTTCCCCCTCTCTAGGCAATTTTATGCATTCCCATCGTTATATATATTTGTGTGTACATGGAATTTAAATTACACAAATGGAAGAAATCAGTAACTCTCAATTTTATGCTTCCAACCCAGACTTTCCTCTGAGCTCCAGACTCTATTCAATTGCTATTTCAATCCCACTCGTCTGTCTCATAGACATCTCAAACTTAACTTGACCAAGATTAAGTCTTTTTTTTTTTAAATACTTATTTATTTCTGAGACAGAGAGAGAGAGAGAGAGCATGAGCAGGGGAGGGGCAGAGAGAGAGAGAGAGGGAGACACAGGATCTGAAGCAGGCTCCAGGCTCTAAGCTGTCAGCAGAGAGCCAACGCGGGGCTCGAACTCACAGACTGTGAGATCATGACCTGAGCCGAAGTCGGACGCTCAACTGACTGAGCCACCCAGGCACCCCAAGATTAAGTCTTGATATTCTTCTGATAAGTATTTCCCCTCATTCTTCTCCACTTTAATCAATAGCATCCCTATTTAACCAGTCGGTTGAGCCAGAAACCAGATGGTCATTCTTAATATCTTCCTCATCCTTTACATTCAGTCTGTTCTCAAGTCCTGTTGAATCAACCACCAACATATGTCTCAAATCCATTCACTACCATTCATCTAATCTAAGCCACCATCATCTCTCATATATTTTAATGACCTTCTTTTTTTTATTTTATTTTTTAAAATTTACATCCAAATTAGTTAGCATATAGTGAAACAATGATTTCAGGAGTAGATTCCTTAGTGCCCCTTACCCATTTAGCCCATCCCCCCCCCACAATCCCTCCAGTAACCCTCAGTTTGTTCTCCATATTTATGAGTCTCTTCTGTTTTGTCCCCCTCCCTGTTTTTATATTATTTTTGTTTCCCTTCCCTTATGTTCATCTGTTTTGTCTCTTGAAGTCCTCATATTAGTGAAGTCATATGATTTTTGTCTTTCTCTGACTGACTCATTTCACTTAGCATAATACCCTCCAGTTCTATCCACGTAGTTGCAAATGGCAAGATTTCATTCTTTTTGATTGCCGAGTAATACTCCATTGTGTGTGTGTGTGTGTGTGTGTGTGTGTGTGTGTGTGTGTGTGTGTGTATACACACACATATACACATACATACCACATTTTCTTTAACCATTCATCCATCGATGGACGTTTGGGCTGTTTCCATACTTTGGCTATTGTTGATAGTGCTGCTATAAACATGGGGGTGCATGTGTCCCTTTGAAACAGTACACCTGTATCCCGTGGATAAATGCCTAGTAGTGCCATTGCTGGGTCATGGGGTAGTTCTATTTTTAGTTTTTTGAGGAACCTCCATACTGTTTTCCAGAGTGGCTGCACCAGCTTGCATTTCCATATTTTAATGACCTTCTAACTAATCTTTCCACTCATGTTTATTCAGTTTCTTATCCTTATAGCAGCCATGGTGATCTTTTGAGAACAAAAATCCTTACCAGCTTCCTATTTTTAAAGATTTTATTTTTAGGCAATCTCTACACCCAACATGGGGCTCAAACTCACAGCCCTGAGATCAAGAGGTGAATGCTCCACTGACTGAGCCAGCCAGGCTCTTATTATTATTACAATAAAATTAAAACCTTTCTGTGGCCTGCAAACCCTGCATGATCAGTCCCTGACTACATTTCCAGTTCCATCTCCCACCACTCTCGACAGTGTTCTAATCATACAAAGTAAGAATTTGGTAAAAATGCAGTCTTATTCCCAAGCACTTTAAAAATATTTGTCACTGTAAAGTGCAGAATTTAAAAATTTATGAAAATATTGCCAACTAAACCTGAGTATGCATGAGTAGTTATCTGGAAATGATTGAGATATTTAAAACCAAACATCTAATCTCCCCTGCTCCTTGAAATCTCAGAGGCTTCTTGTTTAATTTTTCTATGGCTTTAAACAATACCATTGTATTAACTTACAGTTTGAGAGGTCAGAAGTCCAAAATGGGTCTCAGTGGACTAAAATTGATGTTAGGCATCTTACTCAGCTATAAAAATGAATGAAATCCTGCCATTGTGACAAAATGTATGGACTAGGGTGTTATACTAAGTGAAATAGACAGAGTAAGACAAATACCATATGATTTGTGGAATCTAAAAAACAAAACAAACAAAACAAAGTGAAACAGAAACAGACTCTTAGATACAGGAAATAAACTGTTGGTTACCAGAAGGGGAAAGGGTTTGGGCAGGTGAAATAGGGGAAGCAGATTAAGAGGTACAAACTTCTTACAATAAACAGTTGTAAAATAAGTAAGTCATGGGGATATAATGTATAGTATGTAGGCAATATAGTCAATAACGTTGTAATAACTTCACATGGTGATAGATGGTAACTAGAGTTATTATGGGATCATTTTAGTAATGTATAAAAGTATTGAATCACTATGATATACACCTGAAACTGATAGTGTATGTCAATCATACTTTAATAATTTTTCAGAAGGTATCAGTAGGGCTGTATTCCTTCTGAAGGCTTGAGAAGAGAATCTGTCTCCTTACCTTTTCCAGCTTCTAGAAGCAGCCAGCATTCCTTGGCTTGTGGCCCCTTCCCCCATCCTCACAGCCAGCATTGTACATCTTCAAATCTGTCTCTGGTTGCCTCCCTCTTCTACTTGTAAGGACTCTTTTGATTATATTGGGTCCACTTGGATTATTTGAGATAATCTCCCCATCTCAAGGTCAGCTAACTAGCACCCTTAATTCCATCTGCAGCCTTACCTTTGCTGTATATTCACAGGCTCTGGAAATTAGAACATGGACATCTTGGCAGGGAATGGGGAGGCATTGTTCTGTCTATGACACATTTTTTTTTCTTTTTCTTTTTCTCTTTTTATAAGAGCAATACATTCTCGTTCCTGAAAAATTAGAAAACAGACCAGAAATTCAGGAGCTGGTTAGGCTCTGATGATTTCTCTCTCTCTTTTTAAAAAAAAAATATTTTAATGTTTATTTATTTTTGAGAGGTGGGGGGAGGGGCAGAGAGAGAGAGAGGGAGACAGAGGATCCCGAGCAGGATCTGCACTGACAGCAGAGAGCCCGATGTGGGGCTCGAACTCAGAAACCATGAGATCATGACCTGAGCTGAAGTCATATGCTTAACCAACTGAGACACCCAGGTACCCCTCTCTCTTTCTTTTTTAATTGAAGTATAGTTGACATACAATGTTAAGTTCAAGTGTACAACATAATGGCTGGACAATTTTATACGTTATGCAATGTTTACCAAGATAAGTGTTGGTGGTAGTTACCATCTGACACCATACAAAGTTATTACAATATTATTGACTATATTCCCTATGTTGTACTTTTCATCCCGTGACTTATTTATTTGTAACTGAAAGTTTAGGCTCTGTTGATCTCTTAATGGAAATAGAGATACTTAGTTCGTTTTGATTAAGAAGAGATGGTCTCTGAACAGTTAAGGTATTTGAAGCACTAGAAAAACTATTAAAAGTCACAAACAAGAAAACTATCTGTCAAGTAAAATAAGACTTTGGGTAGGTAATTTTTCTAGATCTTTGCTTCTTTATCTCTAAAATAAGGAAATCAAGTTAGCTGATCTTTAACATTACTATCTTTACTAATGTATAAAATTGGTATCTCCATTCTACTAAAAATTAATCAAAAGAGATGAATAGATAACATTACAAGAAAAAATATTGGTAACTACCTGAGGTGATAGATGTTAACTAAACTTACTCTGACAGTCATTTTGTAACCTATACATATGTCAAATCATTGTGTTGTACGCTTTATAATAATACAATATTATATCAATTATATCTCAATAAAACTGAGTGGGGAGCTAAAAAAATGAAATCAAAATAGGTGAAAAGATAATATACAGGGGTTTTGTTTCATGGTGTTTTTAAATCTGGCCAATGCATAGCTTTATTCCAGGATTCAGTCAACTACTATCTTCAGGGTCATGAAAGACAAGGAATAACTGAGGAACTACCATAGATTGGAAGAGACTAAGGAAACATGACAACTAAATGCAGTGTGGGATCCTGGATTGGATCCTGCAACTGAAAAAGGACATTCATGGACAAACTTGTGAAATCCAAATAAAGTCTGTGGTTTAGTTAATAGTATCATACCAGTGTTAATTTCTTACTTTTTATAATTGCCCTGATTTTACAAGATGTTACATTAGAGGAACTTGGGCGAAGTGTATATGGGAATTCTCTGTACTGTTCTTGCTGATTGTTCTAAGTCTAAAATCATTTCAAAATGAAAAGTTTAAAAAAAGACAACAGTAAGAGAGGAAAAGCAAGCCACAGAGTGGGAAATGTTTGCAAAAGACCTAAAACCAGAATGTATAAATAACTCATACAAATCAGTAAGGGAAAGACTGACAACCCAATGGAAAAATAGAAAAAAGATTTGAAAAGCCACTCCACATAAAAAAAATATCCAAATGGCCAATAAGTAGATAAAAATGTGTTTGACAGTACTCAAAATTTCCAGTTTCTCCAAGTTCGAACCCTGTGCTTTGCTGATGGGAATGTAAAATGGTGCAGCTTGTATAGAAAGCGCAATGTGGTTTTTGGTTCCTCAAAATAATAAACAGAAATATAAATATATGTGTATTTTTAATGTTTATTTATTATTATTATTTAAATGTTTATTCATTTGTTTTGAGAGAGAGAGGTAGTGCAAGAGGCAGAGGGACAGAGAGAGAGAATCCCAAGCAGGCTCCATACTGTCAACAGAGAGCCTGACGCAGGGCTTGATCCCACAACCGTGAGATCGTGACCTGAGAAGAGATCAAGAGTTGGATGCTTAACTGACTGGGTCACCCAGGCACTTTTCTTTATTGTTTCTGAGAGAGAGAGAGAGAGCAGAGAAGGGGTAGAGAGAGGGGGGCAGAGGATCCAAAGCAGGCTCTATGCTGACAGCAGAGAGCCTGATGCAAAGCTTGAAGTCATGAACCACAAGATCATGACCTGAACTGAAGTCAGAGGGTTAACCAACTGAGCCACTCAGGTGCCCCAAACAGAAATTATTATAATATGATCCAACAGTATACCCCCAAAGAACTGAAAGTAGGGGTTTGAACAAGTATTTGCACACCTGTGTTCATAGCAGCACTATTTATAATAGCCAAAACGTGGAGACAACCCAAAAGTCCATCAATGGATGGGAAATGGATAAACAAAATGTGGTATATACATACAATGGAATACTATTATTTGGCCCTAAAAAGGAGTGAAAGTCTTACACATGCTATAATATGGATGGACCTTAAAAACATTATACTAAGTGAAGTATACAAAAGGACAAATATTCTGTGATTCTACTTATATGAGACACCTATGATAATCAAATTCAAAGATACAGAAAATAGAATATTGGTTTCTAGGGGCTGGGGGAAGGAGGAAATGGGGAGTTATTATTTAATGGGTATGGGGTAGTGAAAAGGTTCTGGGGATGAATGGTGGTTATGGTTGCATAACAATGTGAATGTGTTTAATGCCATTGAATTGTACACTTTAACATGGGTAAAATGCCAAATGTTATATATATTTTACCACACATACAAAAACAATGTTACAGGCCAATATTCATAATGAACACAGATTCAGAAATCCTCAACGAAATATTAGCCAATCAAATTCCGTACTACATTAACAACATACATCGTGATCAAGTGGGAAGTATCCTAGAGATATAAGGATGGTTCAACATCCACAACTCTCACTACAGTACATACACCGTATTAACAAAATGAAGGATAAAAATCATACGATCATCTCAATAGAGGCAGAAAAAGCATGTGACAAAATTAAACATCCATTCATGATAAAAACTCTCAACAAAGTGGATATAGAGGAATTGTACCTCAACATAATAAAGGCCATAAAAAAAAAAAAAACAAAACTGTGCTCAGTGGTGATGATAATGGTGGCTGTGAGATGCAGATTGAAATCACAGTGTGCCACCATTACATAGAATGCCTAAAATGTAAAAAGACCAACAATACTGGCAAGGATATGAAGCAACTGGAACACTATTCTCCTGCTGGTAAGAATGGAAATTAGTATACAAATTTTGGCAACTTGTTTGATGTCATCTACCTAGCTGAACATATGCATACCCTCTTACCCAACGATTACACTCCTAGATAAATACCCAACCAGAAATATCTTCATATGGGCACCATACAACATCTGCAAGAATGTTCATAGCAACATCATTTTTTATGGCCCTCAAACTGAAAACAACCTTCAACAGGAGAATGGATTTAATAAATTATGAGTATTCATGTGATGGGATACTTTCTGGTAATAAAAATAAATGAACTACTGCTAAATGCGACTAACTTGGGTAACTCTTAGAAACATTTTGAGCAGAAAATGATGATATTTGATGATCTTTGTATCCGGTACAAAAATAGGCAAAACTGATTGGTGTTGATAGGAATCGGGGTAGGGAGGAGGCTAACGACTGAGAGGGAACATGAGGGAAGGCTGTTGGGTGCTGGTAATGTTCTATTTTATTATCTAGGTAGTGGCTACATAGGTGTGTTGGCTTTTGAAATTTTATCGAACTGTAACCTTTTGATTTGTGTATTTTTTTGTAGGTTAGTTATGCTTTCATAAAAAATGTATTTAAAAGTTAAAAGAATGTAGTTAGAAGTCTGCATTTAATGGCATTATGTTTCAGTATTTTACCCTATACCCTTCCCATCCCCCTGTGCCCCATCCCCCTCCAGTCTGTGATAAATTCCTTCTCACTTTTATTCTGGTTGCGTTCAAGTTTTAGCTTGACCTCCCTTTGAGGACAGTTTTAGCTAGAGGTGCTAACTGTGCAGCAAACTGAACCTGCCTGGAGCTCTATTCGCTGTGTCAGGGAAATTGAGGATTTACATTCCACATTCCACTCCCAGAATCTAGAGGATTTAACAGGGAGTGGAAAAGGTGGCATGGTGCTGCTTTCGTGTACTGTAGTCTCTGTATTGCTTAATTGTTTATCTGAGAAGCAGTGATTGGATTAGTCAGTGACAGGGAGGTACAGAGTTTTGTTATAGTGATATTTCTATTTATAGTTTTGTCAGTTCTTAGTCATACCTGATTCCCTTTTCTTTCTTTTTACCTTTCAGGTGCTTATCCTGTATTTTATTCAGTTGGAGCTTTACTCTGACCTAGCTATTCTTCAAGTCATTGTTTCATTCAGCACGTATTCATTGGTTGTTTACTCTGCGCTGGGTACTTGGAATACAGGAATAAGACACATAGTCTCTGCCCTCAGATTGCTTGCAGTTCTAATGTGGAAATAGACAAATGATCAGTCTGTCTGGGGGATTACTCAGTAACTCACAGAATTGATTCTTAACCTAGACCAAGAGCTGGAAATGTGTACTGAAAGAAGTTACAGCTAAGCTAAAATTTGAAAGACGTGTGTGTGTGTGCGTGCGTGCGTGCGTGCGTGCGTGTGTGTGTGTTCACAGTGGGGATGTGGGGGAATTCAGAGAGCTGAGGCTTGGGAGGTATGCGCAAGTTTAAATTGTTGTGCAGGGTCTTGTGTGTCATGCTAAGGAGTTTGGGTTTTATTTTAAAGACAATGGGGAGCTATTGAGGCATTATGAACAAATAAGTGATGTGATCAGATTTTAACATGATTGAGCTGTTGATAATCACATATAAATGAGTCGATTTAACAAACTGAGGTAGGCTGTATCGGGATGGAATTATCTAGGCCCTTGTCAAAGTGTAGTCCCAGCAGTGGCATCATTGGAGAGCTGTTTAAAAAGTACAATCTTGGGGGGCGCGTGGGTGGCTCACTCGGTTAAGCATCCAACTTTGGCTCAGGTCCTGATTTCGAGATTCATGAGTTCGAGCCCTGCATTGGGCTCTGTGCTGATAGCTCAGAGCCTGGAACTTGCTTTGGATTCTGTGTCTCCCTTTCTCTGTCTGCCTCTCCCCTGCTCACGCTCTGTCTCTCTCTCTCAAAAATGAATAAACTTAAAAAATTTTTTTTAAAAAGTACAATCTTGGGACCTAAGTCAGCATTTCAACAAGATCTCCAGGCATGTTCAAGTTTATGAAGCACTGATTTAGATAGATGTGATGATGGTCAGGCTTTACACAGCTGGTATGAAGAAGAAAGGGCAGATTGTAAGAGATATTATGGAGTACTTTCTTCTTTCTGTTGGAATGCTCTTCTCAATATTCCTTCTTGCCAAATACACTCCAGGTACCCCCTAATCATCCTTTACCTTTCAGCTTAAATGGAACTTCTCACTCCCAATATACATGATTGGCACACTTGCCATATACTTGCGTAGCCCTGTACTTACCTTGTCATTTTTCATATTTTTGTTGTAATTATTTATTTAATTGCCTGTTTCTCTCTCCTGACAGTAAGCACCATTGAGAGCAGGGGCTGTCTTTTTATGCTGGCTGACACATAATAGGCACCCAGTAAATATTTGTGGTTTGATTGAATGAATTCATCATGTATAGTAGAAGATGGATTTGGGTGTATTGGGGGATATATATATTAGTAATAATAGTAAATTTTAAATATCACTGACAAGTTTGAGGCACTGTTCTAAGTGGTGCGTTCGTGCGTGTGTGTGTGTGTGTGTGTGTGTGTGTGTGTGATTTGATCCTCTCAGCAGTGCCATAAAGTAGATACTTTTAATGTCCTCATTTTACAGATGAGAAAACTGAGACACAGGGAGGATAAGTGATTTGTTTAAGGTTGCACAGTAAATGGGAATCAAGATTTAACATTTTTTTAACGTTTGTTTATTTTTGAGAGACAGAGAGAGAGACAGAGCACGAGCAGGAGAGGGGCAGAGAGAAAGGGAGACACAGAATCCGAAGCAGGCTCCAGGGTCTGAGCTGTCAGCACAGAGGCCAACGCGGGGCTCGAACTCACAAACTGAGAGATCAGGACGTGAGCTGAAGTCAGAGGCTTAACCAACTGAGCCACCCAGGTGCCCCAGTGTGAATCAAGATTTAAACCAGACAGTCTGGTACCACTCTCCTATGTCTAGTTTTGGGCAAAATAGCTTCCTGGCACTTTTTATGAATTTCTATGTATTACTTAATTTTGATAACACTAATGTGAGGAACAGCATTATTATCCTGTTTTACAGATGCGGAAGCAAGGGCTTAAAAAGTTATATTGCTTATGTAAAGACACACACAGATAGTAAGTGATGGAGCTAGGCTTTAAAGCCAAGCCTGTCTAGCTCCAAAGCCTGTAGTTTTACCAGTAATGATGATGCCTCCATGTGGAGTCTAAAATACCCGTGGGATATGAGTCTCAACGTACTGAGAGGTAGGGTGCCTACCATTTAGGTCCTGGGTAGGGAGAGGATTTAGCAATTCCATCTGCTGTGGTAGCATTAGCATTTCAAGTCTGAAGGGATAAGGGAGATCTGAGCAATTCCAGCCAGCCTCATGACTGACCAGATGGAACTTTGAACTCAGGAGGTTAAGAATCTTAGCTTCTACAATAAGCTGTAACTTAGGGGACTAAGGAATAGTTATTGCTTTTTCTTATAGCCTCAGAAACAGACAGCTTAGAAATACTGAATGTCAGTACTGGAAGGAACCAGTTCTAACTTTCCACAGTCCACTATTACCTACCTCCCTCATTTTATAATGAGGAAACTGAAGAAGAGAGTAATTAGGTAACTTGCCAACGCACAATAAAACTATTAGACACAGCCAGGAATAGAGGACAGGGTCACGTTCTTGTATTCTTTGCCCCCTGCCTTATGACTTTCTAGGTTCCAGGTTTATCACCTCTTGTTTAAAACTGTTCTGCCGTTGTAGTTACTTCTTCACCACCGCGTGGTTCCGTTTGACTTTGACCCCCTGGAAATATTAACTTGTTTTTCCTTCTGTAGCCAGGCATATACTCACTCTGGCAAGTCGTCTGGCTTTACCTCCATTAACAGCACTGCTATCAAATCACCCCTGGCAGGAGCACAACTGACACATAAACTTCAAGTTGTTCTTGGAGTGCAGATGAGATTCTTGTGAGCTATTCATACACCTGGTCCATTTTTGTAAAGCTTGAAGGCCATAGGCACAAATGTAGTTTGTCTAACTTTGTGTTTTTTTGTTTGTTTGTTTGTTTGTTTTTTTTGAAGTTGCAAACTTCTCACCTAAATGTTGAGAGTGCTTATTATAGATAATCATGTGCAGCGGTCTTACTCCAGCCCTTGCTATAGGTGTATCTCTTAAGGCACAGAATGGTAAAATGCAACTCGATTGTAAACAACTTTGTAACTAGTATTCACACCTATACCTCATGCCTTATACAGTCCTACTCAGTTAATAGATCTTCAGTTCCCAAATGTAGTAATAGCTACTGTTTTATTTTTGTTTCACAGTCATTGCAGAAAGGTGTAGTAAGGCTACAATTTACAAAGGAAGTCTACTTTAGTTAAAACCTACACTAAACAAACAAACAAACACAAAGTCACAGCTGGGCTCCTGGCTGGCTCATTTGGTGGAACACATGATTCTTGATCTCAGAGTCGTGAGTTTGAGCCCCACGTTGGCTGTAGAGAGTACTTAAATAAATCTTTAAAGAAAAAAGTTACAACTAAAGTAACACTTAGTTTAGCCTGCAAAAGCAATATATTTTACTTGTGCTTATTCTTTTATTCCCACCCTTTTTTTAAAATAATTTTTTTAATGTTTATTTATTTTTGAAAGAGAGTGTGAGTGAGGGAGTGGCAGAGAGAGAGGGAGACACAGGATCTGAAGCAGGCTCCAGACTCCTAGCTGTCAGCAGAGAGCTCCATGTGGAGCTTGAACCCACGAACTGCAAGATCATGACCTGAGCCGAGGTCGGGCACCCAACTGACTAAGCCACCTAGGTGCCCCCCAACCCCTGTCTTCCTTAAAAGACATTTTCTTCCATGTTTTAACACTACCATGAGGGCAGTCATCTTCTATTTGCTTAATAACTGATTTTGTAGAAAACATGTACAGGACCACCAATAATCTAGTAATTTGCTGATCACTGAAATATTTTGTTTTATTTTTTAATGTTTATTTTTGAAAGAGAGACAGTACGAGTGGGGGAAAGGGAGAGAGAGAGGGAGACACAGAATCCGAAGCAGGTTCCAGGCTCTGAGTTGTCAGCACAGAGCCTGACGCGGGGCTCGAACTCACAAACGGTGAGATCATGACCTGACCCAAGGGCTTAACCGACTGAGCCACCCAGGTGCCCCTGATCACTGAAATATTTTAAGTGTTGGGCTCTACTCTTTTGGCCTTGATTTGTTCCTAAAAGCTTCATTATGATGCAGATCATAATGGATTATGGTGGATGCAGATCAAGCAATGGAAAGTGGATTATATATTCCTACGGAGATAATTAAGGATTAGAACCCTATTAAGGACTCACCACAAATAAGTCAGAGCTGTGGGCAGTGGTATAACTAAGCCCCTGTGAATATAAAGTAATATTCTAAAAATATATTGAATTTTTATTGCACATTGATTATGCAGGTTACCTTCAGAGTGCTGTAAGGTATACATACAGTATATAAAATTTGACCATTTCTTAAGCCCTTAATGTGTGCCAGACACTGTGGGCAAATTGAAGCTGGCTAAGCCCTTGAAAAACGTGGACTCTAATGAGGGACAACACACGTACACAGTAACTTTAATGTGAGGAAGGCTGAAAATAGTGATGTGACCAAACAATGATGTGACCCAACACTAGAGGAAAGGGAGATTGCTTTTTCTAGGTTAGATTCCATGGCAGATCTATCATTTGAGCAGAACTTGAAGAATTTGCATATGTGAAGGTGATAGAAGTGAAGGCAGAATGAATGCATTTCAGTTTGAGAAAATGGCATGAGCAAAGGCATGAGGTGAGAAAGGACCTCATAATAATGACGTAAGAGCTACTGTTTATTATGTATACTAAGTATACTAAGTATGTATGTATACTGTTTATTATGTATATTAAGTATTGTGCATACTTAGTGTATGCACACTTTTTAAATCCTTGCATCAATGGTGTGAGGTATTATTATTATTTGTGCTATACAGATTGGGAAACTAGAGGGAGAGGGAGGCTAACTAAGGGGTAGAGTCAGTATTCTCACCATGTCAGTTTAATTCCCAAACCAGTACTCGTAGTGCTGGTCTTCACATCCAGGAAACAGTGGGCAATACAGCTTTTGTAGGGATGGAGTATGTACAGGGATATGGAGTGGAAGACCATCCTGGAAAGGATTTATAGAGGGTTTTTAGGAGGCAATGAAAATGGATAGGGATGGACAGATGACAGGCTTGGAAGAATTGGCAATGGATTGTTCTGGGGACTAGGGAAAAGGGGAGAAATCAAAGATGACTGAGGTTTCTATTTGGTTGACTGAAGTAATAGAGGTGGAAAAGTGAGAAGAAACTTGTTTGGAGGGTTGAGGGAAGGAGGAACAATGGAGCAATCATTTTGATTTGGGATATGTTGCATCTGAAATACAGATGAGAGTGGCTCAATTGGTTAAGCGTCTGACTCGACTTCAGCTCAGGTCATGATCTCATGGTTTGTGGCTTTGGGCCCCACCTTGGGCTCTGCACTGACAGTGAGGAGCCTGCTTGGGATTCTCTTTTTCCTTCTCTGTCTCTCTGCCCCTCCCCTGCTCGATCTCTCTCTCTCTCTCTCAAATTAATAAACTTAAAAAATTTTATAAAAAAAATAAATAAAATACAGATGAAAGATACCCTCAGAAATTTAGGCAGCAAATGTAACTTCTCATTCTGTTAAAAAGTTTGGATTGAAAGGAAAACCAGATGACAATGACTGGAGGTTGCTGACAACTAAGGCTTTATCAGAATCAACACCCTGACCTCAGAGGGCCTGTCGCTCCTGCATGTCATCAACCTTCTATGCCTTCTATGGCATCACTCATTGCTTCACTCCATATTCCCTCTGTGGCCGCATCTTCCTTTACTTCCCCCTCTGCTGTTCTCTCTTCTTGTTGCATCTGATCTCTACCTGCCCTGTGATCGCTAATCCTTTGACACCTCTGCGTTCACCTGGTCCAACAGTCCCCTTCTCTTTTCACTTGCCTTTCTCTCTAGCGTACACATCCAGGTCAGTATGTGAGTTCTGCCTTCGCTGGCATCTTACAATACCTCTTCCCCTAGACATTACCATCTTCTCCATTCCACATCCAAAAGATCATTCTCTTAACCGGTGAAGGTCCTAAGGGCCAATGAACCAATAATACTAATTTTAATATGAAAACCATCAGCTCTAGAAAAATTATCCTGTATAATGGGAATTAACACTGAAAGAGTCCCTGGTCCCTAAAGGGGACGAAAGCAGGCGTATCTCATTGGGCTTACTTTGTGCCTGAAATCTATGGTACTCTTACTGGGTAACCTACCCTAGGAGTGAGCAAAGCAGGTAAAATAAGTTAGGCCACCTTTATTCTCGTTTTATCTTATTTCCAAAGTTCTGAAGTATGCAGAGAAGAGGGAGCTGGTAGAGGAACCTAAAGAGGGAGCAGCTTCTGAGGTCCCTTAAGGTGGCATCCTGTCTCTTCCCAAAACCAGATGGGTGAGTAAAAACCCACTTTAGATAGGAATTTGGAGGCAACACTAGTCTTGATTGGAAACTTTGGCTCCCTCTAAACCTACACCGTGTAGCTCCTGACTAGCCTCAGGTAAGCAGCTCATTTACAATTGGCGCCTGTGTTGTTTCTGCAGCTGAAGGCCCTTGGACCTTCATGTACATAGCATAGGGAGCCAGCAGAGGGGGTTGTGGTCCCAGAACTTTCTTCAGAGATTCTAGTTTCTGATTTTGTAAGAGATCTTCCCTGGCACCATCCGAATCAAATCTCCCTTGCAATAAGAATTTAACTTGAGATATGCCTGAGTCTGGTGCCAGACCCCTGGTGTGAGCAGATGGGGAGGTTCTGCATAGCTGTTTAAACTTGAAAGCCATAAGGAACTCTTGATTTCAAGGAAACGCCTGTTTACAGATCCAAATCAAGCAACTCTTGAGAAATGGGAGTGCCTTCTTGACCTCGATCCTTATTGATCTTGGTATCAGCACCTCCAGTGACGTGTCCTCAGGGGCGGGAGAAAATTAACAAGTGCCTTACACACAGGGAAAGAGAGGAAGCCTGACTCTTGCCGTGGAAAGTGTCCACTGGGGAGGCGGGGGTTGAGTGTTTGGGTAGCATTAAACAGTGAGTGTCCTGTGGGAAGTTCAGTGCCTGGGTGCAGAATTTTGCATCAGCTCTGATTTTGAATCAAAAGCAGAAGGTTTGAAGGGAGCCAGTAAGGGACTTGTCAGGCAGTTGACTAATGATCTTAATTTGAATAGAAAGCCTCTTTGAAAGAGGATGCAGCTTCTGCTAGATATTGTGAATTTCTGAATCACTAGGCTTGGTTCTGCTTTGGGGCACTCAAAAAACCCTGGCATTTCCAAACCAGCTTTCCCTTTTGCTTCAGGACATAGATTACCCAAGCCTGCACTATGGAGAAGTGGGACGGTAATGAGGGCACCTCAGCTTTTCACGTGCCTGAGTGGATGGTGAGTTCTTTGGTCGCTTTGCTTTTCCTTCTGTTTCTTGGTAATGAGGCAACCATTTCTGACAGGTGACAAGGATCACCTGTGACAAGTCCCTACCAAGATGTGTGGGTGGGAGAGCAATTATTACTCTAATTTCTGATTAGCTCCTGTGTCTTGGGTCCCCCCTGTTTCTTAATTGCAAGTGAAACTGGGAAGGGTCTGGGAGCTGCCTGGCCAGAGTCAGCTACTGCCTGGTTGTCTGTGCTGGGCTACTGCTCCTGGTATACTGCATGGATTGTGTTGCCCTGTGAGTGCTTTGCACTCTGTGTGCAAGCTAATGCTTAGTTTATTTCTCAAGGGGGTAGAGAAAAAGAATAGTGAGGGGGGAAAAACAGAACTTGTAGAAATGGTGGTCTCTCAAGTCTCTGAAAAGATGTAAGATATTTCTTCCCTAACTGCCCATTTTTTCCCTCCAGTCAAAACATTTCCCCAAACACTCTTTCTATGTATATTTCTGAAGGGCAGTCACTATAGCTCTCTTGGTACTGTTCCTCAAAATGCCATATTTGCCTGATGGATAATTTTAATGTAATTTAAATATAAGGACTTATTTTTTGATAAGAACTAGTACATAACACCTAGTATTTTAGGTCCAATTTCAACTTTTGATTTAAAAGCAGCAACCATCCTCATGTTCCTAACTGGTCTCTTCTAGGTTTAGCCTGATTTGTTACAGTCTATACCAGCAGTATGTTTGTTTATATCTATATCTAATCTATATCTATATCTATATCTATATCTATATCTATATCTATATCTATATCTATATCTATATCTATATCTTTATCTATATCTATATCTATATCTATATCATCTATCTATATATATAATTTCCCTATGGAAAACTAGTTAGAATATATATATAACATACCCTAAGTTCTTTTCAGTGTTTATGGAATTATGGACTTAAAGAAATAACCATCAGTAATGAGACTGAGTATATAGTAAGCCTGACGAAGGCCCTGGAGAGCCTGCATTTCAACTCTCATTGTCACAACTATTGTTTATTTTTTGTGTTGGGGTTATTGCTGTTGCGGTTCTTTTTCTTTTTTTTTTTTTAAGTTTATTTATTTTGAGGGTGGGGGGCAGAGAGAGAGGGAGAGAGAGAATATCAAGCAGGCTCAGCACTGCCAGTGTAGAGTCCAACACGGGGCTCTATCCCACGAACCATGAGATTGAACCTGAGCTGAAATCAAGAGTTGGACGCTTAACCGACTAAGCCACCCAGGCGTGCCTTGCTGTTGTTGTTCTTAATGTTGTTTCAGAACCTTGTGCTCGGTGTTAAAATGTTTAACGGAAAGAAATCCTACCCATTCACAGGCTTACATCAAATAATGTAGTGTTTTAACATTGATGGAAAGGATTCACATAATAATTCTAGTTGGATTTTAAGTTTTATTTGAATCTCCAGCCACTTGCCAATAATAAGAAAGTGGAGCAAGAATTTTGGTTTTCTTTGGGGAAGGGCCACTTTAAGATATTAAACTTTGGTACTTCTATAAAGGAATATTACAGAAGAGTTCGATAAACATTAGTGCATCAACTCAGAATCAGTAAATGTTTTACAGAGTTACTATATTGAGGGTTAGTGTATAACTCTTATTCTCGTAATAGTCCTCACTCTTTTATCTGCTCAGTACATCCTCTCCAAAGGAGCTCCTACCAAACCTTTACTTCTTTTTATTTATGGGAACAAGAAAACTGTTCTAAAAGAGTTAGTGACTATTGCTTTAAGGGATTTGATCTAGGACTGTCCAACGTTTAGAAGACATTCTTTAATAAAGCACAACTCTGCTTTGTTTTCAATACAGCATTTCTCCTTTCTTGGCCCTTCTCTCTCAAAAACCAGGAAAATACCTTTGATCAGCAAAAGTGTTTTAACAACAGCAAGAAAGAGTAAGGAGGGGCTTGTCAGTTTTTCATCTATCTTTTCCTTGCCAAAGATTAACCTCTTGAGGCTTTCTTTCAGATACCACATAAGTCATTAATTCCTGACCTAGTCTGGAAGTAGTACTTCATTAGGCTGCCACTGATAGCCACTTAGCCAGCAAGGTGAGCCACTGAGCATCCTCTAGTGTATATTGCCTATAGACCTTGCCTATGAAATATTAGAGTGCTTTTTAATCCCCAAGAGCAAACCCTGGAGCCATCTCCCATGTTGGGTCCAAATTTCAATTTAAGAAGGCTTTAACCAAATATCTGACTCATGTTCCAGTTTATATATTAATGTAGTGAAATTTCCACTGAGACCGTCCTTGACTCCAAAGGAAACATTACAAGGCTCTCAAAGCTTCTTTCAGGAGGAAAATTTAGCAGAGGAGGCGCATCATAACGTGTCCTCCTTTATTAATGATCACCAGCAATAAGGGACTCGCATACCCCTCAGAGAACAGGACTCCGACCACAGCCGCTGACAGTACTCACATCTCTGACTCCCAGCAGGGAAATAAGCCAGGATGAAGTTGGAAGGACCCCCATCTTGATAATTGATGAGGTAGACCTTCAAGTTAACATTGTATCAGTCCCTGGAAAACTTCTGGAGCCTTTGCTCCTCAGCTGCTTCCATGTGAAAGATTTTTTAGCCTTGTTCAGGAATTTTACTGCTAGAAGGTTGGGGAACGTATCCTTTTAAAGACTCTTGTTAATGTTTTTACTTCCCTTGAGAAATCTTTATAGTCTCAGCTGGTAGGTGAAATACCTCCTTTTATGTGTATGGAGATCAGCAGTAACCTTTTTGTTAAGTTTTTACATTTTAATGTTTCTTCCTCCCATCTAAACTGTCTGTAGTACTTGGTACTTTTCCATGGGAAATCTGATTGACTTTCTTGAGTACCCAGCCAGCTGGTTACCCGATTTTCTTTGGGCCAGAAATATTCTCTGTTATAGGTGAAGAATCTGTTCACGCAGCTCATTTGGCTTGGAAGAGAGAGATGTGTCTAAGAATGCTTGAACCATGTGTACTTGGAAGTGGAACGAAAACCTCTAAGGCACCTGGTGGTAGAGGCAGCTTGACTATAACTGTGGGTCAGGATTGACACTTAAAGGCAGAGATCCATTTGAGAAACCGATGAAAACTATGTCCCTCTCCCCAGGAAAATATACACATACACAAAATTTTGCATTGTGTGCTGGGGGTGGTGGTCTAGACATCCATGGACTCTAGGTGAAGAGCTTTTGACCTAAAAGAATAGAGATGCTAATATTTTGTACCTATGTATCATTATGTGGTCTCCAAAACCCTCTTATGTACTTTTTTTTCCCTCAGTGCACATTTGATGTAGGCAAAGTAGACATTATTGTTCCCATTTTACAAATGAGGATTATTACCGCCAGTGTTAAGTGCTGAAATGGTAAGAAATGGAGATAGAACCACTGATGATCATCCTTTGTAATACTGCCTTATGTATTTGAAAAGGAATTGTTTTCCCTTGGCCTGATCCTCTTTAGGGTAAACAGATCTTCTGTCCTCCCTGTGAGTCCTATTTTTCCATCTATTCTTAATAGCCTTAAATTGTGAAAATCAGAATTAGACCCAGTTCTCTTTATATCCTGTGTTGGGTATAAAGAAAGGATCACCTTATACTATTCTGTGACCTTTCAAGTAACCTTTTCTTTTATGCCTATGAATATGCCTCCATGGTTTAGTCACAGAATAAAATGGTTGGCTAAGGAGAAAGTCAAGAACATTAGGGCTGCCTTATTCATGCTTGGAGAAAGTGTTAGGGCAATTGTTCTTGAAGTGTAGTCCCAGAGCAGCAGCATTAAATCACCTGGAAACTTGCTGGAAATGCAGAATCTTTGGCCTCACCCAGATTTACTAAATCAGAAACTCTGGGGATGGGGCTTAGCAATGAATGCCTTTTAATAAGCCCTGTGGGTAATTGTGATGCACCTAACGTTTGAGAACTACTTTGTTAGATAAACTTGTTAAGTGGTAAGGCTTTTCCTGTCAGTAATAGTGTCCTAAAATGTCTTCTAGTTGGATTTAGTATAGATCTGCAGCTACCTCTGGCTCAGGTCTAGTCAGTTAAGTAATGGACCAACAAGTTCCCTTTCACCTGAGTGAGGAAAATCCAGAACCAGCTGAGAGTGTACTAGGAAGAGCAGAAGTTTAGGGATTCATCATGTAAGCATAAAAAGACTAGTCTGTCTTATCTGGTGAAATTATGAGTGAGAGATCGGGATTGTCATGGGTGATGGTGAACATCATATTTGAGTTCAGTTAATTTCTCTTTCAACTTTTGGTAGTAACACTGGGCAAAGTTGTCAATTAAATAGCTGTTAGATTTCATATTCAATGGCTATGATTAGTCATTTCAGAACTGTGGTTTGATCAGAGCTCCCAAGATCATGTGGGATATAATTTCTGAGACCCAATCTAATAAGAAAGTAAATTTAAAGCGTAATTTGAAATAAAATAAATTTAAAGATAAATCAAGAGGAATGGGGTGGAGCTAGTACGCCTAGGATTAGGACCAGGGGAATTTTTGATCTTCTGATTAATATCATAAGGTGTGGTGTAGTAGAAAGAACTTTGGCTCTGTCATAAACACAGGCTCCCGTTCCAGTCCCATCACTGACTTGCTGTGAGACCTCCAGCAGATCATTTGTTCTCTCAGAGCTGCACTTCCCTAATTTGTCAAATGGGAATAATGGTGTCGACTTTGTAAGATTCTTATGCTGCTTGATAGAAGTAACAAATACGCAGGGCTATGTATATTTTGTAGGAACTTAATAAATATATGCCCTTCTCTCTTTATTCCATTCTTCCAGAGACCTTTTCTCTCAAAATAAAGATTATCCTAAAAAAAGAATCTACCATTTTACATTCTTTCTTGTGCTCAATAAGCAGTCTCTTTTTTTAAGGAAGAATTCAGATCACATTCCCACCCGTCTCTGTAACATATAGTTGAATGTGGCTTTCCTATTTAGTGGGTCCCTTTCAGAAATCAACAAATAAATAGTGTGATTCTTGCCCCTTTCATTTGACTCTTTATTTGGTATGTAACAAGGTCACTGTGATTCTGGGAACTCTGAGGAAATAGGAAATTCTCCTTTGTAGTCACACTTCCCATGAAACACACAGTTTTTTGAAAAACTGAAAAAAGCACCACCTAATCAGCAACAATCTTGAGTTGGGACTAGAAACCGTATGTCAAAACCTGTACAAAAGATGCACAATTAAGAGTAAAGCAACGGTCTGAGAAAGTTGATTTCCTTGGTGTCATAGCTGAAAGCAGTGTCCTCAGTCTGACAAACCCAAGGATACCGGGTGTAGAGTAGAGGCTGCCTCAGCATTTGGCCCCATTTCTTCCCTTACCTTCTTAATAAATTCCCTCATTGTTTTAGTGGCTCTGTAGTTAATTTTTTTCTAATGAGACTAGGTTAACCAAAATCATCTGACATGGAAAAGGAGGAGGTAAGGTTAAAAAGGAACCTAATTAGCAAGTTAATTATAGTAGGCAAAAAAAGTGCACTGGTTATATAAATAAGCTATTGTTATGCGCATGCAAGTTGGGCCTTGTCAGGGGACTTGTTAAGGTTTAGAGGTCAGAGGATCCGTGTAATTAGGTGTTTAGGAGAAAAATAAAATAAAAGCAAAACAGCTCCGAGAATTAGGAATGGTTGATGAGCCACTAACAGAAATGCCTTATTAAATTGGGCTCTACTGCTGGAGGGGTTGTTGGAGCTGCCTCAGGGATTCCAGGGAAGGGTACCCCCCCCCCAAAAAAAAAAGCTAGTTGGAACCAGAGCCAACAGAATTGCTGATGAGGAAAGTTTAAAGGCCTAACCACAAGGGTCCCTGGACCGGAGAGGTGGCAGTAGGGCTGGTAATGTCACTATGCTGAGCAACAAGAAGAAATACATTGTCAATGGCAACTCTGGGATTAAAGCCCAGGTGAGGCTAAGCTCCTATTTAGCAGGCTTGCTGCTGCCATAGCCATTATTGTAAAAGGCCAGCTGCTTTTTCCTTCCTTTGCTGCTTTCATCCCTGCTTCTGGCATAAGGTGAGCTGCTCCTCTCCCAACACTCTTTCCCTCCCTTGCTTATTGGAATTAGGCAGTTCTCTCTGAAATTGAAAAGGAGGGTTACCTTAAAGGACTCTGATTTCGGACAAGGTAGAAGAGTTAGGGGTCCAGAAGGTACCAGAGTCCTCTACCCGTGGTGGGTAGATTACTGTATCACAAGGCGAACTGTTGAGTGAAGAATGTAATGGCATTTACGGAGAATCGAGAATTGGGCACCGGGGATGACCTACTTAAGCCTTGTGTTCTGGTTGTCAGAAAAAGATCTATTTCTTGGGGAAAGAATACATCTCATTCTGTATAAGTGGTTAGTCCCTTCCTAATATTCTTCTGTCTTAAAATTGAGGTCAGTGTCTAATGAGTAAACAAGACTGAGGACCCTTTCTGAATGGAGAACGCCAGCATAGCCTAGTCTTCTTTGGTGCCAAAAGACCTGGCGGGAAGAATTACTGTAAATGGAGAAGACTATAGAGAAGACAGCTCTGCTTAGGGAAACTGGATTGAGAAGATGAGCAGCCAGATAGCTATGTGGTTTAGTGTTATTGGGGTAACGTGGTGTGCATCCACACCCCCCCACCCGTGATCCTACAAATCTAGAGAAGCAGAGTGGCTGGCCCCCTCTAGTGGTGTGTGGGTGGGAGGGGGTTGTTAACATATCTGAGACAGGGTTCATCTGTTACTTTCTTAAAAGGAGGCACTGCTGAAGTTAGTGACTCATCCTGGCCTCTGGAAAGTCAATTACTGCTCCTTTTCCTAGATGGGCCTCTGGGAGAAAAAAAAAAAAAAAAAAGGAAAGAAAAAGAAAAATGACACCATAGTCTTGAACAAGGGTGGTGCAATGAAAGCCAGAGTTTTCAGCCTGACTGCTTGCTATCCCCCTCCCCATCTTTTCACCCACCTTCCCCTGCCCAGCTTTTTTTTGTGCTAAAAATTCTTTTACCTCTAGATTTGGCTTAGGCTTACATTTACTTAATATCTGTACTTAATACAAGTACAGACAGTGAAGTTAGAATAGGCTACTTCAGGTTCATCGTTTTAGCATGTGATTGCCTACCCTGTGTCAGGTATTTGTGCCTACAAATCTATATCCTCCAGGATACAGATCGATACTTCTATTCAGTGTGGTAAGTGCTGGACTAGGAGGAATACATGGAAGTTCACGTATATCCCATGGGAGTGCATACAAAGAGCACTTTATCTTTTTGCAGTAAATTGCTACGTTAGCAAAATGATGAATTTTGCCATTTTTCACCTTGCAAAGAGCTTCTGATCCAATGAATTTTCCTATTACTAAAAACAATTTGCAAACTCTAAGGTACTAACACAAGCTTCATTTGTTGGTATAGCTATGAAAATGGTATGAATTTCCCTAAAATAGGCATGCTAAGCTAATTCAGTTTGGCATTAGTGTCCTTGTCTCACTATTCAAATAACCCAATAGTTGCCTCTAAGCGCAGGAAATACTAGCTGTCAGTCACTGCTTTCATTCTGGTATGCTGTGTCTGTGTCCTGCCCATCAAGGAACCATCTTTTTTTTTTTTTTTTAAGTTTAGTTATTTATCTTGAGGGAGAGGGAGAGAGCGGGGGAGGCGCAGAGAGAGGGAGACAGAGAAAATCCCAAGCATGCTCCGCACTGCCAGCACAGACCTGACATGGAGCTCAAACTCACAAACCGAGAGATCATAAACTGAGCCGAAACCAAGAGTTGGACTCTCTACTGATGGAGCCATCCAGGTGCCCCAGGGAACCATCTTTTTATGATGAAAGGTAGTTGTGAGATTGTTGATCCTTCCTGCCTCTATGCCACCTTGGATCCAGAATAATCCATGTAGTTATACAAACATTCAACTAAGGATAAAGAAGAAAAGTTATTTATTGAATAAATTATATGAACTTTCATTTGTAAGGTGTTATAAAGTGTCAGCTGGAACCTCCAACAGTAGGAGAAAGGGATAAAATTGTAAGAAAATCATCAGTATTGGTCCAAAATGCAACCTCCAGAGTATTGCTGTCTATATACATTCAGTCCAGTCATCTACCCGTCTTCTACATCTGTTATGTTATAATGAATAGATGATCAATCCTGTGGCTTGTAGGTATTCTATGATACCAAACATTAAAAATAATAAATTAATGTTTACTATACTTATTAGAATTGAAAAGCTAATTAATACATTTCTAGAAAGCTTTTAAAAAGCTAGAGTGCCTACCTGTAAGAGTTATAAGAACAGTGAACTACAGAGGTAGAAGTCAGGGGGTGGATTTATTGAATCTACTGCTGTGTTTAACAGCTTATGTGCATTGTTTCATTTAACCCTCTCTAAACCTTGTGAGGTAAGTACTTTTGTCTTTGCTGTACTTATGAGAAAATGAGTATCACAAAACACGTTGACCAACATCACATAGCTAATGACTGGTATAATCAGGATTTGAATGCAGCTTCAGAAGTTCTTAGTGGAGAGCCTTTTTTTTTTTTTTTTTTTGTATTATACCATCCCATTTCCTGACACTCTTAAAATCTGAAGTCACTTTGCCTTTCTGTACTTTGCAGTTTTCTCATCTAGATATATGAATATTAGGATAGATAGTCTCAAAGATTCTTTCCAGCTTTAATTTTCAGTGAAACTATAGAAAGGAATATGACTCAACTTTCTAAAAATTTATTTTAACCAGAACATTCCATTCTCTCTCTCTTTTTTTTTTTTTTTTTTTTTTTTTGGTTACAATTTTATTTTAAAGGTATATGGCCAGAGAGTTGATCAAAGATTTAAATTTGATAGAAGCATAGTAGGTAAAGAATGAAAAATCATTCAGTCCAAAAAATCTTAACATTCCAAAAATGGGTTGGTACAATCAGATCAACTGCAAAGGAAGGTAAGATCCTGTAATGCAAGCCTTGAACTGCTATCTCAAAATGAAGGTTGTTTTCTTTTATATAACTAGAGTTCTTTTTCTTAGCAGATCCAATTTGCTGACCAGAAACAAGAATTCAACAAACGTCCCACCAAAATTGGACGTCGCTCTCTGTCTCGTTCCATTTCTCAGTCATCTACTGACAGCTACAGCTCAGGTGAGTACTGAGCAGCTATGGACCCACCCGTGGAGGCTAATTAAGTATGATCAATGGGCCCTCCTGTCCATCCAAACCTGTGCTTTGGAATAAACACTTTGATTCTCAGTCAACATTCAGACCAAAGTTCTGGATGGAATCTTGGGATTCCTCTTGAGGATTCAGGGTGGAGCCTAATGGAGGTCTCTTCTTCCAACAATGGCAGAAGAGGGTGAATAACAAAACTGAATTCTGATCTATTCAGAGGGTGGGCATAGGTAACTCATTGATGACCTTCATTGAACAGCATGTATAAAGACTTATGTTTTTTTCCGTTCTTTGAAAATAAGAGGAGTTCCCCATCCCTCCATCCAGTACTTGCAAATTAAGAGGGAAACCTTAATTGCCCTAAGAAACAATGAAAACATTCAAGTAAGCCCTAGTTCCAGTGAGCCCTTTGCCTTCTCTTCTAAGCTATGCCATTACATTGCTTGTCACTCCTTCCTTCCTTTGCAGTGGCATTAATTCAAATATACGGGCTGTGGAGCTGTAATATCATTTAATGCCAGATGAGTTATTACCATGTAGGACCCCTCAAAGGCATTGGCCATTTGTGCAACAATGCCTAGTGTGTATCTGATCTAATAAGGAGCTATTTTATTTTGCTCTTCTGTTGGAATATAGTAGGAAGCTGAATGTTTGCCCTAGTTATCTCTTCACATTATAAATAGTAATATTCTTTAAAAATTTTTCATCATGACCTGAAATTTTATTTGTTCTTCACACAAATAGGAAAGTAGTATTTGTTATGTAAAGTTGAAGAAAGCTTGTTTGGGAAACTTTTAGGTTGGGTAGATTGTTATTTACACTTGTTACATTTCTCTTTTTATTCCCTTCTGCCCCCTGTAATGGAATGATGTAAATCCCTATGGATTTTTGTGTAAAGATACTGAATTGTGTACCTATCTTATTCTGCTGAAATAGCCAGTGTTGAAAATTCATGAACCAGTTATATATAATATAACTCTGGAAACCAGGGCGCCTAGGTGCCTCAGTTGGTTGGGCAGCCAACTTTGGCTCAGGTCATGATCTCACAGTTCATGAGTTCGAGCTCCACATCGGGCTCTGTGCTAACAGCTCAGAGCCTGGAGCCTGCTTCAGATTGTGTTTCCGTCTCTCTCTGCCCCTCCCCTGTTCACTCTCTGTCTCTCTGTCAAAAATAAATTAAAAAACATTAAAAAAAATTTTTTTTAAATATAACTCTGGAAACCAAAATAATTGTGAAATGTGAATTATAAAATGGTGGTTAAAATTTTAGACTGTGAGTTTATGCATATTGTTTAAAGATGGATACTAAACAACAACTGTACTAAACTTTAACACCAGCTCAGCCTTCTCCCTATACACTAGATCCACATTTCCAATTGTGTTCCTGCAGAGAAAACCAATGCCTGCCTTCCTACCGAACCCCTATATGTAAGGAGGGTACTTATAAAATAAATACTTACCTAGAAAGTGTGATTGATCTTCTCGGTTTCTAAGTGAACACATAGTTGCCTAGTATATCTCATTAGAGAGTGATACTGACTGATGTCACTCTGGAAAAAATTGGACTTTTAAGTTGAACTACTCAAAAATTGCCAACCTTATATATCCATTTAAAGATATTAAATTCAGGAGCACGGAGTCAAAATATTCTGGTGATATAAAATAATTTAAGATTGGGTGCCTGGGTGGTTCAGTCAGTTAAGTGTCTGCCTTTGGCTCAGGTTGTGATCTCACAGTTTGTGGGTTTGAGCTACGTGTTGGGATCTCTGCTGTCAGCACAGAGCCCGCTTCAGATTCTCTGTCCCCCTCACCCCTTACCCCTCCCCCACTCTTGAGTGCTCTCTCTCTCTCAAAAATAGATAAAAATTTTTAAAAAATTTTAAAAAAAGAAAAGAAAAGAACTTAAGATCAATTATTCAGCTTCCCACTGGATGCTAGAATTACCTTGATGGTATCCCTGACAAATGGCCATCTGGCTTCTTTGGGAGCATTTTAGATGATAGGGTGATTCTTGCTTTATCTAGTCATTTAGCTCTGATAAGCTCTTATATAATCCTTGGAATTTAATGATTTTACATAGAAATAAAAATCACCATTTTCAGGGCATCCCATTGTCGTGGCTATCCTCATCTGGATATATTCCAGATGAAGTATCCTTTTAAAAATATGCCTATGACTTTAATATTCCAGGTATGATCTGAAACAATCTATAGGAAGCGTTATTTCCATAAACTCGGTGCTTTAAAAATGAAACCTAAGATGACGCTTGTTTCTTTTACAGCTGTTTCAGACACACGGTTACCTCGTTTTGGTTTTGTTTTTTGTTTTTTTACATGAACAATTGGCAAGCCCTGGACTGGCAGTTAGGAGAGACCAATTTTCTAGGCTTTGATCCCTATGTGATTTGTTTGTGTGATCCTGGAAAACTCTTGTAGTTTGTGATGTTCATAACAGAGGCAATGAGAAATTATATGAGGTGCTACAGAAAAAGCTCCTAATCTATCAACGAAAACCAGGAATGATGAAATTGACTCACAGCTTTCCAAATACAGGATGATATGCAAATGCATGTCAATAAAAACTTGGAACCATTTTCAGCATACATTATCATTGAAGTGACTACAGAAATTAACATTAGAGAGCCCCAAGGATCAGTCTCTGGATCACTTCTCTGTTTATACTCTCCCACATGAGCTCATGCAGTCTCATAGGTTTAAATATTATGTATTGACATTTGATTCTCAGATTTTATCTCCACTTCAAATCTCTCCCCTATACGCTAGATCCATGTATCCAACTGCCTGCCCAGTCCTTTCACTTGATGTTTTATAGGCATCTCAAACCTCCCATGTCTTGAAAACTGAGCTCCTGAGTTCTGATCTTGCCTCGCTTATGAATATAGTTTATTCACAGCACTAGAGCCAGATTCATTCTCTTGAAATAAATAAGTCAGGTCATATCAATTCTCTGCTCTAAACCCTCCAATGGCTTCCCAGTCTCACTCTGAGTAAAGGCTAAAGATCTTACAATGGCCTACACAGCCCTCTACCCTCCCATTACATTTCTAGTCACATCGCTAGATTCCCAAACCTCCCTCCTCTTCCAGCTATACATTTCACCCCAGCCATATTAGTGGCTCCTTACTACTATTGTGTTATTTCGAAATATGCCAGGCACTTCCCTGCTTTAAGTTCTTTGCACTTGCTATTTCCTTTGCCTGGGGGGCTCTAAGATATCCTAGCTGGGTATCCTACCTCCTTCAGTTCTTAACTAAACATCACATTCTCATTGAGGCCTATTCTGGCTATTCTTAAAATTGTACAAACACCCCACCCAACATTTCCTATCAAAGTTTCTTCCTTAATTTTTCTCCACAGCACTTAATATATTTACTATGTATTTTACTAATTTATTATTGTCTTTCTCTCCTTCCTTGAATATGAGATCCATAAGAGTAGAGATTTTTGTCTTCTACTGCTCTATTCCTAGTATTTAGAAATGTTTAACCTAAGAGGTGTTTGATAAACAAATACTGATGAAAGGTGTCCCCAGACATATACTTTATATTCTTGTTGAGGTCTCTGATAATACCCTCATATACCCTCTGATATACCATATGGGTCTGATATACCCACACTCTGTATGTGAACAGCCAGAAGACTTATGACATTTCAGAAAAAATGTACCTTCCTATCCAGAGTGCTTGTTTTGCTGAAGTTACCTGGAGGCTTGGGTAGTCTATGGCCTACTCTCCCTACCTAAAGATCCTAGTGCCAAGTTTTGCCATGCTTTCATTTAGAAGCCTCTACCAGCCTTTCTCAACCAAGGTTCCTCATCAGAATCACAGAACACAGAAGAGGACTGGAGAGACTGTTTTCTCAGTTATCCAAAGGATGGTTCACAACTAGTACACTTCTAGATGGATAGAAGTAAATTGATATATTTGATGGATGCTTCAAGGCATTAGGGCTTAATTCTGGTGGAACCCAGGCTGAAAAAGGCTACTTCAATTCCTGAAATTCCTGCGTTATTCCTGAAAGTGTTTATAAGAAACAGACTTCTAGAAACTCTTTCCCTAAGCACAAAACCTCATAAAAACAGATGAATAGATGAGGCTTTTCTTCAAAATCAAACCATTCTCAGTGATCTATTTCTGAAAAAGCTGCCTTTACAGGGAGTTAATTGGTTAAAGATAAGAAAGGAAAGCTGAAGTCCCTTAGTTCATAATTGGTTCTTATAACACTTATAAAGCATTTTAAGATTTTTCCAAGTAACAAAGTTTTGTTTATTTGTTTGTATTTTGGTTGCTAACATAGCTTTTCACATATTTCTAGAGTGTTATTCATCAGTGAAATCTGCTGCACATTGACACACAGGTCCCTACTGTTATTTCCATTACCAAATGAATAGATTGGGCCTAAGAGGCATTGTCTGACTTAAAATAGTCTAATAGGACTAATTCATCCGGGAGTCTGACTGCTTCTTCTAGCAATAACCTACAATGTCACAGCTGCTAGGAGGTAAGGCTTAATCAGGCTTGAGCCATAGAACATATGTGTATGCATGTTCTATGGGATAGATTATGGATTAGTGATTCATCAAGTTATGTTTTGATTCTGGGTTATCATGAAACAAGAGAACACCCTGTGGTAAAGTTATATTATACTTTATTATAACGTTTTTATGTAGAAATTGAACCCTTTTTTGACTCTCATTTATTCATGAGGTTTTTCTGGTGGTAGTTAGGGGAAAGAGGGAGTATGGGAGAGAGAACATCTGTTATGCTCCCTGTTTTACAGTTGGATAAATTGAGAATTGGTCACAACCAATTAGAGGTAAAGCTAGAGCTAAGGTCTTAGGCTGTGCTTCAGTTGATTATTGCCTTGATGATCAGTTGTTCATTTTTAATTGAATTATAGCTCTGGTCTTCAGAGTGTGACAATTACAAACACTTTACAAATTATGCAAGCATATATATACATGTGTGTTGGCTTTCTCTAAATTTTCCTGGGAAGAAACCTTTAATACTGTCTCAAATATTAAAGTGAATGTGCTACTTTAAATATAGTGACAGAAATAAGTATGGATTCAAAAAACAAATGTCATGCTAGTTCAGACTAATCTTTCCACTGTGTTTGCAGAAGTAATACTCTCTTGATCTGGGTCTGTCAGCCATTTTGCATTCACATATTAGTACCATCTAGACAACTGATATTTTTGGTTCTCACCTGATAACAGGTCTGTATAAAGGACTCTTTGAAAACAAATCCATTGTGGCTGAAATAAAAACATTGATTGAGCTAACTATAACCAGTTGACTACTGTGAAGAAAATAAAATACGGTATTTGAGGATTTTTTTTTTAGAATAGGGAGGTGGCATAATAATTTCTTCTTGAGATAGAAGGCAAACTCAAGCCAAAAATTGGAGTGCTTCTCCTAAGGGGAAATTTTGGTGCTTATTTTTGTTGTTGTTTGTTTTGTTTTATTTTGTTTTTTACCCTGACTCATCCTTAGAAGCTAGAGAGGCAAAGGAGAGGAATGCTATTCTGGGTAGAGTGAGGACTCTGTCTCAACCTTTTTCATCATTGCCAGCCAGCCACCTGCTGCTTGGTTGGATTAGTAGATGACAGAGGTAGAAAAAAAAAGGAACAATAAATAATATTGTATGTATGTCATCCCTTTCCCATTCAAAATCCTGAAGCTGATGGGGCGCCTGGGTGGCTTAGTCGGTTAAGCATCCAACTCTTGGTTTCGGCTCAGGTCATGATCTCATGGTTTGTGAGTATGAGCCCCACATCGGGCTCTGTGCTGACAGCGCAGAGCCTGCTTGGGATTCTCTCTCTCTCTGCCCCTCGCCCGCTCACTCTCTGTCTCTCTCAAAAATGAATAAATAAAACTTAAAAATCCTGAAGCTGAGTAAGAACCTTTAAAGATGTTATTTCTGGTATTGACTTAAAAATATATGCAAAAGCCAACACTAATATCGGGTATCATTTATTCAGTATTTAATCTATACCAAGCATTGCATTAGCACTTTACTTACATTATCTCATTTAATCTTCTCAACAACTTGACTCTGACAAGTCATGTCTTCCAATTTACAATCTGCTTCATAATACATATTACAACCATAGGAAAAGAAAAACTCTAATTAATTCTGAAATGAGTCATTTCATGTCTGACTCACCCATTAGACTGAAAACTCCATGAAGATGAAGACAGCCATATTTGTTCTATATACCCAGGAATTAGACTGTGCCTGGGACATAGTAGATAACGTGATAAAAATTTGTTGAATGAACAACTGAATATGTGCATGATTGGATTCATGAATGAATTCTATTAATCTATTAACTAATTCTATTAATTCTGTTAATCTGGTTCTGGGACACCTTTATTTTATATACCCAGAAACAGAGACTGAGGCTTCAAGGTCTGTCTGACCCCAGAACACGTAACCACTATATTTAAATGGCCATTGAGGAACATAGAAATCGTCATGCCTTTGGCAAAGGATTTGAAATTTCAGGATATTCTGAATGTCAACACTTTCTTCAAAAGTGATTATACTATAAATTATGATCGAGATTAGGGATGGCCACTGCCTTTCCTCTCTCAGGTCGTAGAAGCATGGCTCCCCTAAGCCTCTAACACATAAGCTATTTCGGAGTATCGATTAGTGAAACAGATGACTGCCCGGGAAACTGTTTCTGGGCTCTGTTGCCAAAGGTACTTTGAACTCTTGCTCACCCGAGGAGGGAGAACCACAGACTTTTTGTACTGATTAGTTCCTTTCAAGAACAAAGTCTCTTTGGGGATTTACTAATTCCCTCACCTCCCTTGGCGCCCATGTTCATTCTTGTTGCCTCATGTTAGGACTTTGCTCTAGGGCAGTTTTCCAGTTCCAAGAGAGACACTCAGGCCCCTGCTGCCCAAACATCTTGTCGTGCCATGCCCGATTAGCTGGGCAAGGTCAGACTTGCCTTTTACAGCCTTCCCAGGTATAGATCCTTTGCTAAGAAATCCCAGAAATGCCATAATTCTCTGGATGTAAGTACATCAGAGCACCATAGACCTTAGGAGCTCTGAGCATTTGCAACTTTCTCCCCTTACAAGTGATGGACATACTTCTTATCCCATTGAGAGATATGTAATGCTTTATAGATAGAGCTTTATATCCCCCAACCTCCCCTCCCCCTCAAAACACAAGGGGCATCTGGGTGGCTCAGTTGGTTAAGCCTATGGTTTCGGCTGAGGTCATGATCTCATGCTTTGTGTCAGCTCTGTGCTGACAGCTCAGAGCCTGGAGCCTGCTTCGGATTCTGTGTCTCCCACTCTTTCTGCCCCTCCACTGCTCTCTCTCTCTCTCTCTCTCAAAAACAAATAAACATTTAAAACAAACAAACAAACACCACCACAACAACCACAAGAAACCTTGAGGGCTACTTAGGAAGAAACTACCCTCAGAAACTTAAACATAAGTCATGGAATGAAATTAAATCATCTAGCAAATGATTAGCAACTACAGATTTGTTTAAAAACTGAAAAGACCTCAGCTAAACATGTGAGTAGCAGCAGCAGCTGCCTGTTAGCCACAGTCAAAAGCCTTAGACTTCCCACCCTCTAGCGTATACTGCTAAATGGATTAATCATCAGAGCATTTTAGTATACCAAAAGAGGATTTATCCACTTCTTTGGGAACCTGAAATGCCTGCTGCTGGATCCACTGAGGCCAGCAAGAAGGGAGAGCACACTGAATACTTCATTGTCAATATCTAATTGGGTCTGCAGGCATAGTTCAGCCTCATCAGAGCGAGTTCTGAAAAGAAAGCTCTGTTATGTCAGACAAACACTTTTTGTGTGGTTCTTAATTACTTTCCCATGGGTTCCTTGTTTTCTAGGTCTTATCTGTTCAATTACTGTACTAAAACACAAATTACATCAGGCATCTAAGCAGCAGACAAAAAGGGCAGCTAGGATCCCAGAAACCCATAGGTTAATGACCATGATCTTGCATTAAGAACTTCAACCTATTGCTACCATGGTGTAACCTCTCTCGTTTTGCATATTCAAGGACCTCTCATGTTCTGAAGATCATTAGCCCTGGGTAGTTAATGCTATCCAAGGGGAACGTCTTTGGCAACCTCTCTCAGCTTCTTCTTTCTGACCTGTGGATAGCACTTTCCATAGGAGGTGGTGGACCCAGCTCCATGGTGCCATTTAGGTGCCCACCATTTAGGTATACATCTGTATGGTGCTGGATGACTAGAGAAGCCTCAGTTCACCCCACGGTGTAGAATTTCAGAGGAAGCCATTTGTTTCCCTGAGGGCTTTTTATCTGTCATTTCAGCGGCTTCATATACAGATAGCTCTGATGATGAGACATCTCCCAGGGACAAGCAGCAAAAGAACTCTAAGGGAAGCAGTGACTTCTGTGTCAAGAACATCAAACAGGCAGAGTTTGGACGAAGAGAAATTGAAATCGCTGAACAAGGTAAAGAAAGCAAGCACCTGTTCTTTTTCATGCTGCCCGTGTCTTTTTGTCCGTGTTAATCCCTTTTTATGTCCTGGGGTCTAGTTGCTTGTGAAATTTAAGAGTGGTTTTAAAGAGGGGTGCCTGGGTGGCTTAGTTGGTTAAGCGTCTGACTCTTGATTTCCACTCAGGTCATGATCTCACAGTTCGTGAGTTCGAGCCCCCGAGTCAGGCTCCTCACCGACAGTGCAGAGCCTGCTTGGGATTTTCTCTCTCTTACCCTCCCCCAATTGCCCCCTCTCTCAAAGTAAATAAATAAATCTAAAAAAAAAGGAATGGTTTTAAAAAATACTTAAAAGAAATCTGAACTTAGGGAACACTGTGGGGAAGGAGTGTACTCTGGTAGGTCTATAAGGAACCCCTATACCAGGAAAAGGCAGAGAGAATGGATGAGTAAGACTGGGAGATGGGGAGTCAGAACTCTGGAGCATTTGCCTTTGGAAGTCTCTTATAAAAGAAAAATCAGATTCAATGTCTTGATTCCTTAAGGAACCCAATCTAACAACCTGACCGGGGGAAGAATCTTACTTTAAGAGAATAAGTTCTTCTGTTTATTCTTTCTCTCTCATTCCCTCCTCTCTAATAGTGCTGTGTATGTATTGTGCCTTTTCAGAAATGCCTGCACTGATGGCTTTGAGGAAGAGAGCTCAAGGAGAAAAACCTTTGGCTGGAGCCAAAATTGTGGGTTGCACACACATCACTGCTCAGACTGCTGTGAGTCCTTTTTCTTTCTCCACATAATAATAGTTAATAATAGCCACCAGCTATTGAGTGCTTGCAAAATGCCAAGTAGTAGGTTAAGAGCTTAACAAGTATTAAGTCATTAATCCTTGTGATGGCCATGTAAAGCAGGTATTCTTGTTTCTACTTTACAAACGAGGAAAGTAAGGCTCAGGGTGTTTAAGTAATTTGTCTGAGGTTATACAGCAAGTAAAATCATAGAATCCAGGTTTGAACTTCAATTCGTCTGACTCCCAAGTTTATGCTTTCTCTGTGCTACACTGCTTCCCCTTGTCTTGCCTTCCAATGTCATTTCCATAAGGCAGCTCTCTTAGATTGCTTTCAGCTGCAAGTAAAAGAACCTGATTCAACCTGACTCATACCTAAAGGAACTGATTATATTACATAGCTAGGAGTTCAGAGGTAAGGTGGACTTCAAATTTAGGATCTCAAGGCTCCAGTTTCATCTATCTGTAATTTTCTTGGAGCTCCCTTTTCACTTGCTTACTTCATTCTCAGGCTCATAGCAAGTTGATTACAGCTCTTTAAGCCATCACAGACTGACATGAAGAGTAGGAAGGACCATTTCTTCTTCTCCCCCAAAAGCAAGTAAATCTTTCCCAGAAGTCTTCCAGGATATTCCATCATGTGTCATTGAACAGAACAGGGTCACATACCCATGGCCCACCAGTCCTGGCAAGGGGACCGGGGTTACCATGATTCATTTAGACTAGTGATTCTTAACCCTATCAGATTCAGTGTCTCCTCTTTATAAAACATATTTTTGCAATGCCTCTGTATTATCTTAAAATGAAATTCAAATATAACATACCTCAGTACATATAATTTTTAAAAAATTGATATAAAATCTTAACTGAAATATGAAGGAGGAATAGAGGAAAAGTAATTTGTAAAGAAATAATGTGTATTTCCGTATGTAAATGCTTGGGCACAAGTATAGTGGAATACTCAGATATTTGTACTTCCTCATAGCATTATTTGAATGAGAATGCCACAAATGTAGATAGAAATGTGTTACTGATTCTAAGGCATCAGAGTGACATTGCCAAATTATACGATTTTCTGAATCATATTATAATAAACTATAAACTTTTTATAAATCTCTGAACAGCAACAATAACAAGTGTGTGTTTGCTCTTAATTTACACGAGTGTTACATTCCTGGGAAAGCTATTACTATTTTGTATTAAAACTACAAGAGTATTTTTTGTTAGTGTGTAAGGTGGAATAAGGTTCTAAACTTAGATCATTATAAATAGGTTTCTCACCCTTGTGAACTTTCATTGGAACATTTGAAAACTGCACTAAAGGTGGCATGGTTTTTGTTGTAAGAGACTGTCCTGCACTTTCAACATGTCAAAATCTCTGGTCCTGATCACTCAATGCCAGTAGCATTCCCCTCCCGACTATTGTGACAATCAAAAATGCCCCCGCAGTTTTCCAGAGCTCCTCTGTTGAGAATCACTGACTCAGAGCCATCGTCAAAGACGTAAGAGATTGAATTGCCAACCATAATGAAAACACTACAGAAAATTGGTGTATTGAGAAATGGTCTGAAATCATTTATATGATTTATAAGACTCAGGTCATCTGTATGGTTAGATCGACTTTCAACAGAGTGTCTCCTGAAGCATAACACTTATTTATATGGCCACATTCCTGATTAAGAACAGAAGAGAGTCCTTAAGACCCAGGCAGCTACTGTTATGATCTTTACCATGAGACTTTTCCATATTACATGTTCTCTAAGGAAAAAAATACCTTGATTACCCCAAATTAATATAATAAATTGAAAAGCTGTCTCTTTTTGGAGCTACAGACTAATAAATCAAGGCAGAAACACTCTTGGAATCTTTTTTGGGCTTCCCTAGTCAGTGACATGAGACTTCAGTGTGGTGGCTTAAAATAGTAAGTGCTTCTGTACTGTCTCATGTTGCTAAATTGTATCTAGTTTCTTTTTTACCCCCTGGGTCACCAAACATTACCACCTTTCAAGGCTCCCTTCTACTTTCTCTTGAATGGAATAATCAAAATTAGTTTACCAGTTTTAATATTATTTCACAGTTTCCTCCCCACATTTTTTTCTTTTTCCTTTAAACAAATAATCACACAGGGGTGCCTGAGTGGCTCCATCAGTTAAGCATGTGACTCTTGATTTCAGCTCAGGTCATGATCTCATGTTTGTGAGTTCGAAGCCTGAGTTGGGCTCTCCACTGACAGTGTGGAGCCTGCTTGGGATTCTCTGTCTCCCTCTCTCTCTGCCCCTCCCCTGCTCGCACACTCTGTCCCTCAAAACAAATAAATAAAAATAAAAATAAATAATAACAACAAAGGAATTTTTACATTGTTTTGTTTTTAATCTCCATTTTCTTTTTCTGATTACAAAAGGAGTTAATGTTCATTTTATAATGCTAAACATTACCATACTCTGTAACGTAAAAAGACAGTCTCCTATGATCCCATGTTCCAGAAATAACTATCATAGTTAGTTAATGGTTTCCTATCCATGTTTCCAATAGACTTGGATCTATTTATATTTTTTAGGCATGTTTCCCTGGTTCCTTCTAATAACCAGATTCCTTTGCTACTGTCTCTAAACAGTCATGATTGAAAGTCAGGTTAAGCCAGCTTCTAAGCTCTGTCTTCCTTCCACTCCTACCTGCCTTCACTCCTGTTTGAGCCCTAACAGCTAGCACTCTTTACTTAGAATTCTTTTTTTAAATATTTATTTATTTTTGAGAGAGAGAAAGAGAGAGAGAAAGAGAGAGAGAGTGCATAAGCAGGTGAGGTGCAGAGAGAGAGGGGGACAGAGGATCTGAAGCAGGCTGCTCCCTGACACAAAGAGCCACACACATGGGGCTTGAACTCAAACTTGACTGTGAGATCATGACCTGAGCTGAAGTCAGACACTCAACAGACCAAGCCACCCAGGCACCCAGCATGATTTTTTTTTTAATTTAATTTATTTATTAAAAAAATTTTTTTTAATGTTCATTTATTTTTGAGAGAGAGAGAGAGAGCACACGTACATGCACAAGCTGGGGAGGAGCGGAGAGAAAGGGACATACAGAATCCAAAGCAGACTCCAGGCTCTGGGCTGTCAGCACAGAGCCCAACACGGGGCTGGAACTCACTGACTGTGAGATCTTGACCTCAGCCAAAGTTGGACGCTTAACCGACTGAGCCACCCAGGCGCCCCAAGTTTGTTTTTTTTAATTAGACCATAATTAGAATTTTTACTTAGCATTGAAATATGAGAAAATACAAGTTTTACAACATGAAAAGTACCAGTACTCAGAGTTAACTACTGTCAGGAAATTTTAAAACAGGTTTTTTAAAAGATTTTTTCCCCAAAGTTTATTTATTTTTGAGAGAGAGAAACATAGAGAGCAAGCAGGGAAGGGGCAGCGAAAGAGAGGGAGATGGACTCCCAAGCAAGCTCCACGCCGTTGGCACAGAGCTTAATGCAGGGCTCAAACTCAGAAACCGTGAGATCATGATCTGAGCCAAAACCAAGAGTCTGATGCTTAACCAATTGAGCCACCCAGGCGCCAAAAACAAGTTTTTTTAACCAAAGCTTTATTTTTGTGAAAATAGTTAATAATCAAAGCAGTAGGTGGTATACTACTTTCTTTAAAAGAATCCTATGTCTATCTTATATATTGAAGTTAAAAGTAAATCAGGATCAAATTGGCAGAATAAATTTTTAAAATAATTTTTAAAAATAGTTTTTAATTTGAAATAAACACAGATTTGTAAAGTTGTAAGTAGAGTACAGGTCACTTTTTTTCTTAGCCATTTGAGAGTAAGTTGCCAACCTGATGCTCCTTGACCCACAAATACTTTAATGTATATTTTCTACATACAAGGACATTCTCTCATATGACCAGTACAACTATTCAAAATTAGGAAATTAACATTGATTTATATTACCATCTAATCCTCAGACCTTGTATGAATTTTACTAGTTGTCCCAGTATTATATTTTATAACCCAAAGATCCAGTCCCTAGTTACACATCTCGTTAAACGTCATCCCCTTTTAGTCTCCTTTAGTCTGGAACATTTCATCAGTCTTTCTTTGACTTTCATGACCTTGACCTTTTTGAAAATTGTAGATGAATTATTCTATAGATTGTGCTCAATTCCAGTTTTCCTGATACTTTCTCATTATTAAATTCGGGATATGCATTTATGGTAGGAAATGATGTTCCATTTTTTTTCATTGAATCTTATCAGGTGGCACATTGATTTAGATTTGATTTATCATTTGTCAAGATGATGTTCATTTTGATCGTTTGCTTGAGGTAGTGTCTGCTAGACTTTTCCACTGTAAAAGTTATTTTTCCCTCTTTGTAATTAAAAAGTATTTTGTGAAGTAGTAATATGAAACTATGTAGATATCCCATTCTTCATCAGGCTTTCAGTTTATTCATTTATTTACTTATTTTTATTTGTATGAATCATTATTTCCTATTTTATTTAATGCATTATGATCCATTACTATCACTATTTATTATGATGCTTAAATTGTTCCAAACATCCTGGTGGAGTCCCTTTAGTCTGGCTTCTGTGGCTTTTTGTCTTTTGACATATCCTTCTCATTCTTTGAGCACTTACTTGCTTCTAGTATAAGATTATCTAAGCTCATCTTGTACATTCTCTGCCCTAACCCCGGAATCAGCCATTTCTCCAAGGGGCCTGGTTCCTTTTAAAGGATCTGGACGCTATTGTATTTTTTGCCATTGGAATATCATTTTTCCTGGATCTTCTTTCATTTCGTATTTTGGAAAATAATTGCCCACTAACTCTTCATATATTTCTTTTGCCCTGTTCTCTCCTTCTCCTCATACTATTCCAGTTACATGTATGTTAGACATTTGATAATGGCCCATAGATCTTGGATGCTCTGTTCTTGGATGCTCTGATTTTTATTCCCTACTCTTTTTTCTTTCTGTATTTCAATTTGGTGATTTTTATTGATCTATCTTCAAGTTCACTGATTCTATCCTCAGATATGCCTAGTCTGATGATGAGCCTGATGAAAGAATCCATAATCTCTAATACCTATTAACATGTTTTCTGACATTTCTATTTGACATATTTTTATTGTTTCCATCTCTCTGCTGAAATTTCCTATCTGTTCATGGATGTCATCCATCTTTTCACTAGACCACTTAATATAAACATGTTAATTACAGCTAATTTAAAGTTTTATTTATTATAGCTAATTTAAACATTTAGTTCATCTTAGAGGCTTGTTCTCTTGAATATTGTATTTCTTGACAATGGGGAGGATTCCACTTTTTTGTGTGTCTTGAAATTTTTTTTTAAATTTATTTTCAAGTTAGTTAACATACAGTGTAGTCTTGGCTTCAGAAATAAAACCCAGTGATTCATCTCTTCCATATGACACCCAGTGCTCATCCCGAAAAGTGCCCTCCTTAATGCCCATTTAATCGACCCCTGCCAGTGTGTCTTGAAATTTTATCTTGAATGGTAATTTGTTAGTTTCCATTATTGTCATGAACTTGGTTGGATTTCAATTATTGTTCTGCACCATAGACCTCAAATTGCTCCAGTAGTGGGCAGCTGTTACATTGTGATTTGAGGTTAACGGAAGGTTCTTCTCAGTGTTTTGGCTTCAGTCTCAGCTTTCAGTTGCCTCTACACATGCTTGCCACAGGGGTGGGGGAAAGGGGGTGTCATCTCCCTCTTCAGATACATGCCCCACCTGCTGCACTAGGCTGCTGCTCTTTGTTTCCTAGAGCTTGGCTCATGGTGAGGGCAGGTAGGGTTCTTGCATCTCCTGGTCCAGCCTCAGTCTTAGGTCTCTGTGAGGTGGGGCTTTTTCATTGTTCCTGCCTCTTCTTTCCATAGCAGCCAAATTTTGCCTTGTGTCTGTGATAGGTCTTGTGCAAGAGATATTTTCCTGCCTTTCCTGGAGAAGTAGCAGATCTTTAACAGTCATACCTTGTTTTATTGCACTTCACAGATAATGGCATTAAAAAACTTTTTTTTTTAACATTTATTTATTGTTGAAAGACAGAGAGGGGCGCCTGGGTGGCGCAGTCGGTTAAGCGTCCGACTTCAGCCAGGTCACGATCTCGCAGTCCGTGAGTTCGAGCCCCGCGTCAGGCTCTGGGCTGATGGCTCAGAGCCTGGAGCCTGTTTCCGATTCTGTGTCTCCCTCTCTCTCTGCCCCTCCCCCGTTCATGCTCTGTCTCTCTCTGTCCCAAAAATAAATAAACGTTAAAAAAAAAAAAAAAAAAGAAAGAGAGAGACAGAGTGCAAGCTGGGGAGGGGCAGAGAGAGAGGGAGACAGAATCTGAAGCAGGCTGTAGGCTCTGAGCTGTCAGCACAGAGCCCAATGCGGGGCTCGAACCCACGAACTGTGAGATCATGACCTGAGCCAAAGTTGGACACCCAACTGACTGAGGCATCCCAAAGTATTTTTTAAATTAAGGTATGTACAGTGTGCTATCGCACACTCAATAAGTTGCAGTATAGTGTAAACATAACTTTTATATGCACTGGGAAACCAAAACATTCATTTGGCTTGCTTTATTGTGATATTCACTTTATTGTGGTAGTCTGGAACCTGCAGTTTCTCTGAGGTGCCTGTACTTTGTGTCAGTGCAAGGTCCTGGGCCCAAGAAGGCTTACTTCTCTCCAAGGAGCAGGGAGTTTTTGCTTCCACTCTTCCCCAGAAGCAGTGGATCTTTGTCTGGTCCCTGACTGCAGGCATAATTTCTGCTCCTCTTCCTTTAGCTTAAGACTTTTGCTTCCTATGAGAGAAGAGCGTGGCAAAGTGCCTGTTTTTGAGCACAGCTGATCAGGTCCTTGCCCCCCAGTCTTTCTTGTGAGCGCTGGGTGGAAGCCCCTGGAAAAGAGCTTGCGTGTGAGTGTGAAATCTCCTTGTGCCTAGGGTTATTAGAAATTCCAAACTGACATACTTTCCCACACTCAGCCTTTACTATTCATTGAATTCTAGCTTTTTTTTTTTTTTCTCCTCCTGTGTGGCACCCACATCTTCCTCCCATGCTCTGTCAGAGGTGAAACAGTGTGTTCCCTGTCTCCTTAAAGGGATTTGTCACTTTGGAGTTCAGTGCACTTGGTTGCTTTATAACAGCTCTTTGATGGGCTCAAGAAAAGTTAAGGTTTTATAGATTACTTGGCTGTTGTTAGGATTGGAGCTTTTCTTGCAGCTTCCTTACGGAGAAGCAGAACTGTAAAATTTGTGGTTTTTCAAAAATGTTTTGGCTCTAAAATCCTTGGTTTAATTAAGTCTTATAAGGAGGCCCAATATATTAAATAGGCAGAAGAGCATTGAGCTCAGCTGGAGCCTTCCCCCATGCCTACCCCAACCATTGCCCTCTACTCAAAACACGGAAGGATTTCTGTAGGGCACAGTTTGAAAATCACTGGCCTTAGCTATTCCTGATATATTTTCTCAATGTCAGATATATAAACTTAATTTCCCTGACCAGTGGTTTGGCCAGCCTTGCTCATCCCCTGCTTTCTCTTTAATACAGGTGCTTATGGAAACCCTGGGTGCGCTGGGGGCACAGTGCCGATGGGCAGCCTGCAACATCTATTCCACTCTCAATGAAGTGGCTGCTGCTCTAGCAGAAAGTGGTAAGATTGGTTTTGCTTGTATTCTGTGTCTTTGGCTAAAGTAAGTCTCTGAAAAGTTCCACGGGTTCAATATAAACCTTTAAGGAAGTTAAACATTAAAGTTGCTGTCTTGGGGGAAATGGATGCCTATTCTTGATGAGTTTGCTCTCCTGGGCTTCTCTTGTTAAATATGATGAAGGTAACTCTGTTGTTTTACAGTTGGCAAATATCTTCTTATGTCTAATATTCCCTTATCAGTTAATTCTTTGCCTTGACTTGCTCATATTAGAACACTAGTGAACACTACTCGTTGTCTGAAGCAATATGGATTAGAAAAGAAAGTGCTTCAGGCATAGTTTTGTGGTCCTGCTGGTTTTTTCAGCAGTTTGCCCTGATTTAATGTTTGGTGTTTCTGCTTCAGAAGCAGTAAAAAGGACTTGACCTGGCAGATTAATATTTGATCACAGTGGCTCCTGACACAGGAAGGACGAAAGAAATGGAGAAATTTGGACTTTGCCAGTTTCTTGCCTTCGCTCTGTGACAGCATAGCACAGATCAGAGTACCAAATGCCTGTGGCTTCAGAGCTCTTGAGAAATGCTGGGAAAGCTCTGTAATGCATGCATGTCTCTCCTGCTAGCACTTTAGTATTTCATTTGTTCTTTCATTTATATTCATTCATTTATACAATTTTTACTAATGTACAAAATAGGTATATAAATGTGCAGAGATATTAAATATATAGCCCAATGATTTGTACATAAGCATTCTTTTTTTTCTCTTCAACAAATACTTAATGACCTACTCTAAGAGATATAAGGACAAATGAGACTATGTCTTTGCCCTAAGAATCTTATATTGTGGTTGAGAAGAAAAGACACATATGCAAGTAATGATAATACAAGGGTATATATGGTAAATGCCACAACAGATCAGAAATCTACATTCAGTGCACAAGCAAGCGGCTTGTAAAAGTTCAGATTCCATGAGCAATCCCTTGGAGCTGAGTTAATCAGGCTTTGTTAGAAACGTGACACTTAACTGGGCTATGACAACATTTTAACAGACAGAGAAGAGTGTAAGGGTTTTCCTGATGAAGAAGATGGGATGACTAAAGTTTAGATGCAGGAAAGATCAAAGTGTGGTTGGGAAATGGTGAGACTTCCAGTTTGACTGGGTCAAGAAGTACTTACTTCTTGTCTCTTCTTTTTTCCCTTAATTCATATTTTTAGCATCCATCATACTCTTGTGCCTCTTGTTTGTCCTCTTTTGTATATTAAAAGCAAAATGACCACCAGAGACAAAGGAGTGGATGAAGGGGCTGAAGACCATGTTCATCAGTGAAGAAAGTCAAGCCAAGGAGTAGAGCAGAATGAGAGAGTTTGGAAATGGGGAAAACCAGCATCTTGTCAAAATTTAGAGGCAGCCCTTTTTTCAGGCTTTAATAGTTTCTCTTTGTTCCCTTTCTCAGGATTTCCTGTCTTTGCCTGGAAAGGAGAATCAGAAGATGACTTTTGGTGGTGCATTGATAGATGTGTGAATGTGGAGGGTTGGCAGCCAAACATGGTGAGTTAGATTTCTACTAGCACAATTCCTGAGGGATCTGGTGGGGACAGAGTAGGGGGCCCTGGCAGGGGAGAGGGTGTCTCAACAGGAAGGAAGCAAAATGCTTCCTTTTCTATCTGATGTACCTGTGCTTCCAGCACAACTGTGGGCTTATGTTTAGGGTACCCCGAGAATATTGAACTTAGCCTCAAAGTGCTATAATTGTTGGTGCTGATCTTAGAAGCATTTATATTCATCAGCAACATTAAAATACTGCTCAGGGTTCACACGTGGCTGTCTCAAAAGCAAGGTTAATGAGTTACCATCCCCTTCTACTGCTTACCTCCCGTCCAACAACAGTAATCCAAATGTGCACACACACACACACAGCTCCTGTGGTGCTTAGCGTTTCTCTAGAGTCACATGCTGAATTTATAGTAAACCTGAAGAGATCCCAAGTTCAAATTTCTTCTCTTTATTCTGTACTTGAAGAAAGACGACTAGGCAAAGAGAAGCTTGGGGTTATTTCGCTTCATGTTATTTGTGTTTCATTTTTGAAAAAATCAGGTTCTTGAAGGCTTATAGCACATTAGATTTCACTGAGAAGCAAAAAGCTGCACAAAATATGAGGCACTCCTACTTCATAAGCATTTCTGTGTATGAAAGAGAGGAGAAATTAAGGACTCAACTGGAAAAAGAAGCCTTGATGCTCTACTCCAACTATTGCTTGCTAATTGCAGAGCAGGCCTCACTTGGTGCACAAGGAGAGAAGCATCCTCTTTCTGGATTCTGGATCCAGGTTACATTGCACCGTGTGCTGGTGTGAGGAAGCTGGGTTAATAGCCTGCTTAAAGGGAGGGAGGAATCAGCTGTGAGATGAGTCAGCTCATTCCCACAGAGTTAACTGGGACTGGAAGGAGTTTGACTGACCGAAAGGAGATACGCCAGAGGGTTTCTATGGGGAATAAAGCATTAATTTTAGAGTGGAGAATTTAGGGAGGACACAGGATTGCAACCAGAGAGCATTTACAGACTATAGGGCCAGGACAAACTGCTGGAAAAACTGATGAAGAAACTAAGCAAAGATAAAAACCATTGTCACTCCAGCAAATAGAGCCCATTCCTCTAGGGATCCTATCGAGATCTAGTACTTTTACTTGCTTTCCAACCTCAGGAAGATTCCCTGGTGGCAAGAATTTTCTGCAATAGAATACCATGGTGAGAATTAGGGGCTACCTTCATTAAATAAATCTGAGGGATAGCAACCACCTGCCTGTATTAGATCCCTCTGTTAAAAGAAAAGTGGACCAGAATAGTGGGACTTAAGACACAGAGTTTCCAGTTGCTCAGGCTTTTATGCCTCTGGTCTTTTATGTGGGTAGGGGTCCGAAACCCTGTTCTGAGGGTTTCTACTGGGAGAAAATGGAGCATTAACTTTTAGAATGAAGCAAATGTATTTTAATGAGAGTCTTGCCTTGGATCCCTGCTCTCAAACAAACTTCAGTTAAGTCAGAGAAACAAGATGGGGAGCAAGCCTAGAAGCACAAAAAGAGCTTAGGTGCTCGACATGAGGTGGGGGAATTTGTGTACCCAGGAGTCCAGGGTGGCACTGGGGGCACTTGTGGTAGAGTTGATATTTGATGAGACTCCACAATGGGTGCATGCCAGTAGGGGGCAACGCAGTTCTGTGAGGACGTCACAGGGATAACGATTTGGAAAGTCCTGCTAAGCCTTTCTGACAGCTCGGTGAAGGGCTGAATGAAGTGCCACAGCCTAGGGCCTAAGAGCGTTCTAAGCTGGTCTTTCTTTAGCTTATTTATAATTCAAAAACTTTCCTCTGCCGATTAAAGCTCCAGTGGGCATGGCATTGTGTTTATCTTTAATCCCAACCTGAAATGGTGATGAGCTGTTCAGAGGCATGCTTGCACACCTACATGCTGCACAGTTCCCAAGTTATTTTTAATTTGGTTTATAAAGAGTGTGAGGTTTCGCTAGGCAAAACCCTTCCGTGCTGCCTGATATCTTGGGTAGGATAGTGCCTATGCTTTGGGAGAAGTGAAGGATCAACAAATACAGTTTTATAAGCCATTGTTCTGGGAGGGAGACTAATTATCTGGCTTTATTTAAACTAAGCTTTGACTGACTATAATTGAAGTCCTGAATGTAACTGGTAGAAATATGCCGATATCAAGGTCAGGCTTTCTAAATATCTACAGTGCATTTAAGAACTAGTTGTCGGGGCGCATGGGTGGCTCAGTCGGTTAAGCATCTGACTTCGGCTCAGGTCATGATCTCGCGGTCCGTGAGTTCGAGCCCCGCATCAGGCTCTGTGCTGACAGCTCAGAACCTGGAGCCTGTTTCGGATTCTGTGTCTCCGTCTCTCTCTGACCCTCCCCCGTTCATGCTGTCTCTCCCTGTCTCAAAAATAAACAAACGTTAAAAAAAAAATTAAAAAAAAAAAAAAAGAACTAGTTGTCTAGATAACCACTTCAGCTCTTAGTTCATAAGAAAATCCTCCTTGCGTTGCTGTGTATTGTGTGGGAAGGTCATTTGGCTGTGAGAATTACAGTGACCTTTTACCCTTTGTTGCCTTTTACTTCAGGGTAATGACTGGTCATTATATTGGTTTTAAGTTACTTTGCATAACCCTATGGGAAATTTGAAATATCTGTAAATTGGCAGAAATTGGGATAAAAGACCCAGAGCAACACCGGAAACCCTGAGCCTTCAGCAAAATAAATGATATTGTTGATGCTTATTATTGCAGATATTGGATGATGGAGGGGATCTTACTCACTGGATTTATAAGAAGTATCCTAATATGTTCAAAAAAATCAAGGGCATAGTGGAGGAGAGTGTCACTGGAGTCCACAGGTAAGATTTGACATGGGCATACCTGGTTTTATGCAGCCTAGGTATATACTCTGATAATCACATACCTGTAGAGTACATTATGTTAAAAATTGGAACCTGCTATGAGGTGATGAGATCTGAGTCTGAACACTTGTTTTTTTAATTAACAATGCAAATAACAAACCTAAAATTGGGAGTGGGGGACAGGTAAGGCAACAAGTGTGGTCCTCATGTTTTCTAGTCATTGTAATGCAATGACTGCTTGTCCTTTTTAGATGAATTCGTTTTTTCCATAGATGTTGATTTAACTTGTACAACGAGCCAGGAACTTCTCTAGGAACTGTGCTAGGGATCTAGCAGTGGGCAAAATAGACAAAAACCTGGGTCCTCATAGAGCTTACATTTTGACTTAGAGAACAAGGATTTAGTGTTCTGTTTCTCAAATGAGCAGTAATTTTCTGAGTAACATTGAAACCGTTTCCATTTACTGTTATTCACTCAACAAGAACTGAAGGTATGAAATGAAAGTTTTAGGGAAGTGAATTCTGATTAAGCGACGGTCTCTGCTTCAATATATTGTGATCTTTTTTAACATACCAGACCTTCAGACTCTTAGGGATGAATTTTGAATAAACACCTGTTTCTAATTTTTAGTTGCTACAACTTAAAATGAAACTTATATATAGGTATACATATTTGTAGATATTTGTATTGAGATGATAAAATTGAGACTATTTGAAAGTTAAAATTGTTGCATTAGAGTAGTGGGATTAAACAGTACTTAAAGTTACTCTTTATATAACTTAAAGGGGGAAGTAAAAGTAAGCAATATATTTTTTTAATGTTTATTTCCTTATTTTGAGAGACAGCACGCGTACAAGCGTGAGCAGGGGAGGGGCAGAGAGAGGGAATCCCAAGCAGGCTCAGTGCAGAACCCAAAGCCGGGCTCCATCTCACGAACCGGAAGATCATGACCTGAGCCATGACCTGAGCCAAAATCAAGAGTCAGACGCTTAATCAACTGAGCCACCCAGGTGCCCCAATAAGCAATTTAAAATTTTACATTTTAATACTTGAAATTTAGAGGTGGGTCAAAGATTTTCCTCACATGCCTTGTGACTAAGATCTTTATTTCTAAGCTGTGTACAGACTCTAGAAAGGTAGTCTTTATTTCTCTATGTGCACCTAATGGAATGAAACTAGTGTCTCATGCTCTGATGCCTACCCAATCAACATATTTCTGTAATTTGTTACGAGACTGGCAGTAGATTGCATTATCTCACGGTTTTGTGTTCTTCTTGATGTCCCTCATCCTCAGGCTGTACCAGCTATCTAAGGCCGGGAAGCTGTGTGTTCCAGCCATGAATGTCAATGACTCTGTCACCAAACAGAAATTTGACAACCTCTACTGTTGCCGTGAATCCATTCTAGATGGGTAATGTTTTATTATCTTTGGAATGAACTTGAGTTGTTGAATTGAGGTTCTCAGTGTTTTGGTTTTGGTTATTTCTGGAAATGATTCATGTAGCATCTCTGGATCTATCACCATATAATACTTGATATTTTATAACCCAGATCTACCATTGCTATCCCCATTACAAGCACATCTATTGTACTTAAAAAGTCAAACTGGCCTCTATTTATTGGTGCAAAGTTTGTGACCCTATCAGTCCTGCAAGACAGTAACTAAAGTCCTAAACAGCTGGATATCTTTGATGATTTGGGAAAAGGTTCCTAGTATTCCTATTTTCGGTCACATTACCAGTTTTTAAACTCCAACTAGCATGGGGCACCTGGGTGGCTGAGGCGGTTAAGTGTCTGACTTTAGCTCAGGTCATGATCTCGTGGCTCGTGAGTTAAGTCCTGCCTGAGGCTCTGTGCTGACAGCTCAGAGCCTGGAGCCTGCTTCGGATTCTGTGTCTCCCTCTCTCTCTGCCCCTTCCCTGCTCATGGTCTGTCTTTCTCTCTCTCAAAAATAAACAAACTTAAAAAAAATGTAAACCCCAACTAGCATATAATTCTCTGGCCATCTGAAAAATTGTGTTGAGCAAAGAGTCCATCCCAGAAGCATTTCAAGTTTTTCAAATCTATAAGGACTGCAAATCTGACAAAATTTACTTAGATATATTCCAGATACTGTACTGTGTTCTTCCAATACCTAGTTTCTGTTTCTATACTTGTGTCCAGATACGCCTTCATCCTTGTTCAGAAGACTCAGTAATTCCCTATGTAAAACTATTAAGTTGGTTTAGAATATTGCCAAGCCAAATGGTTTCCATCATGTTTAGGTTAATGGAAAAGCTAAGAAAGGCCCTATGGGCCACATTACTAACCAGTCCGGGACCCTAGGCAGTTTGCAACACCACCGGCATTAGAACCAGAAGGACTGGCTTGGCTTGATTATTGGCTCTATCATTTAGGTCTTGGACTAGTTATTTAACCTCTCTGTGCCTAGTCCCTCATCTGTAAAATGGTGACAGTAAGATCTACATCATAGAGTTATTATGAGGATTAAAGGAGATAAGGTATGAACCTGGTGTTCAATGTTAGTTCCCTTGCCCTTCTTTCTAGAACACTGTACATTAAGTTTTAGGATCCAGTTGATCTTAGGGGAAGCTTTTTGCTTTCAGATCTTTTTGGGGAGAGGTGGGGGAGATATTCAATGCAAATTCAATTTCTTGGTAATTATTACTTCTATAGAGTCAATAGTATTATCACATAGACTGGACATTTAAGTAAATTATCAATCCATCTATCAGTTTATAGACTGTCCCTTGTTCTGGCTACGTAGAAGTGTTAATAGCTTGTATGAATAGCTTTGCACCTGATATTCCTTTGGGAAGAGAGGCAGAAAAGCTTGAGAGTAAAGCAAGGGAAGCTCATAAATATGATCTGTTGGTTTTCTTTGCTGTGATAGCCATTCCAGGACCATTCTTCTAAACCATGACTTTTGACTATGGTAGTAGCCCAGCCAGACTTACTCTCTTCACTAAACAAGAATTGCCTCTGTACCTAATTGATGTTTTTTAAATTTAATTAACTAGCTAATATTAACATACACTGTTATATTAGTTTCAGGTGTATAATATAGTGATTCAGTAATAAGTGCAGTCCTTAATCCCCATCACCTATTTCACCTATCTTCCCACCCATCTCTCCTCTGGTAGCCATCAGCTTCTTCCCTATAGTTAAGAGTCTGTTTCTTTAAAAAAACAAATAAAGTAAAGTCTGGTTTTGGCTTCTCTCTTTTCCTTTGCTCATTTGTTTTGTTTCTTAAATTCTACATATAAGTGAAATCATATGGTATTTGTCTTTTCCTGACTGACTTATTTCACTTAGCACTATACTCTTTAGCTCCATTGGTATTGTTGAAAATGGTAAGATTGCATTCTTCTTTATGGCTGAATAATATTTTATATTTATTGAGTTTTACTGTGGCTCGTGGGGTTGTACTAGTTCCTACGGAGTGGAGTTGTCAAATCGTTAAAAAGACAGAATTCCTACTCTGCCTTTAGGGCATTTATGGACTGTTGTCTACCGGAAAGGAAAACAGATAAGTGAATAGAAAGAGTCACAAATATTTGTAGGAACTATCTCAGAATAGTCTGGTTTTAGTTGAAAACTTTCTTCTGCCTAGTGAGGGATTCCTAGAGAAAGGAGACCAGCTGAATCTAAAGAGAAACCAGAAACTGCTCCTACAAGTTCTTCCAAGAGGCTCTAAAACCAATACGGACACTATTCTAGCTTCATAGAGAATCAGAGACAAAGAAGTAGAACATGTTTGAGAAAGAAGCATCCCCAGAAAACTATCTCATGTAGTTGGTATTGGTGTGTTCAAAGCTCTTCGCCATCTAGTTGCTGATTACCTTCTGTGTTGAATTAATGAGGGACCTATTGGCCATTCTTTTTTTTTTTTTTTAAGTTTATTTATTTATTTTGAGAGAGACACACAGAGAGAGAGAGAGAGAGAGAGAGAGAAAATGAATGGGCGGGGGAGGGGCAGAGAGAGAATCTGAAGCAGGCTCCATGCTTAATGTGGAACCTGACGAGGGGCTTAATCTCACAACCTGGGATCTTGACCTGAGCTGAAATCAAGAGTTGGATGCTCAACTGACTGAGCCACCCAGGTGCCCCATGGCCATTCTGATACTACTAAATGTAGCACTCGTTTATCAGTGTTATCTCTTATGTTCAATAAGCTAGAATAATGTTTCCATTAAGCTAGAACTTTGTCTCCTAAATAAAAAATGTTATTTCTATTTTCTTCTATCTTTTATTTCCAAAAATCATATAATAAATGTATATTGCTTTTTGTTTAAAAGTTACTTTGTAATCTATAGTTTCCTCCTTTCTGCACCACTCCCAAAACAAGAGGAAAAAAGAAAAAAAAACACCTCACATATAGATGGATCAGGTAGCATGGAGTAAGAGAGTACCTGTTTTATCCACCTTTCTTTTTAATCATTAGATAGTACAGAAACCAGGCTTTCTTTCAAAATGGAACAAACAAACATGAAAACAGAGGGGCCCTATCTAATCTCAAAGGAGAAATGAGAGATTCTTCTGATTTAATGGTTTTTCTTCCCCCAGACTTAAAAGGACAACAGACATGATGTTTGGTGGAAAGCAGGTGGTTGTCTGTGGCTATGGAGAGGTAAAGCTTAACCTTTCGCTTATTGGATGTATAAAATGTTATTTTGGTGAAATATACTAGACTTTTTCATTTAATGGATGTGAGAAACATCCATTCACTTACCACTCTAGATGGGAAAAATGTAACTTTAGAGGCCCTCTGGTCAAAGTACAATCGTTCTTTTTCCCTTTGCATTTTTGCCATTTTTCTTAAGTTGATTTTCTGATTTATTCCAGTGCACTGTTTGTGATGTTCTCTTAGCTTGTGTTTTGATTATAAATCGTGAGTGTAGGTGTTCTTATGTACATTCATGTGCTAAACAGGGGCTAGGAGTTTGTTTATGAACTGCATTCATTTGTTTGTTTTTTTCTTATTTTTTCCCCAAACATGAATCTATTCAGTGAAATTCCTTCTGGGGGTGGAAAATGAGGTACAGTTTACCAGAAGCTTCAAGATGTTGTTTTCTCACTGACTTTCCTTATTATGTGTCCTTTCTCCCCTCTTCAGGTGGGGAAGGGGTGCTGTGCTGCTCTAAAAGCCATGGGCTCTATTGTGTATGTAACTGAGATTGACCCCATCTGTGCTCTTCAAGCCTGGTAAGCATGCAAAAGGAAACTTGCTTTTTTCTCTGTGCCACCATCTAATGTGGGATCTTGTAACTGTCACCAAAGAATGGCCTGGTTAATGCCACATTTTATCTTAGAGGGGCCCAGATCCTGAGAGATGCTGCAGTTAAATGTGAGCTCCTCTCTTTCAAAGATCAAGGAGCTCTGCTCTGAGACAGCAGAGACTATAAGAGAAGCTAAAATTTAGAATTCCTGTGGAAATAATAAGGGGATGCCTTGAGCCAGAGAACAAGTAGTTCCTTCCTTTACCCATGTATAATTCTTCTCCCTTTTTTAAAATGTTTATTTTATTTTTGAGAGAGAGAGAGAGAGAGCAAGAATGGTGGGGAGGGGCAGAGAGAGAGGGAGACCCAGAATCTGAGCTCCATGCCCTGGATTGTCAGCACAGAGCCCGACGTGGGGCTTGAAGCCATGAACCACGAGATCATGACCTGAGCTGATGTTGGACGCTTAATCTACTGAGCCACCCAGGCGCCTCCATCTCCTTTTTTTTTTTTTTTCAAGTAAACTCTACGCCCAGCATGGGACTTGAACTCATGACCCCAGAGCAAGAGTTGCATGCTCCACCAACTGAGCCAGACAGGCACCCCAACTCTTCTTCCTTTGAAAAAAAGGATGATCAAAAAAGAAATAAGTTGAACACTTACTATGTTCTGAAAAGAACACTTCTGTGATATCCTTCCATTAAATGTATAACCTGAATCTCATCAGGAGGAAACATCAGACAAATCCAAATAAAATCTGCTGTCTTTGAGTGAAGGGAGTATAGGAGTTTGTACTATTCTTGTAATTCTTAAGTTTGAAATTATTCCAAAATTTAAGGTTAAAAAATTGTTCTTGTCTCATCCATAAAATGTGGCTAATGATACCTACCTCAAAGAGTTACGAAAGTCCAGTAAAACAATTATATAATTATTACATATGATTATACATTATATAATAAATATATAATTCCATAGAGTGTTGAGCTGCTGTCACATAATAAATGCTTGCTAAATAGTAGATATTATTAAAATGGTCTCTTGCTGTCCTCATCAGGATGAAAATACTACTGTCCCTGAAAACTACTGCAGAGCTCCATTGTCTGTAGCCTCCATAACCCACCCAATCTTTACCATTAATCCTCCAGAGGAAGACACCCAGGATAGAATAAGGCATGGCATAAAGATTTTGTTATACCCATTTTCCCCTCTCTTTCTACTCCTCACACATCCTAGCCATGAACCACAAATTTCCCCGACAGAGTTGTCGGCCTTCTCTGAGCCAGGGTTCATTAACATGTTTTCATATTGATTGAGACACTGATTCAAATTATCTTATAGACATGAACTGATCACTTACTGTATAATAGGTACTGTGCTCTGTGCTTAGGATGAATAAGATGAATATATGAATGAGGCAAGTTCCCTGCTTTTAGAGGCATGCAAATAACCACTGTGAATGGAATAAGTGCTATGATGGGGGTAAACAGCATGTGCTTCTGAAGGAGCCAAGAGAGAAATATCTAACTAAATAACAAAGAGGCAGGGTAGAAAGAGATGTTAATAGAGCTGAGTCTTGAAAGTTGAGTAAGTGATTTCTTAGTCTGGAAGTAAATTCCAGACACAAGGAACATGTCACAAGGAGCATAGTCACTGAGGAAGGAGAGAACAGGGCATATTTAAGAGATGGAAATTGCAGGAGTGATAATATCTGAGGTAGGAATCATATGTGAATATACTCATATATCTGCATAAGTTTTAGGTGTTATCCTGAGAACAGGCAATCTCACTGAAGTATTTTAAGCAAGGAAGTGACATGATCTAAATTGCATTTAGGAAAATTACTCTGCAAAATAAATGAGACATAAACCTAGAGATGATGAGATCAGGCCAGGAGCTACTATAGGAATCCAGGTGAGAAGTAATAAGACCTAAACATAAGCAAGACCAGCATATATGGAGAGGAAGGGACCAATTCAAGAGATTATAAGGAATTAAGGGAAAACAACAATTCAGGAGAAGCAGTAGGCTAGGACATTCTAGTTTATTTGGCTCATACAGTTGGCTGAACAGTAATGCTGTAGATCAAGATAGAAAATAAAAAAAGAGACAGTAGATTTTGAGAGTACAGAAAAGATAATGAGTTTTTTCAAACCCAATAAATTTGAGATTCTTATGGGACATCCAGGAGAAGCTATCTAGTAGGTCATTTGATCCATGGCTCTGAAGCTTCAGAAAGATCTAACCTAAAGGTATATTTGTGCAGATCAGCCACCAAGAGGAATCATTTGCAGCCAAGGGAAGGGTATGGACAAATACTGAAAGAATAGAGAAGAGAGTCAAGGGCAGAACTCTACAGAGTATCAACATTTAAAGATTAAGATTGAAAAGGGCTATTCAGAAAAGTAGAAGGAAAACCAGGAAAGAACAGTTTCATGGACTCCAAGGAGTATAGTTTTAAAAATAGGTAAATAATGTTTAATGTAGCAAAGAAAATTAAGTAATATAAGAGTCTAAGGATTTGGGGGTGGGGGTGTGCATCCAGGAGATCGTTGATGATCTTGGGGAGAGTAGTTTCAAAGATTCAGTGGCTAAATTGTACTTTCTAGACATTCAGATGGAGAAAGTCACGGTAACCCCTGGCTCCTTATTTTCAGGAAGAATTAAGTTGCAGTGATACAAAGGAAACTTTATTTTGTCCTGTATGAAAAAAGGAGATGGTTTGAATTTTTCACTGCTAAGAATAATCTGACTGTATCAAGAAGTGACAGTGTGGGTACCAAAGGAACTTAGTGACAGCTTTTGAAGTTCTGTGGCAAAAGGCTCCCCAACTGCTATTTTTAGGTTAATTGATCATGTTTTATTTTTACAGTATGGATGGATTTCGGCTGGTGAAATTAAACGAGGTCATCCGACAAGTGGATATTGTTATTACCTGTACAGGTATGATTTTGACATACACAATATTACATTTTGGCATTTGGGAATGCTTTCATGGAACAGGTGAAAAATGACTGGAAACTGTTCTGAATAAAACTAAACTCTAAAAGCCAGATACAGGGAGAGGGGGTTAAGTGTCCAACTTCAGCTCAGGTCATGATCTTGCGGTTCAAGCTCCGTGTCGGGCTCTGTGCTGACAGCTCAGAGCCTGGAGCCTGCTTCCGATTCTGTGTCTACCTCTCTCTGCCCCTCCCCCACTTGTAATATGTCTCTCTCTCTCTCTCTCTCTCAAAAATAAATAAAACCTTTTAAAAAATTAAAAAATAAAAAAGACAAAAGCCAGATACAGGTCCATCTAGGTGGCTTAGTCAGTTAAGTGTCCAACTCATGATTTCAGCTCAGGTCTTGATCTCACATCGTGAGATCGAGCCTCTTGTTGGGCTCTGCACTGACAGCAAGGAGCCTGCTTAGGATTCTTTCTCTCCCTCTCTCTCTGCACCTCCCCTGCTCGCTTGCTCTCTCTCAAAATAAACAAATAAACATTTAAAAAATAATAATTAAAGAAATAAAAGCCAGATACAGGTGTCTATCTGTAGAGTCAATCTTTCACATTCTTCCTACCTCTTTAGAGCTCTGACCAAAAGTATAGGTCATCTAGGTCATCCCTGGAAGAAAGTTTCTCTCCATCCCTTTTAACTGTTCTATATCTCCATCCATCCTCAACTACCAAGGGGATGACTAGAGATAAGTTTTATTTGGGCAGCCGGATCTTAAATTTGTACATTTGATTTTTTATTTTACCTTCAAAACTAATGTGTATTTCTCTCTAGTCTCTATAATTAAAGCAGGCCTAAAACAAAATGCAGTTAGAGAAAGTAGGAAAGATAGTTGTATTAATTCCCAAAGAGGTAGATTGGAGTTTTAGAGAGGAATATGCAGAAATGGCTAGTTTCCTTGGACTGGGATACTTACTTTCTCTTTATCATAGGACCATAAACTGCTAGAATACTGGTTTTTATTTGTAATTATATTTTAGAGGAGGAAAATCAGAATATTTAAGAATGAAAATATATTTGTACCCTCAGGGTGAGATGGGGGCAGAGAAGAGGGACCATAAGAAACTGTTCTTGCTTCATAGCAATCCCCTCATGTCTTTTTTTAATAGCTTTATTGAGATGTGATTCACATATCATACATTTCATCCATTTAAAGTGTATAATTCAGTATTTTCTAGCAAATTCACAGGGTCATACAACCATCACAACAATCTAATTTTTTTATTGAGATATAATTCATATACCATACAACTTACAGTTTTAAAGTATACAGTTCAGTGGGTTTTAGTGAAATTGTACAATATCTGATTCCAGAAACTTTTCATCACCCACAAAGAAACTCCACACCATTAGCAGTCAGTGCTCATTCTTTCCTCTACCTCTGCCTGGCCCTAAGCAACCACTAATTTCCCTGTTTCTATAGATTTGGCTATTCTAGACATTTCATATCCATAGAATCCTACAGTATGTGGTCTTTTGTAACTGGCTTTTTTCACTTAGCATAGTGTTCTAAAGTTTCATCCATATGGTAATATGTGTTGATATTTCCTTCCTTTTTCTTGCTGAATTATATTTCATTTTAAGGATATACCACACTTTATTTATTGGTTGATGGACACTTGGGATGTTTTCGCTTTTTGGCTATTTTGAATAATGTTGCTATTATGAACATTGTGCATAGTGTTTTTCTGTTAACATGTTTTCCGTCCTTATGAATATATATACCTGCCTACATATACCTTGGGATTGCTGGAATGTATGATAACTCTACTTTTAATATTTTGAGGAATTGCAAGCTTTTTCAAATAGACAGCACCATTTTACAATCCAGCAAGAATGTGTGGGGGTTACGATTTCTCAACATCCTTTCCAATGCTATTATTGTCTATTGTTTTTATTATAGCTATCCTAGTGGGTGTGAAATGGTGTTTCGCTGTGGTTTTGGTTTTTAAAGATTTTTATTTCCAAGTAATCTCTACTCCCAATATGGCGCCCCAACTCACAACCCCAAGATCAAGAGTCACACGCTCCACTGACTGAACCAGCTAGGAGCCCCTCATTGTGGTTTTGATTTGCATTTCCCTAGTGACTAATAATGTTGAACATTTTTTTTTAATGTTTTATTTATTTTTGAGAGAGAGACAGAGCATGAGCAAGGGAGGGGCAGAGAGAGAGGGAGACATAGAAGCAGGCTCCAGGCTCTGAGCTGTCAGCACAGAGCCCAATGTGGGGCTCAAACTCACAAACTGTGAAATCACGATCTGAGCCAAAGTTGGACACTTAACCGACTGAGCCACCCAGGTGCCCCAATGTTGAACATCTTTTCATGTACACATTAGCACATCTTCTTTTGTACTTCTGCTTTTGAGAAATGTCTACTCCGGTCCTTTGCGCATTTAAAAATATTTTTTTTAATTATGTTTGTTTGTTTGTTTATTTATTTATTTATTTATTTAATTTTTTTGAGAGAGAGAGAGAAAGCATGCCAGAGAGGGGCAGAGAGAGGAGAGAGAAATCCCAAGCAAGCTCCACACTGTCAGCACAGAGCCCAGTGCAGGGCTTGAACTCACATACTGTGAGATCATGACCTGAGCAGAAATCAGCAGTTGGACACTTAACTGACTGAGCCACCCAGGCACCTCCCTTTGCTCATTTTTAAATTGGGTTATTTGTCTTTTAAGTAAGGAGTTGTAAGGGTTCTTTATAAATTTTGGATACAAATCTCTTATCAGTTATATGATTTGTAAATATTTTGTTCCATTTATTTGTTTGTAAATAAATATCCCAAAATATGGGTTGTCTTTTCATTTTCTTGGTGGGGTTTGCAGCACAAGTTTATTTTTTCTTTGGTTGCCTCTGCTTTAGGGGTTATAGCTAGGAAAACCATTGCCTAACCCAAGTTCACAAAGATGTATTCTTATGTTCTGCTAAGAGTTTTTTTTAATGTTTATGTATTTATTTTGAGAGAGAGAGGAGAGAGCTCACGCGCATGTATCAGCAGGGGGAGGGCAGGGAGGGAGATAGAGAATCCCAGGCAAGCTCCGTGCTATTGGTGCAGAGCCTGATGTGGGGCTCAGTCTCACAAACTGTGAGATCATGACCTGAGATGAAATCAAGAGTCAGACGCTTAATCAACTGAGCCACCCAGGCGCTCCCTGCTAAGAGTTTTATAGTTTTAGCTGTTGTGTTTGGTCAGGTGAAATTTCACATATGGTGTGAGGTAGGGGTCCAACTTTATTTCTTTTCGTGTGGATCTCTCTTCTGTTTTTAAGGTAACAAGAATGTGGTAACCAGAGAGCACTTGGACCGTATGAAGAATAGCTGCATCGTTTGTAACATGGGACATTCCAACACAGAGATTGATGTGGTAAGATTAAGTAACTCATTATTGAGGCCTTTTTTTTTCTCTCCTTCCCAAGAAACATAAACAGGAAGAAGAAAGGGAAGAGTCACCAGCCATCCTAAACATGACTGTCCTAGCAGAGCTGTCCACAGTCTGTTCACTTACTAGCCCTGTGACCTATGCTTGTGGATACTATAAAGCTTCTTCATCTCAATCATTTCAAATGATTATTTTCTTCCACCCCAGCTTGATACCTACTTACACTGTAAGCCATTTTGGTTCTCTAATTTGATTATATTCACCCTCAAATTATCCAATCCAACATAACACTTGGTCCTACCAAGTTGCCCAAGTAATAGTTAATAGAAGTGTTATTTATTTCTTTTCAGACTTACCAAAGTATCTCTCAGTGTGACTTTCACTCTGGTTTTAAATTTTTATGGCATTTTTCTGGCACAACTGTATTTCTCTCTGGGTAAATGGCTCAAGCAAAGCATGCTTTCATCTCCCCTGAGGGCTGCTCTGATTGAGCTCCAGCATTGCCAGGTAAGGATCAGTTGATATATTGAGAGCCTGTTGGATAATATCTATTTTAAATGATTTCTCTTTTTAACTTGTGCTCTATTCTTCTGTTATTAAAAATAGCTGGAAACACTGAAGGCTATTTCTGCCCTTAAGGTTTCTGAGTGGCATGGCTCCATTACTTTGTTTTATCATCATAATATTTTGCTCATAAAGAGTCATTTCTTTTTTTCTTTTTTTTTTTTTAACGTTTATTTATTATTGAGAGACAGAGAGAGACAGAGCATGAGCAGGAGAGGGGCAGAGAGAGGGAAGACACTGACCCAAGCTGTCAGTACGGAGCCCGATGCGGGACTCAAACCCACAAACTGTGAGATTATGACCTGAGCTGAAGTCGGATGCTTAACCGACTGAGCCACCCAGGTGCCCCAAAAGAGTCATTTCTCTTTTCAATATTGAAATTTAAATATTGAATGGGTTTTTTTCTTTTGTTAAGTTTCACTTATATGCCATACTCCCTTTTACTAAATAGTCAAAGATATTAATATTTCTAAAACTGTCTAGCACATGATTGTCCTTTTCTGGATTAACCTGCTTATAGAGCCCCCAGATGGGAAAAGGCTTAAGGGAAGTAGTCATGCTCTGAACTCTAAAAAGAAATCTTCTGAGTAAGGGAAGGGGGAAGGAATTTTCTCTCCTAAACACTCAAGTGCTTAAATAAAAACAATTCCAAATGCAATCATATAATTTTTACATTTTTACTTAATCTTATTTCATCCTCTTGACAATCCCACAAGGCATTATTCTCATCCCTGATTTTCATTTGGGAAACTAAGAACTTAAGTCCATTGTTGTCATATACATTGATTCAAAAATTAAATTGGAGCCCAAAATTCAGTTTTTTTTTATTCTAGTCCAGTTTTTGTTTTATTTTGTTTTGTTTTCCTGTACATTGTATGTAGTATTACCTCCTCATGATTTCTAGGTTAACTTCAAATTGTGACGGTAATCCCTCTTCTAAAGGCAATCCAGACATAAGTAATCTTGCAGGATAAACGCCAAGAAACTCTACCTTCAGTCATAAATATTTATTGTGTGATTGCTATATGCCAGGTGCTATTCTAGATGCTTGGAGTCAGTGAACAAAACAGGCAAAGATTCTTGCCCTCAGAGAGCTTATTACATTTTAAAGGATAAAAAAGGCAATAAACATAGTTCATGTAGTATGTTAGAAGACAAAAGCACATGGAAAAAAGAAAAAGTGGAGTATAGTAAGAGGAATCAGGAGTGCCAGGTTGTAATTTTAAAGAGTGGGATCAAGGTATAACCCTCATTAAAAAGGTGATGTTTGAGCAGACTTGAAGGAATTAGCAAGGTGGACTTTTAGGTGAAGAACATTTTAAGAACAGCCAGAGCAAACGCCCTGAGGCAGGAATACGCCTAGTCTGTTTGAGGATCAACAATGAGGCCAATGTGGTTGAGATAAATGAGTATGGGGCAGGGAAAAGTAGATGAGGTCAGAAAGAAGGGGCCGGATCTTACAGAGCCTCACAGGCCATTGTAAGAACTCCTGATTATATTCTGAGAGAAATAGGGTGCCATTATAGGATTTGTAATAATCTGACTTTTAAAAAAGGCTCACCCTGGCTGTTGTGTTGATACTGGACCTAGTTTTGTATGTATTGCTAGGTAGCCTCTAATATCTGGCACTGACACTAGCCAAGGGCCATGCCTCAATTCTCTTTGTGCTTTTCTTAGCAGAAGGTATATGACTAAACTAAATGGTCCAGAAAGGGACAGGCTCAGAAGGACTTTGGAAAAGTTAAATTACTCAACCTTTGATGGTAGTGTCCTGGGCATATAAAATGAAATTTAAGGAAATGGCAGATTCATCTAATTGAAATCAAAATGTTCATTCACAATTTAATTTGTATTGAATAATATGAATTGAATAATTTCTCTGCTCTGTGTTGAGTATTTACTGGCTGAAGAAACAGTGAACAATATTCCTGCTCTCGTGGTACTTATATTCTAGTGTGGGATACAGACAATCAACAGATAGTTTTGTCAGTTAGTGCCTCGTATGGAAGAAAAACAGCAAAGTGAGGCCATTGAGGATGCTATTTTAGTTAAGGTGATCAAGGAAGGTCTCTTTGAGGAGATAACATTTGAACAAAAACCTGAATGAATGGAAGGAACAAGGTATCTGAACATTCTATTCAGAGAGAATGGTGAGTAAAAAGATGCTGAGTTAGAAACGTGCTTTATGTTTGGGGAACAGGAAAAAGGCCATCATGGCAGGAACAGGATAGGCAAAGGATGAGAATAAGAGGCAGCTGAAGGAGGGCAGTGGGTTATGTAGGCCTTTGTAGGCCACAATAAGGACCTCAGATTTTATTCTGGGTATAGTGGAAGCCATTGGAAGCCATTCCAGCGGCACCTAGCTGGCTCCGTCAGTAGAGCGTGTGAGTCGTTCAAGCCCCATGTTAGACGTAAAGGTTACTTAAAAAAAAGGTGGGGTGGAAGCATTCCAATTGGAAAGTTTTAACCAGGTAACTGAAAAAAATATGACTTGTTTTAACAGAATACTCTGACTGTGGTATAAAGAAAACACTTCTGGGGCGCCTGGATGGCTCAGTCGGTTAAGCATCCAACTTCGGCTCAGGTCGTGATCTCACGGTTCGTGGGTTCGAGCCCTGCGTCGGGCTCTGTGCTGACAGCTCGGAGCCTGGAGCCTGCTTCGGATTCTGTGTCTCCCTCTCTGTCTGCCCCTCCCCTGCCCACGCTCTGTCTCTGTCTCTCAAAAATAAATAAATGTAAAAAAAAAAATTTTAAAGAAAACACTTCTGGAGCTTGAGTAGTGGTAGGGACAATAGAGGCTCTTTCAGTATTTCCAGTTATGAGAGAAAGTGGGAGCTCAGATGACATGGGTAAGCAATGAAGGTAATATATTGTGAATGTAGGCCCAGTGGGACTTGCTAAATGGCTTGGGTGCAGAGAGTGGAAAAAAGAGGAGAATCTCTATAAGTAATCTCAGTGAAACTGCAAAGGAGAATGATTCAGTAAATTTTACCCAGATATTTTTAGCAATCAAAAATGTAAGTGTTTTGTTTTGTTTTGTTTTGTTTTGTTTGTAGGAATTTATAGTTTTACCTAACCTAGAGATGTTGACTGCTGTGTTTCTTGGAAGGAATAGCTCATCAAAAGAGTTGGACATTTAGAAAACTGCATTTTTTTTCCTGTATATTAATGCTGTGAAAACTTAGGGAACCTGTGACTGGATTGCGCTCCTAGCTGCCTTTTGGCCATGTCTTTCTTTTATGTGTTTCCTCTTCTCTTGAAAACAGACCTCCTTACCCATATACATCACATAGATGGCCTTTATGACTGTAACCTTCACACTTCAAGTGGCTAAACCATTATGTACACATGCTTTAAAAGTTTCCACCAGCAAAAGAATTAGAACCTGAGACTTGCTATTTTTGCAGCACTAGAACCACAGTTGTTTCCCTAAAAACAAATTGATGTGTACTATCCAAAATCACATAATACCAGTTTGTGCAAGCATGGTCATTCACAGTGAGATATACACCTTGTTTGGGAACATAGTCTCTGTAAGGAACCTTTTTCCTGGTAGGTTGCTAAATGACTGTAAATCAACAGAAAAGACAATTTGATGCCTTTAAGAGAAATTCATATAAAACTATGCTGGCCATAGGAAATCCTTCTTTCAAGGACTGTCACTGTCAGATAAACTTACTAGGTTGTTGGAGCTGCCCGGGCAGTGTTAGAGATCATTTAACTTAGTGTCTCTTTGAACCCTGTTTTAAACTGACCCTCAGGTCTTTTTCTTGCACCATAGCCATTCCAGTGCTCCAGCACACTGCCTCAACAAAGCATTGATCATTTTATGATGTTGATAAGAAGTGTCTCTTCCTTGATTCCACCATATCCTAAGACAGGGGACTCCTTTTATCATGGTGTCACCTCTTTACTGCCCATCCAAGATTGCTTGTCCTCTGGAAAATTATGACTGTGAGACACTAAGAACCTAAAATACTTTAAAGTTCCAACATCTCAACAAAAAAATGCTCGTGTTACCAAGGAGTATCTTTTGTCTCTTGCCCTCTATGTTGTTATTTCTAAAGGCTAATGGATTTACTTTGTATATCCTTAACTTCCCAAAGTGGTCTGTTTGCTTAAATTCTTTTTAACTCTATTTACAGTGTTGATTTATTTAAAAAATTAATTCTAACTGTAAAGTAATACTTCCTTTTTTTTTAATTTGAGAGAGAGAGAGAGAAAGAGAGAGAGCAAGAGCATAAGTGGGGGAGAGGGACAGAGAGAGACAGAGACAGAGACAGAGACAGAAAATCTTAAGCAGACTCCACACTCAGCATGGAGCCAGATGCAGGGCTTAATCTCACGCCTCTAAGATCATGACCTCAGCCAAAATCAAGAGTTGGACTTGAGTCACTTAGCTGACTGAGCCACCCAGGTGCCGCAATAGTTGCTTGTTTTAAAAATTCAAGCAACATAAATATGTTTAAGAAGTAAAACATTTACAAAATTGAGGTTATAGTATATTGTTCTGCAACTCTGTGTTGTCACTTAACAATAATGAGTGGTTTTCATGTTAACACATATAGATCTACTTTTTTATATAATATTTGCATAATATGCCATTGTATGAAATTATCCAGATTTACTTAGCTATTCCTTTGTTAAATTAAATTTTTTGCTAATACAGATAATACTGGATTGAACATTCTTGGCACTTATATTTATGAACTTGAGCAAGTGTTTCTATAGAGCCCTAAAGGTGAAACTGATTGGTCAGAGATTAGGTACATATAAAATTTTGTTAGCTACTACCAAATTGCTCTTTCTGTTGAACCAAATTATGAAACTTGGTATTTCAAGACTTTTTGTTTCCCATGTACCTAATAAATGGTACATTTATTCATTAATACAGTCCTGAATATACTGAAACAGAATTATGTTTGTCTTTCCCACTAGATTGGTAATTAAAAGATGATATAGTCCCTGTCCATAAATAGCTCACAATCTAGCAGAGGAGCCCACAGTCTTGTCTATAATAGTGTCATTTACTACATCGCCTAGAATGTAGAATGTACCCAGCAAATGAGTACTGTATAACTGAAGTGTTTCTCTGTTTGTCTGAAAACTACTGTTTGGCAGATCTTCTTAATTTTACCAGCTGAGCCAAAGGGTGGTTTTAGAATATGGACTCCCTTTCTATTTTAGGAATGGCCTATTGGAAGAAGGAAGTTGTTGTCTTAAGTCTAAACCCTGTGACTGTTATTTATTTGATTGCTGCTGTTAATAAACTTAACATTTCTTCTCTTGTTCTCCGAATACACAATATACAGAAATGGAAGGAGGGTGAGCTGTTGGGAGCTTTACTCTACCATTAAGCATTTCTCTAAAGGCTACCTCACATTTGCACTTAGGTCACAAAGCTTCTGTAACTTTAAGGTGAACCACCATCATTGAGAAGGTGGAACCTGGGATATGAGGATGTGAAGGCAGAACTTCGGGCCCCAGCATGCTATATTTAGGACAACCAGCCTTCTCTAACAAATCTCACTTAGCTCCGACCCTCCTTTTTTCTGTTTCTCTTCAGCATTTGTGTATTCAGTTTGCTTTGTATCAATTTGCACTTGTTTGCATGTTGCTTTATAAGTAATTTTAGAGGCTTTTTCCTCTTCACGTATGCATTGTTTTGTGTCCCCACCTAAAGTATGAGCTTTTTGAAGGCAGAAACCATGTCTTTGGTTTCTTTTGTATTTCCCATAGCACCTTTTACTGTGCTCAGCAGAGAGTGGGCATACAGTGTATGTTGTGGAATGACATCCTGAGTGATCCCTCCCTGGCTGGGCCTAAGATTAAATACCTTGAAATGGAACAGTCCTAACCAACCTGGGAAAGGTATTCTCCATCTGGCATGTTGGTTGCTCCTTTCAACTTGCTATTTGAAATGGCTCCCTTCAACATCTTTCCATAAAGTGGGACAAGTCGTGGCCGATGATGTACTTGCTGTGTGTGTGTTCCAGGCGAGTCTGCGGACACCAGAACTGACCTGGGAGCGAGTGAGATCCCAAGTTGACCATGTAATATGGCCTGATGGCAAGAGGATAGTATTGCTGGCAGAGGTAAGACCTAAGACTGATAAGAGAAATTCACCCCTGACAGGAAAGACTGCAATATCCACGTCCCCTCCTCCACATGTTCTCTCATTTTTTGAGCACAAGCTTAACTACTTTACCAGTGGATTTTACATCTGATTGTGAAAGGTCTTTTCATTCAGCAATTAAGAAACTATTTTGGTTCCTTACTTTTCCGCAATTATCCTGTCTCTCTGTGTCAATCTACAGGTAGCGTCAGATAATGACTCTTACTGTGGAAGAATTAGCAGATAGAGCCAATGCCACTTTGAGCGATGCCTACAAAGAGATAATGTCATTTGCGGGATGGCTTAATCAGTAAGCACAAAGCAGATATTCCTGACTGTACCTAAGACTGTTGTAGGCAAGCTCTAGGACAGTCTTTGCTGATAGATCATGTTTTTGAGTGACATTCCTCTGAGTTGAACCAGATGTGTAGTAGGCACCCAGCTGTCTATTGGTCGTATGATTAATATTTCCCTGTCCTGACTTCTTCTGGCTCAGACTTACTCTTCACTTTCATCCCACTTAGCCTTCCGTGTCAATTTTGGCTACTTTTCCTTTCTTGAAAGCTCCTCTTCCCTAGTCTTAGATTCCTGACGGCAATATCAATGCCCGCTGTTCTTACCTTGACAGTTTCTCTTCTTCAGAGAAAGATACCAAAATAACAAGAACGATAATAATACGTTTCTTGAGGTTTGATTTTCTGTCAGTTTTCCTTCCTTTTTTTAAAATTAAGGAAACTTTTAATATGAAGATGTAAAAGATACACCATCTTCACGGAGGGACCCTTAAATTTATGCTGGAGTACCCTTACTGTTCTCTTTACCTTTTTCCACCTTATCTCACCTTCTCACATACTTTAGGGCATCTGTAAAGGGACTGGATTACTCCTTCACGAGAAAGGAGCTTGTACAGGGAAGGGATGAGCAGGTTGTTAAATATTCATTAATTGCTTTTATATCAGCCAGCTGTCTGGTGACTTATTTCTAGTTGCCCTGGGAGGTCCCATCTAGTGATTTTGGTGACAAAAGCAAGCACCATGGTTTTTGGCTACTATGTTTCAGCAAAAAAAAAGGTGGTCAAGCTTCCTAGGGAACAAAATAGGAAAGGATAGCAATCTCCAGTAGCCTCCAGCCCTTGTATTCTCTGAATCATCCACTAGAAATACAAGAATACCCTTGCATTCAGGAGAACCAAACTGCAGAAGAAGCACAGAAATCATCACAGCTTACTAAGTCCAAAGATACCTCCCCTCACAACCTGGAGAGGTTGCCCCTGGACTTGACTACATCCTTGCTTACAACAGTCTTTCAAAAGAATGCCAATGCCTCTGAAGGAGGATATTCTGTTGCAGAAAGTATGAAATTCAAGAGAAGCATACCCTTCCTTGGCATAAGCCTCAGTATCACGTGACCGTCTCTATTCCTTTTTACATAATCCCAGAGATCTTTTATCCATTACCTTCATCAGATTTTCCAGAAGTTTTTAATTCCACTTAAATGTCGACCAATTCATTTCTATTTATCGAACACCTACTTTTTGTCCAGCAATGTTAGTTGGAAGTATTTGGAAAATTGCAGTTGTGTGCGTCCTTCGCTCCTCAAAGGCTAGAGACTTTGTCCTAACTCATCTGTGTCTTAACCCTTCTCTCCAGGGCCGTCTGCTGAACCTAAGCTGCTCCACAGTGCCTACATTTGTGCTCTCAATCACCGCCACTACTCAGGTAGGGCCATCAGAGCGGAAAGCAGTGGGCTGGAATGGGTCATCAGACCATCAGGGTTTCACTTGATATGGCACATCAGCATCCATCTCTCTGCTTTTCTAGGCTCTTGCCTTGATAGAGCTTTACAATGCTCCTGAGGGTCGCTATAAGCAGGATGTCTACCTGTTGCCCAAGAAAATGGGTAAGCATGCGCTCTTCCATCCCTGTCCGTTCCCAAGTAGTTCAGAGTGAGAGGCTAAATGAAGTTTGGGGCACTAAATTTCTTATGGAAAGGGGGTGGGGAAGATATCTGTGCCTTCTAAAGTAGGAGCTAGGATTCCTAGGTTTCATTACTGATTGATTTATCACATTTTCCACATGAGTTGTCCTAGTGAAGTCATTACATTTTGCTATGATTTGCCTACCTGTGAATTTCAAGGATTTTTTTCTCTTAAAGTATCTTATATGCAAGAATCTCAAAGGAGAAAAAAATCTTCCCCTAAGAAAGAGGACTCATCTTCCACCTTGTGACATCTGACTTATTCCAATTCTAGGCTGCTGCATAGCCCCTTCCAGACTTTCCTCAGACTGAGAAGACTTTTCATACTACATCTTCTAACTCTGGCCTCATTGTCAGGGCCAAAGGAAAGACTGAATAGCTTCTGTTAAGACTAGTCATGCGGGTGTTTCATATAAGGGAAACATTAAACTCTTGAAAATTTAAAGAACGCGCCTCAAGCACCTGAACTGATACAGTGTGTTTACAAACTCCTGAGGCAAAGATCAGGGAATAAATCAGCTTCTGGTTTTGTTTTGCTTTAGCACTTGATGCATAGCAACTGTTAGGTGTTGACATATTTTCCCTTTAATATATCCTTTGGAAGGATATAAAAGAAATAGAACAGTCTATATTTTGGCTGAATATATAATGAAGTTAGGAAGACCAAACAAATAGTTAGAAAAATGACATAAAATTCTGAATAATATGTATTCAGGCAATAGAATATAGACAGAGCCCATAACTAAGGATACTAAAAGCAAAGCAAACAGTGTAGTATCATTCTTAGATATTCCTTTCCAGTTTCCTCGGGTGTTAGTTTTTCTGAGTCGCCCAAAGTACAGAGTTTCCCATCTTTTATTCCCTTGCTATCCCATCCTTTCTTTTAGACCCTAAGAACTATTGCTTCTTTCATGTCTCCCTTACCTTTCTGGGGAGAAGGAAAGATTCAAGGATGAAACAGCTGGTAAGAAAGAAGTGTTACAGTTTTGAAAAACACTGGGCTTGAAGCTCAAGCAACCACTCCTTAGAATTCTGGGCCGGTGAGCCAAAGTTGAGCATTTTTCTTTCAGCTCCGAGAATTAGAAGGTGTCTCCCAACTTTTTAAGGCCTAGCCTGGCGAGCACAGCCAGACAAGAGGCATGAATGTTTATACCAGGGCTTCTGTGGTCTGTTCCAGATGAGTATGTGGCAAGCCTACACCTGCCCACCTTTGATGCCCACCTGACGGAGCTGACAGATGAACAGGCCAAGTATCTGGGACTCAACAAGAATGGGCCTTTCAAGCCTAATTACTACAGGTGCCTTGGGCCCCCCCCCCCCCCCCCCCCCAGAAAACAGAGAAACCCGGGTAGTAAAGAGCTTTCTGCACTGAAATTGGTCTTTACAACTTTTACTACATTTACATGAACTCAGAAAAATAAACCCACTCCCCCCTCAGTACCACCCCCAAAGGACTCTTTGAGGCTTTCTCCAGACATTAAATAGTGTTCCCTTTTCTGAATTTGCCTTTCTCCATTTCATCTTAATATTATTTTTACCTCTTTATAGAGAAATACTGGGCATTTTCACTGATGTGAAAAAGCACCACAAGTATTTACCCTCACCATCCACTCCAGAAAAATCCCTATCTACCTGCTGTACCTTTAGGTGGGCTCTTCATGTCCCAGCATCCTCATAAGCTGATAACATCATAGTCTCATCTTTCTTTCTCCCTCTAGGTATTAAGTTCCTGTAATTCAAGCCAGAAGAAGTTTTAAGGAATAGAACTCCAAGTCTTTTCTCCACTCCTATACAGGAAAGAACCCAGCAAGCTGCTTCTCCAATCAGCTGCTCGCCGTGCTCACCCTATATGTTAGGTTATTTATTTATTAAAACCTAGAATCCTGTGCCTGTTGCCTTGGCCCAAAGTGTGGTTACTGCCCGGAAGGCTGTGAGAGCCACAAGGGACAGGCTGAGGAAGGAAAGAAATGGGGTAATCCTTCCCAGTGCATTTTTTGCATCATTCCCCGTTGACTTGGAATCCTCAGCAATGGTCATATGTCTCTTGTCCAGGTTCAGGAGTTAGTCCAGGGATTCCAGACTCCTTGTTCCCTGGGTTTTTTAGAATAAATTTCCTGCAGCTGCCTTTCTCAGCTTTGGCCCTTTCCTAGGTTAGGCCTTTTGGAAGCTACCGAGTCAACATGGCCTAAGTTCCCAGCCTTGACCATCACTATCACTGCCTTCTTTATAGAATGACTGGGAAGGAAGGAGTATATGTTATGGCTTTGGCAAGCTACACCAAAAACTTAGCTATGCCTGTGCTAACTTGGAGTCTTCTTCCTTACCCAGGACTCCTTTCTTCCTTGAATAGTCATGTCTATTTTAACACTTTCTGGGTCCAAGAGGGATGTGCCTCCATTATTTCCTCAGCAGCTCCGGTGTTTGTCAGATATTTGTCTTGCCATCTTTCTAACCCAGCTAACCCCTGCTCAGGAAGTGGGGGCTAGCCCCAGTGGGGCCCATAGTTTTACTTGTCATTTAACTGGACAGTTTCCCGGGAAGTTCCCTCTAGACTGGCACTGTCTCAGAAAAGGAGAGAAACTCTGCTTCCTGAAATTTCCTCTTACTGCCTAAAACTGCTTTTGAAACTGAGCAAGGAAAGATGAACTTTCCAATGGATCTGGGGGGTGTAGGGCTCTGGAAGTGGGACAGGTCACTCACGCCCGCAGCTTGTCACTCTAAAGAAGCAGAATGTATTTATTTGTCTCCTGGGAAGGGCTCTGCAGCTAAACTGGGTAAGCTATACAGAGGTGACACTGTAAACTGTGTCCAAATGATTAAAGCTAGTTTGACTAGTTTCAACTTCATCAGACATTTCATTTCTTTGGCCATTGCCATTGATGAAACTGGGATCTGATGTCTCTACGATTTAGTCTGTGGTTTTCTTCTCTGCTGGGATATATTTTTATGTTCTTGCCTCTTTCATCTTAAGACTCTATAATTCAGAGGTAGTTTCTTGAGTAACTCCAACATTACAAAAAACTAGTAATGCAAGCAGCCTGAAATTTTATGTCCCACGTAAGAGTTGGATACCTTTTGGAGACTGACATGTTGGTCTTAAGGGTTTCACTGGGACCAGACTTGTTCTAAGAGTTAAAGTCTGGAGTGGCCCTAGAAATCTTGAATGAAATGAGTCCCTTTCCCCCGCTGACAACTTTCTTTAACACTCTCATGTTTGTTGGTTTGTTTCCCCCCCTTTTTTTTTTCCTACCCTGGTCTGCCTCATAGTCTCAAGACCAAGGTAACTCAAGGAAACACCACCAGACCACCCAGGATCACTATAACCTCCTCACCTACCTCCACTTTGTTCAACTTCCCCTGGCGTTCATATATACTTTCAGAGCTAGTCTGGAAGTGACCTTCCTTTTGGAGGTAGAGAGGTGGCCTTTGGATAAATGGCTGTTTGCTTCATTAAATAGTATGCAGTCTCAGCCTAGAGAGTCTGGTTCCTCAGAGGCTTTATGTCTTAGCACATACCGGAAAAGTGCCACATATATGGCTATATTCTTTCATGAGGAAGATTGTAAATGCTGAAAATTCTACTAGACCTCTCAGTTCTTCCTTTTGCCTACCCAGTTCTGAGTTTTGTATTAATTGCATCTCTTTTGTATTAGTTAACTGGATACAGGTCTTTGTAACTTTTACCAAGGGCAGATTCCATTAGGTAGATATCTGGACTCTAGCCTGTTATGTTCATAAGCCAAAAACCATAACTTGCTGTTTCTCAGTAAAGCCGAGTTCTCTAGGGAGCAGTATTACTTAGTTACTGATCCTGACAGAGCACACCCTGCCTTGTTATAGTGAAGAGACCCATTCCAAATAAAAAAGGAGCCACCTTTGGGCCTCTAAGTTTGATTGCCAGTGTTGCTGCCCATGGTGAGTTATTTGCCTCTGAGTTTCAGATGACCCCCTTTCCTTTCTCTCTAGGGACCCCATGTCATCAACCATTAAGAAGAAGGAGGCCCAGGCCTCCTGAGTATTTGGGTTCTACCTTAGTGTTGGAATTTGGTCATTATTCCCTCTACCCTTGGAATCAGAGAACAAAATGTGTCTTCTTCCCTCAAGCTCTCACCTTAGATGCATTCAGGTATCTGGAAGCATAGGAAAGAAGACGAATTATCTGTTTGTATATGGCCCTGGCTGGTGGAGATACTTAGCATTTTTTCTGCAATGAATTTCTGCTAGTTTTCAAGGTCTCATTTGCCTTCTTAATGGAAATTCAGGGTTTTTGTTTTTTGTTTTTTGTTTTCCTCGTTAAAAAAAGAAAAAAGGTATCTGGTCTACCTTCTGTCTGCCCTCCTACCTCCTCAACCTACCCTCCCATATGAGCACGGCTCCCCATGGCCACATACTCCTGCAAAGCTTTTTTGCTGCTTGGCTTTTCTCTGAACAGATCTGAAATTGCTGCTCCTGTGGTTTTCTCAAAATTAACTTTGTCATGGTTTTAAAAAAAAGAAATCAAAATGCATTGTTGCATTAAGCTTTTTTAATAAAGGAAATTATGGAAAGAAAATAGGCAACACCAGCAAATTATATGTAGAGAATAAACTAAACTATATATATATAATATATATATATTATATATATAATCATCTAGTTCTCATTGTCATCTTACTGAAAGGAAATAAAACCTCTAAGGATCACCGTTTCTGAGAGGATCTTGGAAATCTTTATGTCTAAGTGATTGTATTAGATCAGCAATAATGACTATGTAATCTCAAAACATAAATAAAATATTCTTAAAATGGATTCTTATCTTGAGAGTATTGCTTGCTTCTGTGAACTAGGAATTCAAGAGATGAGTGACGTTTCTTGGCAACAGGCTGGAGAGCCTACTGCAGGGCAAAGATGTGAAAAGTTGAAGTGGTTAACAATAGCATATTTGAATGGCCTTAGCCTTGGGTCCCTTATTCGATGGTAGGCCATTCCACTAATATCTTTCCCCCAACCCACCCCCTGCTATGTGTGTAAAGAACCTGCTTTCTCAGAACCATCACCCCAGGGAGTTGAAAAGTATAGAGAAACTAGAGTGTGGTTCTAGGTCCCCCAAGCCCTCTGTGTTCTGCCCTTAGCTGGACAACACAAGATGCCAGCATCCATGGTTTGGGATTAAAGGGTCCTGACACCCAGAACTTGACTACATCCAACCAAAGGGAAGAAATAAATTACTCTGACAGAGATTTGTTTCCAGATCAGCTTTTGCCTGACTAAATCGGAAACTAAAGGGTGAATCCAACTTCCTTCTTCTTCCTCAACTACCAGTAGAGTGGCCATTTTTGAGCCAGTTTTCTAATAGCCACCTCTCTTAGTTGACAAATTAAACTGGTTCTTCCTGTATGCAAGATGTTTTCTTCCCTCTAAGAATCTTCTGCTACTTTGACTTGTCTTTACCTAAACTAAGGGCTAAAACAGTTTGGGTAGATGGTAATGGCTCAAAGCTGGTGCCACTCCAGTTGCGAAGGAGAATGCAGGGGCCAGCAATGAAACCTATGAGCCACTGGCAGGTTTCACCCCCCTACAGCAGGGCTTGGCTCCTCTTCTGTGAAAGATGGGAGCATGGGTGCCTGGGTCTTAGTTTCAGACTCACAGGGTAAGCCCTGACTATGCACTGCTGTGCAATTTCTCTAGCCTGTGGTCCTGTGGAAAGAGACTGGACCTCTTAAGTCAGGCTCACTTGACTAGCTCTTCCATTTACAAGTTGTATAATTTGACCAATATTATATAATGACTCAGAGCCTTGGTTTTCTTGCCTTTGAAATGGGTAATGCTTTGTCTCCTGGGGTAAGGACTTAAAGATCTGATTTAATTTTTAAAATGCTGCTTAAAAATCTGGCACACACTGTGCTACACAAACATCAGTTTCTTATCTCAGTCTAAGGGTCCTAAATCCCCTGTTGCCTCATTACACCTACATGTGCAGCATTGATGGGAGAGGAAGATATTCTGTCTTTTTTCTACCGCATCATTCTGGCTGCCCAATGCCCTAAAAAATTAGATACTGTAAGACTTTCTGCACCTTATGTTTTTTGAAGTGTTTGTTTATTTTTGAGAGAGAGACAGAGCGTGAGCAGGGGGAGGGCCAGAGAGAGAGGGACACAGAATCCAAAGCAGGCTCCAGGCTCTGAGCTGTTAGCACAGAGCCAGACACAGGGCTCGAACCCACGAACCATGGGATTGTGACCTGAGCCGAAGTCGGATGCTTAACTGACTGAGCCACCCAGGCACCCCTCTACATCTTATTTTTAAGTTCTATAACAGGTGCTGTCTATTTAGTCAAGTATCTGACCTCCATGCTTACATGGGAAAAGGAATATGTTCAGTCCTTGTAATTATACCTATTTATACCTCTGCCAGGAGCCCCCAAATGCCTGAGTTTGGGAACAAGGAAAAGTGGTAGTGTTGATTTAAAAATAATTCAGCACGGGAGCCATCTCTGCAAGATAGAAAAACTTGTAGACTAGCCCCTGACTGATTAGCCCTCAGGTGTATGTATGGATGCCTCCGTGGTCAATGGTATTGACGGCTAGCACATCTTTGCTGACAAATAAGCTAAAAGAAGTTCAGTGTGTACCAAGTCCATGGCCTATAATTTCAAAGTTTTCAGTTCATCCATGGTTTCTTGTCGACTTCTTCCAGGAGTTGTTTCCAGATACCTTCTTCCTTATGACCAGTTCTGAAAGTGGGACTATATTGAGCAGACAGATGTCCGATCTTCACTGTCTCCCATTCCACAGGGTGTAGAGAAGATAATGGATTGAGGTCTCTTGTGTTGATCCTTTGCAATCTCCATAACACCCGTTTTTCAAACTCCTTCTCTGAAAGTGAAGCCAGATGGAGCTCTAGGCTTAGCAATTAGCTTTGCATAGAGGCCAGAGAGGACTTGAGAGATACCCTCAGTCCTCCCCATTGAAGCCAGCTTGACGCTTTGTTCTTTCGCCCAAGGTATACACTGGAAAAGGAAGAAAGCCTCACAACTGGCCACCACTGACTGTTTGGGGATCCTGATGATTGACTAAGCTCACAAAAGAAACGATGAAGCTCTGGGCCTATCAATCCTAGAACTCTGACTGCTTAGGAGGACAGGAATTGGGAGTAGGAAGATAGAATAATTAATTCTTTTATTAAGAAACCCTAATGGGTTGTGCAGTGGCGGGTTTACCACACTGCAGCAGTGATGAGCTAGGCGTGGGTTGTGAATTTTAAAGCAGAGTGTGACTCTTTTAGAGTTTAACAAATTATACCCAAAAAGAAAATTCCAAAATCAAATAGTTGAGGCCTCGAGCCATGAACTTTCTTGGAAATTCGGGTCATTTCAATTCTGTTAAGCCAGTAGGTCTCAACTGCAGAAGATATTGCCCCTCAGGAAACATTTTTGCCATATCTGGAGACACTTTTGGTTGTCACAACTTGGGGGAGGGTACTACAGGCATCTACTATGGAGAGGCCAGGGATTCTGCTAAACATCCTACAATGCATGGAACAGCTCCCCACCACAAGTTTTTCAGTCCCTATTACAGAAATCTTGTGTTAAACGTACATATATGAGGTATACAAAATGAACAAAACTTGGCCCTACTCTCAAGAAACTTCTATCCACGTTGGTGGGAATGGGAGAGGAAAGGGAAGTACAGTACATGAGTACGGTAAGGAGATGTTGGGGACATAAGAGAAAGTAACTGAGAAAGCTCCAAGGAGTTCTCGCTCTCAACTCTGCCTTCATCCATCACCTACCGACTAGCAGAGTAAATTCTGAGGGAGACATACGGTTAAGAAAGGGACAGAGCTGTCCATAAGATACAGGAAGGGGGAGCAGTCATTCCTTTGAGCCTCTTACTTTGGGGATACAGTAGAAAATATAAGAGGGGCGCCTGGGTGGCTCAGTTGGCTAAGCATTCGACTTCGGCTCAGGTCATGACTTCAGTTTGTGAGTTCGAACCCCGCCGTCTGGCTCTGTGTTGACAGCTCAGAGCCTGGAGCCTGTTTCAGATTCTGTGTCTCCCTCTCCCTCTGCTCCTCCCCCCACTCGCACTCTGTCTCTCTCTCAAAATAAAATAAAGACATAAAAATTTTTTAAAAAGAAAGAAAATAGAAGAGTTTTGAATCCAAGCAGACTTGGCATGACACCCACCCAGCCGGAGCGGGTTGAGAACGGTCAAAAGGATGGCTCTCTGGAAGAGGAGGTAATAATGAAATAGAATCTTTATGGAACAATAGAAGCTAGCCAAGAAGAAGAGCAGAAAGTTTTTTCCAGAAAGAACAGCAAATACACTTAGACACGATGGAACACCTTGGGAACTGCGAGGAGTAATCTCTGAGTCCTGGTTTTCTCAACAGTAATACAGGATTAGTGGAAACAACCTGTCAGAAGTAGCATAAGATATCTGGAAAGTTTCAAGTGCAAGGCCTAGAACAAAGTGGCAGTTCAACAATTCCCTCAATCCCATCCTTTTGATCCCACCCATTCCCCTCAGGCTGCTTTTTGGGGACTATTTACTGTCAACAGCGTTTCAGATAAATTGGCTGACCAGAGAGCTTCCTTTGTATCAAGCCCTCAGGAGGGATCTTAGAGGAAGGAAGGAAAGTGCTAGGGAGCATACGGGGGTTTGCTCTCCATTCAACGTTTCTCCCTAGCTCACACTTGAGAAAGGTGCCCTACTTCACAAGAGAAAGGCAGATGACCAGAAGCAGCCCTGAAGGGCACCAGCGATTTCACTGAAGTGAAAATGCCCCATCCCACCCCTCAACCCACCATCTCCCAGTCGAGCCCTCACTCCAGGCGGGATAAGTTCTCGAGAAATCTAGGAGGGCGAATCTCTCGTTGCCTTCGGTGTGCCTGACCACCCGGCGGTGCCATGCCTCCCCTGCGATTGAATCGGGACTAAGGGCGTCATGCGGGAGCTAGGATAGGACTTCTGTGGTAATGGGGAAACCGAGACTGCAGTGGAGCAGGAGGCGGAGACTAGAGCTCCCCGAAAAGGTCGCTATTTGTGAGCGGGTGAGTGCTGAGCGAGAAGCAAAAAGATAACCCGCCAAACCTCTAGGCCCAGAATTCGGGAAGTAATGCCGACAGCCTACCCCCGAGCCTAATGCTACCAGCAACGCGGCAGGACTTAAAAAAAATAGGGGGGGGACGTCCCGTAAATGAGCCCCCCCTCCTCCGTGTCCCGCTCGGAACGGCCGAACAGCCAATCGCGATGCGGGGCGGGGCTGCGGAGCGCGGCCGCAGCCAATAGCTGTGGAGAGGGCGGAGCCTGGATCCCAGCGCGCGGCGGCGGGGTCGCCCCGGGCAGAGATCGCGGAGGGCTGAGGTAGCCGCTGAGTAAGGTGGCATGGAGGACCCCGCGGCGCCCGGGGCCGGAAGCGCGTCCACCAATGGCAACGGCAACGGCGGCGGCAAAGGGAAGCAGACGGCACCCAAGGGCCGGGAAGCGTTCAGAAGCCAGCGGCGGGAGTCGGAGGTGAGGAGCCCGGAGAGCTTCAGTTGGGGCCGGGAGACGCCCGCGGGCGGGAAGCCGTGGCTGAGGTGATTCGGCCCGGTCCCCCTGCCCATCCGGAGCCCCCGGCGCGTTCGGGGCCGCCCCTCGGAGCGGGCGTCTGCGGGGTCTGCCGCAGCCTGGGCTCTGCAGCCCCTGACCCCTCTCTGCCTGTCTCCTGGTCGGGGGCTTCTTAGCCTTCTGGCCTCTCCTCCGGGGACGCGAAGATGTAGCGCGATCGAGACCATACCTGATACTTTTCAAATATTTATCGCACTTAGTCTCTGCAGCCCCTTGAAGTGGGGATTCGTGTTTTAGATTTACGGGAAGAAACGGGCGCGGAGAGGTTCAGCGACTGGCCTGAAGGGGTGAGGGGCCAGAGCTCCGCCGCAGTGGAGACGGGCCGGCGTGGGGGGCAGCCGCGCTCCCACCCCTGGACCAGCGAGCAGATCCAGATGTGCCGAGTGACTTCTGCGCGGCCCCTTCCCCCGTGTGTTGGCAGGCGGTTTAGGGAGTGCCTTCCACGGACATCAGGACCCCTACCCGTAAGGGTCAACGAGAGGCTTCAGGCCGGGGCTGTACCGGAGGGAGTGGATGCAACTGCTCAGGATACAAACCCACAGATAGGAATAGGAATGTTTGGGCTACCTCCTCGTCTTCTGAAAAGGAATCCTAACTGGGAGGATGAAAGGAGTGAATTATTAGTCTCCGACTGCCTCCTGCAGCCAGTGTCCATTAACTAGCCAAGAGTAGAATTGGATCTGAGTGGGGATCAGGAGGATAGACCCCAAAACGTCAGGTGTGAAAGGGACTGTAGAGATCATCTGCTTTAGCCCTTTCTCTTCCAGAAGTAAGAGAAGTCACTTGCCCAAGATCACGCATCTGGCATAGTGGCCAGGAGCACCGAGCTTTGGGGTCATCCAGACCAGGTTTTGAATCCTAGCCCTATCACTTACTCTCTGTGTGACTTTTGGCAAATTGCCAAGCCTCTCTGAGCTCCAGTTCCTTCTTCTGTAAATGAGGTTAATGCTACCTACCTCAGAAGGTTGAGATAAAGTCAAATGAGATAATTGAATGTCAGATGTTTAATTCAGTGCAGGCACAGGCCATGTAATTGGTCAGTACATAGTAGCTCATAGGGCCAGACCTGGTACTAGAAGCCAGGTCTTTCTTGTCCCAGTCGGTTTACCATTTGAATAGTACCTCGCAGCTTCCAGAGGGATTTCATGTAGGTTTTTCGTTTTGATACAGAAAAGTAGGAATCCCTCCCATTTTTTAAAAGAGAGAAGTGGAGATGAAAAGACTAGTCCAAAATCACACCCCCTTTCAGAGACAGAGCTCAGCTCTGCTGTCTGGCTAGATGAGGGTTTTGTCCACATCATCTCCCTCCCTGCCTCACTATGAATCTGGCCTTTTAGAACATCCTGTACCTCCTTCCCCCAAGGCGACATTGTTTTTGCTTAAATGTTTTTTTTTTGGGGGGGGGGGGGAGAAGAGGGTGGGCCATTCATTATTTCAAAAATTATTGAGTCCTTTCTACATGCCCAGCACTGTTTAGGTGCTAGGGATACAATAGTGAACAAGACAAGGTCTTTTTCTGCGGCGCAAACATTCTAGCCAGGGTGGAGAGACAATATGCAAGTAAATAAAATCATCAGTTTCAGAATGGTATGTTTTTTGGGAGAATTAAAACTCCTGACGTAGGAGGGCTTTTCCCTGCCTATCAAGTCTCCCATCAGGGAAAGGACTCTGAGAGTACTTTCCTTTTGCCACTGAGTCCAGTATCCAGAGACTCAGAGCTTTCCACCTGCCCCACAGTTTTACTTCCTGGTTGTCTGCAGCTGTACTTTTTATGCACGGAAACGGACAACTGCAGTGATCCTCTCCATCTGGGCTCATTGCCTGCCAAAAGGCTGGCTGGAAAGATTAGCTTTCCTCCACCTTCCACTGCAGCAGGAAGCTGCTTTTTACCTGTCAGTACATTCCCAGACTCAGATGACTATCTGCCTTTCCTTCCTTCCCTCCTTTTGCTTTCCTGTGAGAGACAGTCCTCGGGGGAGATGGTTTATCCGCACCCCCACCCCCCCAACCACCACCTTGGGCTTCTAAAGGATTACTGGAAGAGAATTACTGTTGGCACAATTCAAGAGAGCCTCCTCATCCATCACTGTGCCTGTAGGGGACACTGGTTGACCTACCCTCTCCCAACGGTCCCAACGAAAATAGGAAGCTAGAGAATAATTGTTTGCTTAATAAGAAGATTCTTCGGGTGCCTGGGTGGCTCAGTCAGTTAAGCGTCTGACTCTTGATATCCACTCATGTCATGATCTCATGGTTTGAGAGATTGAGCCCAGCCTCTACACTGACAGAAAGGAGCCTGCTTGGGATTCTGTCCCTCTCTCTGCCCCTCTCCCTCTCTCTCTGTCCCTCCCCACCTGTGCCCAAGCTCTCTCTCAAAATAAATAAGTAAATAAATAAACATTTTTAAAAATTTAAAAGAAAAAGAAAGCTCTTAACCAAATGAGTCACCTCAGGCCTCTTTCAGCCAGATTCCCTGGTTTAATTGGTTCCCAAATTCCTTGACAAAATTTTACTGGTTTGTGGCAAGAGGAGGAAAATTCAGGGCATTGAAGTAAGTTTTTCACAAAATGTAGTTCAATGCAATAAATTTAAAGAGTGTGTTCAATTTGGGGCATCTGGCAAGCTCTGTTGGTAGAACATGCAAATCTTGATCTCAGAGTCATGAGTTTAAGCCACATGTTGGGTGAAGAGCTTACTAAATAAATAAAATAAGGATGTATGTGATTTATGTATTTATTTAGACTAAACTTTTTACTTTGGAGGGATTTTAGGTTTATAGAAAAGTTGCAGAGGTGGTATAGAGGGTTCCTGTACCTCTCGCTCAGTTTCCCCTGATGCCAGCCTTTCAGGTTTCCACAGTGCCTTAGCCAAACCATGGAAGCAGCACTGGTCCATTGACTCATGCAAGGCTCTGTTCCTTGGAGTTCTTCTCAGGCCTGGTCTGGCCTGGCCAGCCCCCGCCTCACCCATAGCAGTTCTTCTGAACCTCCTCTGGGCTGTGAGAATTTCTCAGTGAACCTCATCCAGAGTCTGTCTGACGTAAGGCAAGGTTTTGGGCTTTCAGGTGGAAGACCAGAGTGGTGACTGCCCTTCTTATCACATCATAGCAGGGGACATGCAACATCTTGTCATTGGGATGCTGGCCCTGGGCCCCACCGCAGGATGTATGCAATTTAAAACAGTATTTTTCAAACTGTGAGTTGAGACCAACATTTTTTAAAAGAAATAGAATAATAAAATCTAAATCACATAGTAATGGTATTATTTTTAAAAATTTTTATTCTGGTTTTGTGCATGTGTTGGAACATGTAAAATTTATTTAGTCTTTGATTTACAAGCAAAAAACTTCGAAAAGCATTACTTTTAATAACTCTTTTATTCTAAAATTGTGTCCTCATTTTGGGATATTAAACTGTTCTTTTTTGAAATATATATTTTAAAAAGGTTTTTAAGTCTCTCTTAATCAGAATAAAACCTCAACTACCTAATGTCATTCCCACCCTCCACCTTTTTTTTTTTTCTGACTGGTTTCTGTAACCCAGAAGTATTTGGAAATATTTGCAATAATGGATTTAAACATGATTTGCATTGTTGGCAGTGTAAATTGATAAAGTGGTTTTGGAAAACAAAAAACGAATCTATCCTTAGGAAAGATCCTAAATATGAAAAAATTTATAGGTGTATTACAACTTTATGTTTATAGTAAAGAAAAATTAAAAACAATTTATATGATCAACAATAGAGAACTGGTTGGGGCGCCTGGGTGGCTTAGTCGGTTGAGCCTCCAACTTCGGCTCAGGTCATGATCTCATGGTCTGTGAGTTCGAGCCCCATGTCGGGCTCTGTGGTAACAGCTCAGAGCCTGGAGCCTGCTTCGGATTCTGTGTCTCCTTCTCTCTGACCCTCCCCTGTTCTTACTCTGTCTGTCTCTGTCTCAAAAATAAATGAACATTAAAAAAAAAATAAAAAAAAATAAAAACAATAGAGAACTGGTTAAGTAAACTAGTTAGTTATCTGCCCACTTTGCTGTACACTTAGCTGTTTAAAATGATAGTCATAATATGAGAAAATGCCTTTTAATATAATATTAACATAATATTATATTATTATATATTATATATTATTTATATATGTAATATAAAAATGCCTAATATTATAATATTAATATTGTAAGTACAGTAAATAAAATCCTAAGTAGTATAACCACCTACATAGTGCTACCAAGTGCTAGGTAGTGTGCTAAGTGCTTTTTCGTCTATTCATTCATCTAGTGCTTATAATGACCCTATGAATTATCCTCATTTTACAGATGAGAAAACTGAGCATGTCATTTTCCAATAATTCCCTGACACCAGTTCAGTTCTGATACTATCTGTAGTTAGCACAAACCTCACAAGTTAAAGGCTCGGTTCCGTAAGACTGTCCCTACTTCAGATGCCAGCCACACCTGGGGCCCCCGGGCTACAAGCACTATACCTGGCCAACTGCAAACTCAGAGGTTCCATGACCACCCCCACCCAACCCACCCGCTGCCATCTCCTGATTCCATAATTTGCAACAATGACTCACAGAATTAAAAAAAAAAAAACAAAACTGCTCTGCTTATGATTACAATTTTAATATAAAGGATGCAATTCAAGAATGAGGAGAGGCAAAGACAAGATGTGGGGGTAGGATGGTGCAGAGCTTCCACACCCTCTGGGTATCACCCTCCTAGCACTTTGGTGTGCCCAAACCCCATTGTTTCAGGGCTTTTACATGGGGTTTCATTACCTAGGCATGGTTGTTTAAACCATTGGCATAGGGGCTGGCTCAGTTGGTTGATTAAACCATTGGTGGGTAGTTGAACTTAATCTTCAGCCTCCTCCCCTCTCTGGAGGTGGGGCCAGACCTTCCTTTGAAACTCTGAAAGGCTCACCAGCAATCACCTCACTAGCATAAACTCTTAGTATTGTTGACAGGGGCTTTTAAATTATAGACACTCCTATCAGGAGGTTTTAGGAGGATTTAGGAGCTCTGTGCCTGGAACCGAGGGCAAAAACCAAATACATTTTTTATACCACACTGAGGCACAGGGAGATTAAGTAACTTGTTTAAGATTGCCATATGTGATGGATGAGATTCAAAATAATATTTTTTTTGAGATTCAAAAAATTTTAACTTATATATATTAATGTATACTGGTAGGAAATACTCCAAAATGCTTAGAGAGGTTAGGGTATGGGATTACATTAAAATATTTTTTACATAGGATTATAACATTATACCTACAGCAGCATATGAAATCTAGCTTTAATATAACATGGAGTAGAAATACTACCTTATTTGAAAATCCTGAAGTTGTGGGACATACAGCTGAGGGACCTCCTTTTATAAATGAGGAACTATGATCCAAAGAATGAGATCTGCCAAAATCATACAGTGGGCTAATGACAGTGGGCTAAAATTAGAATCCAGCTCACCTCTTTTGTTTTTGTCCATCTCATTTTTCTAGAGATCAGCTAGATGCTCTTCTGCTCTGTGTTTATGTAGGCCAGATACAGGCACAGATTTCATAGCTTTCATATCTGTTCACGATCCTAGCCCTTTACTCAGAGTTTCTGATTCTATGTAGGAATCTTCAGCCCCGCCCTGCACTGAGCCTAGCATTTTGGCTTGGAGGAGGGTACTTCTTGGATTAGAGGCCCAGAAGGGACTCTCCTCGCTGCCTCCCTGATCTAATGTTGGACTTCAGGAGAGGAAGAAGATTAAATGAGAGTATAATTTCCTTGTTCATCTCTCTTCCCAAATTACTGCAAAGACTTCTCCATTACAGGGCTCTGTGGACTGCCCCACTCTGGAATTTGAGTATGGAGATGCAGATGGGCACGCAGCAGAGTTGTCAGGTACGAGGTAGAGATGGGCTGTGGAGAGGGGAAGGATGGCCACGAGGAGAGGGCCTGGGTCTGTGATCTCTCCTGGCAGCTTATCTGTTTTCCACATTCCCGTCTGTCTCCAACCTCCAGCAGTAAATATCTTTGCTTTTACATTTCTTCCTGTGATTTCTCCTTTGGTTACAGTATTCTCCACTTTCATTCTATCACTCTTTTCTGCTTACCCTTCTTTATTCTCTTTTGGTGCACTCTCAAATCCTTTTTCTTTCCGTGTTTTCCCCACTCCTCTTGTTTCTTGTATCTTTGCATGCGTGCCCCCTTCTTTCTGCTACCCTCTCCCTTTCTGTCTCTCTGAATTTTTAGCTTAGGCTAAGTGTGATCCCCTCACATTAAGAGCCTCCACGTTACACGTGCTATTAATACCAGTTATTAATAAACGAGCTTTGGGTGGAGATGGTGTGAAAATTAAATATTCTGTCACATGGAAGTGACACTTTGAGACATGCTTTTTCAGAGAAAAGAGACAGACAATTTTAAAGAAGTTCTTGTGAATAAGCACAGGGAATAAATTTTGTGATGAGTGACAGAAATAGCTGAGTTTAATAACTGACAAAGGATGAACATTCCTAATAATATATATAAATAAATACATTTCATATATGTATGCCTGTGTATGTGTGTGTATCGAGAGAGAAGAGAGGAAAAGACAAGTAGTCAAGTAGTCAAGGAATATGAATAGGAATTCAGAGAATAGAAAACCATATGGTCAATAAATATATGAAAAGATGTTCAACTACATTAGTAAATGAGGAAAAGCAAATTAAAATAATGAGATATTTCACATTCATCAGATTGCAAAACTTAAAAGCCTGAAGTTGGCGAGGGTGCAGAGAAATGAGTACTTTTATACACTGACTGGCATGAGAGAGCAGAGCATAAAATTGGAAAGCACTTTGGTCATATCTAGCAAAGTTGAAAATGCGCACATCTTATGACCCAGTGATTCTAGATGTACCTTTTAAAGAACACTTGGGCGCAAGAAAACACATATGAAGATGTTTATTGTAGCCATTGTGAAAACATTTAAAACAACTTAGGGGAATGGATGAACTGTAGTATATCAATATAGTAGGTTGCTGCATAGATGTTAAAATAGTTGATCTATGTCAATATGTTTCGATATCAATAAATTAAAAAAATTTTAATGTTTTATTTATTCTTGAGAGAGAGAAAGACAGTGCATGAGCAAGGGAGGGGCAGAGAGAGAGAAGACACATACTGAAGCAGACTCCAGGCTCTGAGCTGTCAACACAGCGCCCAACGTGGGGCTCGAACTCACAAGCTGTGAGATCATGACCTGAGCCGAAGTCAGACGCTCAACCGACAGAGCCACCCAAGCGCCCCATCAATATCAATAAATTAAAAGCACATTGTTGAGTGGGGAAAGAAACAGTGACAAAATAACTTACACATGCATCCAGAAAACAGCTTAAACACACAAACCTAAAAGATGTTTCTGGGAAGTCCAGTTGCACACTTGATTGAGAACAGTGTCAGTTAAGTAAACAGATGTGTTCATCATACTGTCATGTAAAAAACTATTGAAAAATATACTAAATAGTGATTTAAAAAAATAATACATATAATACCCTGTTTGGATAAAAACTTTCAAAACAGAACATATCATGTTGTTTACAGGTATATATGTGTGTAGTAAAAGTAGAAAAATAGGCATGTGAAGCATACATACCAATTTCATTAAAATGGTTATCTCTAGAGAGGGGAATAAGATAGAATGGGAGGAGAGGGGGGCTTTAGATGTCGGAAGCAAATATGACAGGTATAAACATTTGTTTAATCTGGGTAGAAGACACAAAGACACATATCTTGTATGTATTCTATATCTGTATATGAACATTCACGATCTAAAATTTAAAAATAAACAAAAAGTTTAGTACCTAACAGCCTTGCTCCCTTTTCTGACTGGGTTTATGCTGCGCTCTTTAAAAACATCTATGCCCACTACCCACTGAGCACTGAAGAATATCAGAGTCAGGGCTGGAATTTGCTTCTGGTCAGTCCAGGATTCTGGAACTCAGGACTCAAAAGCCCTGCTTCCCAGATAAGGTGTTTCTCAACCATTAGACCGAGAACATACGTGAATTTCTCTTTGTGAATTATCTGTGACCTAGTTAAATTTCCAGCAAGGATCTCAGGCCACAGAATTTTGAGGAAATCTGTTCTGTCACCTATTGACTTCTCAGCCTCAATTCTTCATCCTCTGTAAGATGAAGGTACTGGTATAATGTCCCAGAGTGTGTGTAGGAGACGGCATTTTTATTTCTCAAGCTCTCTGCATTTTGTATTCAGAGGCTATTGTTAATAAAGTTAGATTTCCTTGGGCATAAGCAGCCCTTTGGCGACAGTAGCTACTTCTAAGTGGTTTGATGCTGTCTCTACCTGCGTGGCCTTGGGCAGGAACCTAAACTTCTGTACCCTTTGGGGAATCTCAGTAGGGAGAGAATGAACTGGCTTTAACCCCAAAGGGCCATCTAACACATACTCTCCAGCCTTTGCTCTGGCTCCTTGAATAGCGCAAGGAGCTTGCCTCTGAATTTCAGGCACTGTGTTGCCCTTCTCTTCCCTAGAGACAGGATAGCCTCAGTCTGGGTTGACAAGCAGAAGGGGCTGCAGCCCTAAGAAGCAGGAGTGATGACATTTAGCCCTCTCTGCTCCAACCCTCCTGGCCCTCACCAAGTGTTGAAGACTGCCTTCTTTGCTATAGCAGCCAGCTGGCAGGAGGAGGACAGGTTTGATGGTTTAATCACCCAGGGACACAAGTGGCTATTTTTAACTGCTCCGAAAGGGAGGAAGTTGGCTCTGGATTGAATTGGACGCAGGAATGTGTTGGAAGCTTTAGCTCTTTCATGCCACCCTCTCCACCTCAGGCCCCTTTTATAAGGGTCTGCCGAATGTTTGTGACTCTGTCCTATCTTTTCTGCCACAGAATTATATAGCTACACTGAAAACCTGGAATTTACCACTAACAGGAGGTGCTTTGAAGAAGATTTCAAGACTCAAGGTGATCCCAGATTCTTATTAATAGAAACCTGGTTTTCCCTCCATGATATCCCAGCCTGATCTAGAAAAGCCCAAAACAAAGTATGACCCTTCTTCATCCTCTCCATAACCATATAATTTCTCTATTCCTCCTTTCATACGGGACACAGAGTTTCCTATATCTCAATTGGGGAGGCCATGGATGGAAGCAAGAGAAGCCTGAGCTGGGTCCCTTTCACTGATGTAAAGGGCCCAGAGAGCCGAGGGATGGGGACTGGGCAGGTACCCTGCTACCTGGTAAAACCCTGTGCCTAGTGTAGTCCTTGACCTTGACATTCAACCCCTGCCTCCAACTCTGCCTCACTCCTAATAACATCTAATAGTATTTCATGTGCCCACACTGCAATCCTCTCAGACCTCCATTTCCTTACTTGGTCAGTGAATTCAATTTGCAATTCAACAGATGTGTGGTGAGTACTTTTTTGTGCCGGAGATGCAGGGGGCAGGGGTGAAGGTGAATTTGCAGTATCTTCAAAGAGATTATAGTCCAGTGGCAGAGTGGAGGTGTGTACATCACAAAACTGAGGCCAAGAGGAAAAATGGTAAGTATCATAAGAGAAGTAAAAAGTTTCTTGGGGGACAGAGCTGGCTGGAGCATTAGTGGAAAAGAGGTAATTTAGTATTGAACCTATAATGATGAATAGGAATTGGATAGGTAGGGAGAGAGAGAGAATTCCTTGAAAAGGCAGAGATAGGATGGAATAGACTGTGTGTGGAGAATGGAGGGAATATGAAGGAAGATAAGGCTGCAGAGTGGGTTCAGCCAGAACTTTTTGGGTCCTTTACTTTGCCAATCTCTTAGTGGAATCTTCTCAGCTAAATAAGGAAAGCTTTTGGAGAGAAGAATTTGTTGGGGGCTGGGATCAGAGATGGATATGCTATCAGGAGCCTTTCCAGGAAGGGGAAGCAGAAGCTGACACTGGATCTGTATGGTTTTCTGTCCCCAGTGCAGGGCAAGGAGTGGCTGGAATTGGAGGAAGATGCTCAGAAGGCCTATGTGATGGGACTCCTAGACCGACTGGAGGTGGTCAGTAGGGAACGGCGACTGAAGGTGGCTCGGGCTGTTCTCTACCTGGCCCAAGGCAAGTGACCACCTTTGCCAGCTTGAAATGGCTGAAAACCAGGGAGAGAAATGTTGTTATCAGGACTAGGATGAGGCAAGCCAGGCTGAAAAAGCACGTTCCCTGCCTCTCAAAGACAGATCTTATCAAGTGCTAGAAGTAATCTGGTGCTTATGAGGAGGTTAAGGAGATGGTGGTGGGTACTATTCCGGATCCCTTGGAATTGGCCTTTATCTTACCGGGCATGCCAAGATTTCTTATAGGGTTGTTTATTTCTTCATGTGGGCTGTGATCACATGTGGAGATTTAGCAAGCGAATCAGTGTGGCTAGAGTTGATGATGCACCACCAGCCGAGCACGGAGGCTTCTTTCATCAGCTATGGCGCAGGCTTCCACTGAGGGGAGGCAGTGGAGTACCTCAGAGTCACAGATGGTGGACCCTCTGCATTATTTCTTATTTGCATGTAGAAGGTTCAAGCCAGCATAGCAGCAGGAGTGGATACAGTGGGTAATTGGGAGATGATCAGAACTCGGTGGGATTAATTGAGGAAATCTTCTCAGAAGAGACCTATTAGCCAGGTGTTGGAAAGAGAAATGAGATAGCCTAGCTGGAATAGTAAAAATAAGCCCTGAGATCATAATAAGAGGACTGTTGGCGGAACCAACTAGCTGGGAACTTAAAAAACTATAAAAGAAAATAATAAATGGAGAGGGAAGAGAATGGTGAAGGGAAGACTGTAGCAAAAAAAGCGGTGCCTAACCATCTCTCTTGGGTCTGGTGCTCTGGCCAACTTCCAACTGCCAGTACCTTCAACTTTTTACCTGAAAGCTTTGTCTGCAGCCTATATGGGGTAACCAGAAAGTGCTAGGGAATTCATGTAGCACTGATCACTGACTGACAGGAGTTAGTGGGTAAATAGCCCAACTACCTCACTCTTCTTGGGTGGGAGGATTCTGAGGTGTGTAAAATATATACTGTTTCCCAGAGCTTCCCCCAACCTGGGTTTCAGCTCTTGGCTGCCTTCTCTTCCCTATCTCATTTCCCCACGTCTCAACTAGGATCATCTCCCAAATAAACTACTTGCATTTTAATCGTTCTCTCTGGATCTGCTTCTCAGGGAACTCAAACTTAAGACAGACCAGTGATAAGCACATTGGACCTGACTCTGGAGACTGCTTCTCCTCTTTTGAAACTGGCTCATTCAAAGTTCTGGAGGTTCTGGCTCTGGAAGTTCTGGAGGGCCTTGCCCTACCTTTGTCAGCCTAATTGTTGGGCTAGGTGTTGAAAGATAGTCTTAAGATCATGGGGAAGAGTGGAAAGAACTGGGATACCACTCTCACGTACAATTCCATGGCACTGTCTGGTCCTTTAGGCACTTTTGGGGAATGTGATTCAGAGGTCGATGTGCTACACTGGTCCAGGTACAACTGCTTCCTGCTCTATCAGATGGGGACCTTCTCGGCCTTCCTGGAGCTGCTCCACATGGAAATCGAGTGAGAAGCCTAGGGGAGGGCTGGCCTAGACAACCCCCTTCCTTGAAGGGTGCCTCATGTCCTGTGCTGATTCCCTCCCTATAGAGACCTCTGTGGGAGCAGGGTCTATTCATACTTCAGTCCAAAGCTTACTGATAGTTCCCCTCTCCAGCCATGCTCTCTGATATTCTGTCTTCCTCCCTGAGATTGGGCTCATCAACAGCTTCTGCCCTACTTACAGCTTCGATCCTGGGCCTCAGGGCCCTATCCTGGGTGGGTTCCCTTTGTATCTAAACACCTTCTCAACTGAGCCTAAGTGGAATCCATGAAGGAGACTGTTCTACCTGAGAACATGACCCAAGAGGAACAGACCAATTTCTGTTGCTGTGCCCAGTTCTTTCCTTGTGGGTCATAGCTCTAAAGGTGGCCTTGGTTGCTGCTGCCACTATAGTGATCCCTCATTTTATCTCAAGCCCATCACCCAGGAGTTTAAATAGGGCAAATTTAAAGGGTTGCTTAGCATCTACTTTGTGTCCAGCACAGTACTAGGCACAATGTGGATTATAGGAGGGATTGTCACAGACCTTGCCCTTGCCCATCTTTACCACAGACAAGCATTTACTGAGATGGCAGAGGAATTCTGTGGGCTCATTTACCTTAGACCAGTTTCTTTTAGCTACACAGCCAGGGAATAGCAGGTACTCAAGTTTGGGTATATGATAAGTGGGGACGCAGGATGTAAAGAGGATATCTGAGTTCTGCTTCTCTCTCTCCTCCCCACGGCAGCAACAGCCAGGCCTGTAGCAGTGCTCTTCGGAAACCAGCCATCTCCATTGCTGATAGCACAGAGCTCAGGTGAGTGGAGCTGGCCCTGGGATTGGAACAGGGGTGGTCAGCAATGGGTTACCCTTTGCCCAAGTTCCCCAGATACACCCAGATTACTAATAGTTGATAATTCCACTGGGTTGAGCTCCCACACGAATCCTCCCTGAGGTCTCTGACTACAGGTTAGGAGCTGCTTTGGGAACCTTTTGTAACCCTTCTATAACCCCAGGGTGCTGCTGAGTGTCATGTACCTATTGGTGGAAAATATCCGCCTGGAGCGAGAGACAGACTCCTGCCGGTGGAGGACAGCACGAGAGACCTTCCGCACTGAATTGAGTAAGAAGTGGCATTTGAGGAAGGAAGGGGATGAGGTGCTGGTAGTGGAGGGGCATCTGCATAGTGGAAACAGAAAGCTCCCCTTCCTGCCAGCCTGCCTGCCTTCCTTCCTTCCTCACTTCCTCCCTCCCTCCCTCCCTGCCTCCCATTCTTCCTTCCTTCCTTTTTCAGAATTGGCATCCATTCTTTTATTCTTACTTTTTAAAAAATGTTTATTTTGAGAGAGAGAAAGAGAGAGTACACATAGGGGAAGGGCAGAGAGAGTGGGGGAGAGAGAATCCACGCTGTTAGCACAGAGCCCAATGTGGGGCTTGATCTCATGAACTCCAAGATCATGATCTGAGCTGAAACCAAGAGTCAGGCACTTAACCAACTGAGCCATTTGTTGCTCCTATTTTTTTTTTTTTTTAAAGTAGGCTCCTCACAGGGAGCAGAGCCTAACGCAGAGCTTGAACTCACAACCCTGAGATCAAGACTTGAACTGAGATCAAGAGTTGGATGCTTAACCAACTGAGCCACCCAGGCGTCCCTAGCATCCATTCTTTTAGGGCAGAGATACTGTGTGGCAGGCATGAAGACCTGGCTTGACTGCCCTTGTGTCTATGAATTAGGACCAATTACGTATCATTTCTGTGCCTTAGTTTCCTTGGTTATAAATGGGGATAGCCATCCATCTCACATTTCATCATCAATCTCACATGAAAAAATAAGTTGAATCAACTTGAAAATGTTAGTTGTTAATGTCATCAGACAGGGATAAGATACGAAGGCCTGCAGGATTTTTAAAATATATTCACTAGGGGCGCCTGGGTGGCTCAGTCGGTTAAGCGTCCGACTTCAGCTCAGGTCACGATCTCACAGTCCGTGAGTTCGAGCCCCGCGTCGGGCTCTGGGCTGATGGCTCAGAGCCTGGAGCCTGCTTCCAATTCTGTCTCCCTCTCTCTCTGCCCCTCCCCCATTCACGCTCTGTCTCTGTCTCAAAAATAAATAAAAATTAAAAAAAAAAAAAATATATATATATATATATATATTCACTAAAGGACACCTGGGTGGCTCCGTTGGTTAAGCATCTGACTTCAGCTCAGGTCATCATCTCATGGTTTGTGAGTTCAAACCCCATATCGAGCTCTCCACTCTCAGCAAGGAGCCCGCTTTGAATCCTCTGTCTCCCTCTCTCTCTCTGCCCCTCCCCTGGTCACTTGCTCTCTTTCTCAATAAATAAATAAAATAAAATAGAATAGAATAGAATAAAATAAAATAAAATAAAATAATAAAATAAAAAAATAAAAATTCCACTGATGTGGAAAAGTGAGTTGTGATCCATGAAACGCATTGAATTCTTTGACCAGAAAGCAACATCTTTATATTACTGTTACTTCTAGTTTGGTATCTATCCCCAAGCTTGGGAGCTAAGCCATTTTACCTCCATGGCCTTCCTCCTTGCCCCTTCCCTCTGGGAACTCTGTAAGCCTCCTTCTAAGGAGCAAATACTCGAATTCTTTGGGGGAGCTAAGAGCCTTCCTCTGTGCTTCCAGACTCAGGATCACAAGGGCAGGGTTACAGCTACCCCATCCTCACTTCCTCACTCTTCTCCCTCCTCTCCCCCAGGCTTCTCCATGCATAATGAGGAGCCTTTTGCCCTTCTGCTTTTCTCCATGGTTACCAAGTTCTGCAGCGGCCTGGCTCCCCACTTCCCCATAAAGAAGGTCCTGCTTTTGCTCTGGAAGGTAGTCATGGTGAGTCACTGATTCCCTTGCCCCCACTCCCATCTCATCAAACCAGCAGTGCCCTCTGCCACTACCTCAGTTTCTTCTAGTCCGATCCCAGGAGGCTGGAGCTAGGCAGAATAAGGCAGCTGTTAGCCAATGGAGGGGAATCAGATGCTCTGTGTCAGAGCAGGTTACCTATTTCTGTTGGACTGACAGGAGATGTCACTCTATGAATTGGGGTGTCATTGTACCTTCCCATGATAGAGCTAACATTTCATGCAAAGAACACTGGTTGAGAGTTGGGAGATCTAGCCTCTGCTGATACTGAGGAACCTCGGGCAACTGTCTGTGCCTCTATTTTCCTAGCTATAAAATGTGGGACTTAGTGTCTGCCCTCCATCCAGATAAACAGAGGATTTGTTTTTTAAAAAATGAAGTCCTTATAAATGTGTGGTACAGCTTTGTTGCTAATTATTAAATCTGATCCTTCATCTCTGGCACCCACTCCACAGGACTGGTTGAACAACATACCCTCCAGGGCAAGCTCCATAGGGGGGAACTACCTTTTGACTGCAGAAAAAATTGAGTGACTCTGGGGCTTTATAGCATCTGGATGTGCTCCTTTAAAAAAGGGAACATAGTTCCCTGCTCCCCCCCCCCCTTTTTTTCAGTGGAAGGCCCTAGGAGTCCTTTTCCTAATTTCTGGTGATGTTTCCAGCCCTGAGTCAGTGTCAGTAAATAAATAATGCTTCATCCTGACCCCTGAGCTCCTAAGACTGGGGATGGTAACTCCATTTGCCCCTTACTGTTTTATTACTTCCTAATTCAGAAGGGAGTCTAAGGGGACTGGAGATTGTGGTTCTTCCCTGATTTTTCTCCTGCTGACTTCCCTCTGTTCCTTTCCTCTGGCCCTTTCCTGTTTATACCTTAGTTTACCCTCGGTGGATTTGAGCATCTACAGGTTCTCAAAGTACAGAAGCGGGCGGAACTGGGGCTGCCTCCACTGGCTGAAGATAGCATCCAGGTGGTGAAGAGCATGCGTGCCGCCTCCCCGCCCTCTTATACCCTCGACCTGGGGGAGTCTCAACTGGCACCACCACCCTCTAAGCTGCGAGGCCGTCGTGGTTCTCGAAGGGTATGAACTAAAGCAGACAGTGGTGCTGTGATACTAGTTGTCTAGAAATTAAGATTTTGAGCTACTCTGGATGTGGAAGGAAAGGGCAGTAAATGACCCAGCTTATCCTGCCTCTGGTTGGCCCTGTGACTAACCTGAAACTAACATTGAGTCTAACCTTGGAGTCTGTACTTTAGCCTCTGTCTCCCAGCTGCAGCAGGTTTCTGGGCTATCATGATGTGACATTATGGTATCACATCATAGATCCATGTCTTGGTACAGAGTCATTGGCCTAGACCTAGTGTGCCTGGAGTTCCCTAGCATCCTGGACAACAATTAGGGTATAATCCTGGAGTAGGGACCCATATCACCTGAACAGAGCTCCCAGCAAACCATGTGCCCGGGGTGAGGCACTTTATCATTTTCTTGACAGCAAGAAGGTTTACTCTGAGCCAGCCATGCTCTTGTCTGGCCCTGGAACTAGACGCTTACATTTAGGAGGTGATTGATTAGTGTTCTAGCTATAATCTGCATCCCTGGAAAGGTCAGAATGACAAGTTGCACTGACACTTGACCATGTACCCATGAACTCACCTCCCTGAAATACCTGAGCTCACCAATAATAGGTGACAGGACCAGACAATCATGTTCAGTAGTCTAGTCTACATAATCTATAATGTGATTTTTTTTTAGGCTTTATTTTTTTTGTTTTATAAAGTAATGCTTACTCATTGTACAAAATTTGGAACAAACATAAAAATGTGAAGAAGGGAGGAAAAAAGAAAATCATCCACAAGCTTAACAAACCAAAGGCAGTCACTGTTAACTTTTTGGCCTATTTCTGTCCAACCTTTTTTTCTTTCTGCAACAAGATTTAAAATTCCAAACTTGCTTCCCTCTGCCTAGCAGCAAGCCTCTGTCCTCCTCTTCCTCAGTCAGCCAGCTGGTGTATACTCACAGAAGGCAAACTAATTGAATGTTCACCTAAGCAGAGCATAATTAGGAAGGAAAGTGCTGGAGGGCGGGGGGGGGGGGGGGGTAGAAAAAAAGCATCCATGCTTTCTGAAAGCTAAGTAACTGACTTTGGGATTATCTATGCTTTGTTCCCCAGCTTGGTTACCTGAGAGGTACTTATCCTGGAATAGGGCCTGGTGGGGATACTAGGGTTGAGGTAGGGAAGGGGATATTCTCAGAAGAGCTGGGTTGTTACTCCACGTATCCTGAAGTCTAGCAGCCTGTGGGTAGAGGGTGACTTCAGACAAGGATGCTCAGAGTGAGGTCTCTGTATACCTTCTCTCTACCCTCCCAACCCCCGCCCAGCAACTCCTCACTAAGCAAGATAGCCTGGACATCTACAATGAAAGAGATCTCTTTAAGACTGAGGAACCAGCCACAGAGGAGGAAGAGGAGTCTGCTGGTGATGGAGAACGAACCTTAGATGGAGAGTTAGACCTGCTAGAGCAAGACCCGCTGGTGCCACCTCCACCTTCACAGGCACCCCTTTCTGCTGAGCGGGTGGCCTTTCCCAAGGGCCTACCTTGGGCCCCAAAGGTCAGGTAGGTTTGATACCTCCAGGACCCTGAGTTTGGGGATTAGAATCACTGAAGGCCCAGAGTGCAGTAGTCTAGCATTCAAGTCTCAAGCCTGGCTAGAAGTCAGAACTCCCAGGTTTGAAGTTTTCTCTGTTAGCGGCGATCTTCCCCCACTGCTCTAGTCATCCTATTGACGGGTTAGTAGCCCAGAAAGGGTCTGTCTCTCAAGGTTTGTTTGTTTTTTTTTTTCCTTTTCTGGGGTTTGCCTCTCCACTGTCCTCTCAGACAGAAGGACATTGAGCACTTCTTGGAGATGAGCAGGAACAAATTCATCGGATTCACTCTGGGGCAGTAAGTGACTAGATGGTCAGAACTGGCTATAGAGTGGTTTTTAGGGGGCCAGAGGAATGGGTGGCTGGAATGAGAGATGTTGCCCTGTAGTCATAGTGTAACCTAGAGCTACTGGGTCATGGGCATCTCCTAGTGACTACTTTGGGCTTGTGCCATGGAATTTTTTTCCTTCTAGTTTCTTAGAAGAGCTCTTATGTTCTTAGCCAGGTGTAGGACTTAACAAGTCATTGCCTCTTGGGCTTCAGTGTCCTCATGAGAGTGTTGGGTTAGACGATCCCTAGGAAACCTTCCTGTTTTAATGGGCCAGAATTCTCTGAACAAGCAACATGGTCAGAACAGACCCAGTCTTTCCCCATTTCTCCTCCCTCATGAATTCCTCACACTGACTGGCCCCTATAAAACTGAGAAAGTATTATTACTAGTGTTTCACTGTAGTTGGGCTACATTCCCTTTTAGGGAACCTACTGCTCCCTGACAAAGTAAATCCCCAAAAAACTATATAAAAATCCAAATTTTCACAAGCACTTCTGTGTGGCATTGTTCTTTTTGTGTCTTATAGCAATAATGGGGGTACTGGAAGCTTATAGAGAAAGATCCAGGATACAGCATGTTGGAAGTGGCATGGTCCATGTAACTCTAGGGAATATCAGTAGTTCTGTATACTTTTGATGCTTATCATCTGGTATATCTCTCATTTCACAGGGACACAGACACCTTGGTTGGATTACCCAGGCCCATCCATGAGAGTGTGAAGACTTTAAAGCAGGTGACCAGAGTGGGCTCTCAGTCTCCAGGGATAGGGAGCCATCAAAACAAGTTGGATTACCCGAGTTCTGAGTATTGGCTCTTCTTCCAGACACATTCTGAACCAATTATTCTATATTTCCCCTGCAAGCATTTTGGCCAAAGAGGAAAAAATTAGGCCTCTCCCTACTTAAGCATTTTCCTACATTCAGATAGGGGGAAAGTTATCCTTCCTTCCTCTCATGGCTTTTTCCTCCTCCCGCCCCTTGCTTCCTTTCCTCTCACTTCTTTGTCCCTATAGGGCCACTAACTTCCAAAAGCCCAGGATTAGTAGCGGTCTGCTCTGCATCCAAAGTGTATGCGAGCACAAAGAGTAAGAATAGTCGTCTCTTGCCCAGACCTTAAATTCTCCCTTACCCCATCATCATCACTCCATACACATGCACACACATATACTCACATGGAGCAAAACTCACCAGGCAGTGGTCCAGGGGCATGGGCCTATTCTTTACTTCCCCTTGCCCTTGGTTGAAGGTAAATACTTAGGGATTTGCTCTCTTCAACAAATACGGAAACAGAATAAACAGAAACACTGTATATGAAGCACTTGGCTCAATTATTAAGGGTACAAAGGTGAATAAGACTCCTGCCTTCAAAGAGTTCGTGTCCTATTTGGGGTAACAACCCATATACAGGACATTTCCTTATCATTGAGGAAGTTAAGCAAGAGGCTGGTACATATGTGATCAAGGCCCTCAGTATCTTTCTTCTTTTTTTTTAAGTAATCTCTACACCCAGCATCTCAACAACCCCAAGATCTAGAGTTGCACGCTGTTCAGGCTGAGCCAGCCAGGTGTCCCCCACCTTTTGTTTGTTTGTTTATTTATTTATTTATCTATCTTATTTTTTTAGTGGCCTCAGCCTCTTAATTGATGTCTTTTCTTCCCCAGCACAAGTACATCTCCATTGCAGATGTTCAGATCAAGAATGAGGAGGACCTGGAGAAGTGCCCCATGTCTTTGGTGAGTCAAGGGGGTCCTACACAGGAGGAGGAGGGCAAAAGGAAATCTGTCTGCAGTGCTGTCACAGAACATGTGTGCATGCTATTGGGCTCTTACTGTGTGTACCATGCAAGGCAAGGTCCCTACTTTTTATTTTTTGTGTTTTAGGTCCCTACTTTCATGATACATTCAAGTTAGAGAAAAAAGAAAATAAGTAATTAAGGAAACAAGAAGACTATCAGAGAATGGAAGATAATGAAGAAAATTTAAATAGGATGACATGGTAGAGGCATCTATCATGCAGTAGACTACTTTCAATTAGGCAGTCAGGATAGGTGGACCTCTGAGAAGGCGACAGCTAAGCTAAAATGTGAGGTACAAGAAGGAGTTGGCCATAGGAACATCAGGGGAAAGAGAATTCTAAGCAGAGGATACAGCCTTAACAAAGTGAGAGCAAGCTCGGAGTATTAGGGGTAGCGAACGAAGGCCTGTGGCAAGAGCACAGGGGTGAGGGGTGAGGTTGTGTGTGACAAAGTCAGGGAGTGGCCTGGGGCTACTTTACACAGGACTCCTAAGCAAAGATAGGGAGTGTGAAGTTGTTTCACAGTACAAAAGTAAGTCCTTGGAGATTTTAAGCAGGGGAGTGGCATGATCTAATTTATCTTTTCAAAACAATTGGCTCCTGTGTATAGACTTTACCAGAAAAGAGTGGAAGCAGGGTGATCAGTTAGAGAGCTCTTAAAATAGTCAAGGTGAGAAATGATGGTGATATGGAGTGGGGTAGTAATTACAGAAATAGGGAAAAGTGGAACAAATTTGGGTTTTATTTTGGAGGTGTAGCTGACAAGACTTGCTGGTCAGTTGGATGTGATTAGAAAGGCACGGAGGAATCAAGAATAAGAATCATTTGCCAACATGGGGAGTTCTGTTTCATCAAGAGTTCTATTTTGGTCATACTCAGTTTTAGATATCCATTAGGCAGCCATGCGCATGAGCAGTCATGCAAATTGAATGTATAAATCTAGAGTTCTAAGAGAGAGGACTGGCTTAGAGAGATAAATTTGGGAGCTGTTGACTTACTGGACAGTGTTAAAACCATAGAATTGGCTGAGATAACCCAAGGAGGGAATGGAAATAGAGGAAGGAACCCAGGACAAAGCCCTGGGCACACCAGTATGTTGAGGGTAGGATGAGTCAGGAAAGGAGCCAGAAAAGAACAGTATGAGAAACACTCAGTGAGGTGGGAGAGAATGTAGGAGATTGTGATACTATAAAAACTAAGAAAATTTTTTTCTAGAAGGGAGTGATCAGGTGTGTCAAATGCTGCTGATAAATGGATAAGACTATAGGTGCCCATTGGATAGGACACCATGAAGATAACTGGTGACCTTGTTAAGAGCAACCTCAAGTGAAAAGGTGGGGCTAGTAGCCTGGTTGGAGTATGTTAAAAAAGGAATGTAAAGAAAGGAGGTAGACAGTCAACACAGACAACATAGTTTTATTATAAAGAGGATAGAAATGGGATGGTAGCTGAAGGAGGATGTGGGGTCAAGGGAAGGTGTTTTATAGCTAGGAGATTCTAGAGTATGTTTATGTCCTAAAAGAGATGATCTTGCAGAGAGGAGACGATTGCAGAACTGATGTATTTGACAGAGCAAAAGGGTGAGAGATCCCCAGCACAAGTGGAGGGTTGGCCTTTAATAGAGCAGAGGCGGTTCATCCTTCATGTCAAGAAGGAAGGTAGAGAACCTGGTAGATTTGGTGTTGAGAAGACGAGGGTGTGCCTGTCTGATTGCTTCTGTTTTCTCCATGAAGTATGAGGCCAGGTTAGCAACTATTGAGGGGTTGTGGGGTGAGGGGATTGGTTTGAGGACAAGGGAAAAGGGAAGGTATGACATAGATCTTTTGGAGAGCAGGAAGGCAACCTTAGAGGATTGCCTGAGTTTATTGAATGCCCATTTAAGCAGCAGCTGAGTTATTTGGGATGGCAAGGGTCAGGTTATCCCTCCCTGCCTCAGGGTAGACCTCAGGCAGTGCCTCAGGTGCCTCAAGGCAGTGAACCTTGCCCTGGAATAGAGGTACCTTGTGAGAGGAAGGACTGCATTGGCCAAAGAGGACAATGGCCTGAGTAACCCCTTGAGCACTGGAGGCCCCTGTCCTCCCACTCTTATAAAAGGCTTAGATAGGGTCATCAAAGGACAAAGAGAGTTGTGCATAAGGGGCCTTGTCATTAAGGAGGAAGGGATGTAGTAGGGGCTGTTGGAAAAGGAAAGAAAATAGCTTCTACCCAAAAGCTTCCCTGCTAATACTCCTTCCTGCCTCTCTGGGCCATGGGTTACCCAACTCCCTTATCAACTTTCTCTACTGAGTTACCTACCTCTCACTTAAGAGCATTCGAGAGCTCTTGGATGGCCTCAGACTGACACCATAGGAAGTGCTTCTGTGTGGGGTATCTGTTCTAGTGTCCCAGGCATACATGCACCCTGACTTAAGTTCCTGTGTGACCAGCAAAGCAGTGGTCTGAGCCAATTCCTAGGTAGGTGGTCTGATTCCTGATCTAACATGTGATGTGGAAAGAAGAATTCTGGATTGATTCCAGATAATGGGAAAACCAGAATCAGATTATCAGGGCTGAAAGAGCCCTCAGAGGACATCAGACCAGCCCAGTGATCCTAAAGAAGAGGAAACTAAGACCCAAAAAGGAAAAGTAGCTTACCCAAAGTGATACAATGAGTCATTAACACAGCTGGAATAAGAACCTAGATCTGACTCCCAGCTCAGTGCTCTTTTCATGCCACCCTTCACAACCAAGAAAACATAGCCTTTGGTCAACTGGAAAACGGCCTGGGCAAACTGTGTGTTTTCCTGCCATAGGGGGAAGAGGTGGTACCAGAGACACCATGTGAAATCCTCTACCAAGGCATGCTCTACAGCCTCCCCCAGTACATGGTAAGGAGATTGCTGGGCTGAGCTGCCCTTCTCTGCTGCAAGGAACAGACAGTTGAGAGCCATTTCAAGCTGAGCCATCCATCATTTGAGCTTATTTCCTGAGCATTCAACCCTGAGGCAAGGCATTGTCTAACACATGAGAATTCTGAGCTTTCCTCAGGGCTTCTCCAAGAGGAAGGAGGATTTGGCTTTACTCCCAAGTTCTTCTTTGGGAGGAGTGGAGAATAAGGTGGGATCCATGCAGGATGCATTGGGGGCCCTCCTTCTAAGTAAATATCCTCGACCCTTTGAAGTCTGCCATGGTCTGTCATGTCCTGGATAGCCTCAGGCTGAGTGGTGAGGATGTTGATGGTCAGGGTTAGAGGGAGGAAAGGGATAGAGGAGGTGAGATCATGCTTATACCTCTCACCTTATTTCTAGACATTGCCCCCTCACTCTCTTCCTTCCATCCTCTTCTTTAGAAAGAACAATCTTGAAGCAGAATAGCCTATAAGCTCCCTTCTGGGTCCATAGCCTCATAGGCAGGCCTCTCAGGATTAGGCACCTGTTTGCCCTTCTGGAGGCTGAGAAGATTTGATTATTGAGGAATGGACATAGAGGAAGCCTTACTTCTCATAGGGCTGTTGAGGTATGGAAAAATAGTCTGTTGAATGGAATGGACAGAGATGGATCTCCTCATTTTCTACTTCCTAGATTGCTCTGCTTAAGATTCTACTGGCTGCAGCCCCCACCTCCAAGGCTAAGACAGACTCTATCAATATCCTGGCTGATGTCCTGCCTGAGGAGATGCCGTGAGTGCTTCAACTGGGTTGGCTGCTGAATGCTAGCTGTTTCATCTAGTGTCTCTCTAATCCCCACCCCACCTTGATAACCCTTATAGGGATTGTCTCCAAAGATGTCTCCCCTCCCTTACCAGTAACCACTTTACACTGGTGCTCTCTGCTAGGTTCTATTTAGCTCAGAATTGAGGGTCTGCAGGGCAACATCAGTGCCAGACACTGACTGCGCAGGTATATGGGTAGACAAGGGCTGAACTTTGCCAAGGGCTGAACTTGCCAAAGGAAAGAGAAAAACAAAGAGAGCAGAGGAGCTTTTCTCCAGACAGGGTGGTAAGGGGTAGCTCTGGAGGTTTCCTAGCATAGAAGTTCAGATCTGCCAAGTTCTGGTTCTCTTGTATATGTTGTCTCTGACCCAAATACCTGGGTCCTTGTAGGCCTCTCTCTACGGCTACTCTCTGCACTGACTCCTCCTCTCCTCATTATAGCATCACTGTTCTTCAGAGCATGAAGTTGGGAATGGATGTGAACAGGCACAAGGAGATCATCGTAAAGAGTATCTCTGCTCTGCTCCTGCTACTCCTCAAACACTTCAAACTGAACCATATCTACCAGGTGAGCAGCTAGCAGTGCTCCTCCACAGGTCTCAGGTGTCCCCCAGGCCCTGCTTCCCAAAGAGAGGATGCAGGGGCCTTTGTAGTCCAGTTGAACATCTTTCAACCTTTTCTATGTCTTCCTCAGGGAATCTCTATACCTGTTGCATAGGCTTGCATGGGGCTGGGGCAGGGTGGGGGGGTTTGAAGTAGGATGTGAGGTGCAGACATCTGTGTCCTTTGAATATTATCCAAGGGTTGTAGGTAAGAATTCTTCGCTTCTTGGGAATGTGCCCAGCCAGCTTTGAAGCAGTAGAAGACAGGATTCAAGCATTCCATTAAAAAAAAAAAAAAAAAGGAAAAAGTATGTTGAGCATACCTTTCTATATGTGAAGCACTTTTCTAATGTTTGAGATAGAATTCTGAATAATGCACAGTTTTGGCTCTTAAGGGCTTTGAAGTCTTGTACAAGGTATGGATATATAAATAGCTAATTATGGAATGGTAAGTGCAGGATACAGGTAAGTATTAGCTGGTAATCCAACCTGAGACGGGGAAGAGGTGACTTCTAACCTGAGTCCTAAAGAAACAGATGTTAGCCAAGATATGGGAGTTGTCAGGGAAGGAAGATGGGAAGCCTTTCAAGCAGAAATGTTAATTTGTGAAAGTCCAGAGGAGAGAGAGCGAGAGCAAAGTACCTTTGGAAACTGATTAAATGTTGCTGGAGTTCTGCCTGGGGTGGGGGGAGATGGGGAGGGCTGGTGATACATGAAGCTAGAGACGATGGCAGGGAGCAAATCACACAGTTGATAGCACACGGTTATTGAGTACTTCTAATGTGCCTGGCACTCTATTAAGTTCCTATGGGTTCTCATTTAATTCTCTTAACCCTATGAGGTAGGTCTTATTTTATCACTGTTTTATAGATAAAGAAACCGAGATTTCCTAAGAAACCTTTCCTAAGAAAGGTTAAGAAGCCTTTTCCCCATGAAGGCATTGTTTGCCATGCTAAGGAGTTTGGACTTGATTCTGTGGGCTTTGCCAAGATATGGGGGAACCTGGGAGCAGAGAATGGATGGTCTCTGTGATGAGAACATGGGGAGGAGAGGGAGACTTCTCATGACTGCTCAGTGTCTCTGCTCCATTGTCCTCCTAAGAAGTCAGAACCAAGCTTGTTGCTAGAACAGCAGGTTCTCAGAGTACACAGAGGCTCCTGCAGGCTCTGTGTCCTTGAGGTTTGTCTATATAATCAGGGTATTTCTCCACATTAGTACATCCAGAGACATCTTTGGGTGTGTTACGGGTGTCCTGGGTGCTCACACTTCTGCCAATGTTTGCTGAGCAACAGCAGGGCTGGGAGGAGAAGGGGTGGGTGGGAGATGGTGTTCCTAGTAGAAAGAACAGAGAACCGTGGATATGTTTTTCTGTCTGCTTCTCTTGGTGGGCAGTATGTGGATCAACAGCCAGACAGGTGGGTGGCTTGATGGGCCTTGCCAGTGTGTGTCAGTGTCAGTGAATCCCAACAAGTCTACAGATACATCTCTAACTGAAAAACATTTTCCATAACTTCATAGTGGGTATGTATTGGCTGCTCCATCTGGAGCTTTGGAAAATACCCTGGGTCAGCTGCCAGGGAGAAAATATTTGAGCAGAAGAAAGAAATGGGCAGCCCAAGCTGACTCCCCACCTCTAACCACACGCCCAGGGGCAGAGGGCAGCTTGGTTTGTTTCCATGGCTACTTCTTGGTGACCAGGAAAAGCTAAGGGATTTAAAACACCACAATTTTCTGCTTTTTCAACACAGTTTCTGTACTGTCCCAGTAGTCTGGGTTCTGGATCTGGAGCACACTGTCTCTGACGCTCCTCAGTGTATCACAGGCAAAACCTAGGTGATGCAACTCCATGACACTGCCCACTAGGTTTTCCCAGACACAAACCCCATCCAAATTCAAGCGAGCAAAATGGAACCCCTATGTTCGGGTGTTTAGCCATCAAAGAGATCTTGGACTTATTCTCAGTGCAGGGCTTTTATTGATCCATTCGTTAATATACTGATATTGTAAGTACAGGGATAATACAGTGAACCACATAGACTCATGCTGGAGCCCACATTCCAGTGGTTCTCTTGGTTACTGTGTGCCATATCCATCCTGACTGAGTGATGCCAGCAGTTGCTGGGAGTAAGCTACACCTGTTTCTGCTATATCAATCACTGTGGAAACACTATGAGCCAGAGGTTTGGTATGGAAGACAACTCCCTCAGGGAGCCTTCCTTTCTTGTTGAGCTTAGGAACAAATTTCACAGCGATTCCTTCTATTTATCTGGAGTGGGATTTTCTTTCTGGCTTGCTTGTGTTTTGTGCTTTTGGTCAGCTTCTTGCAACAACGTACACACACTGAAGATCGTCCTCCATGTAGGATGAGCTGGCTGATGATGCTTCTCCCATTTCTCAGGATGGCTGATAACATAAGTGGACACTGGATATTCTTAGGAATGGATATTAGAGTTGTACTTGCCTATCTTTTTCATACACACTTTCTGTTCTCCCCCAAATAAGCAACCTTTCTGTTTGGATCTTTTAATTCAGTTTGAATATGTATCACAACATTTGGTATTTGCCAACTGCATTCCTTTGATCCTGAAGTTCTTCAATCAAAATATCTTGTCCTACATCACTGCCAAAAACAGGTATGGACTCTGGACAGATTTATTTCAAAGGTCTTTTTTGGAATGGATTGAGAAATATACATCTCTGAGCCTTTCAGTTCTCCTTGTGTCCCTAGTCCCTTCAATGTTAGAGCTGTCACTCTTAAATTTAATTTCCTTAAAGTGTAAGTTGATGATGGGGTGTGTGGTTTGGCCTCTTCACAGAGGTATTTGTATTTTAACAGTTTTGAAAACTGAAAAATGTCATGATTCAAATAAATAAAACTGTAACACTGAAATTTTAGCCCTATGGCAGAAGGATCCAGAAGATATTTTTTTGTGAAACAGACTTCTTATTTGGCCAGCCCTGATTTTAGTATAAATCATAAGTTGGATCAATTATGCTTCTTTGTAAATTGTAGTCTTATACCGAATTTGTAACTGAAGGTAAATAATAGATCCTTACTTAGATCAGTTTGTAATAAGACAAATATAGGGTATTTTATTTAATCTCCTCGGCGCTAAGAGGTATTACAAATTTTATTCCCATTTCACCAAGTAGGAAACAAATTCAGAGAGCTTCATTGACTTGCTCAAGATTAACATGCTAGTGAGACCACTTAAGTAAGCATTAGAGGCAGGATCAAAACACAAAATTGTTTTCTGGTCACAATCGCTATGAATACAAATTGCTTTCCACTCCTCCAGCCAAATGGGGACTTGGGGGTTACAGAGTAAATCCTTGTTCTTTAGTTTGCTACTTCCCCAAGAACTGGAAGCATGCTAATTAAAGTTTACCAGAAATGCTTTTACCAGAGGCAGAGCTCCTAAAGTAGAAGTAAGAAGGCTGATGTGATTACTTGGGTTGACTGGAGAGCACCAGGAGATGGTGCCTCACCAGTCTTGTCAGTACTGCCTGAAAATCCACCATAGAGAGGCAGCCTACTTATACGTAGTTTAAAATAAAACATACACATGGAACCCAGAGTCATGAGACCTGCCATTTGCTAGCTATGTAATCTAAGTAAGGACATTTTTTTTTGAGCCACAGTATTTTCATCTTATGATGAAAATAATACATCCTCTCACTATATCATAGAGATTTTATATAAGCATTAATTAAGAGAAACATACAAGAGTCCTGTTCCACATTTCCGGGGTTGGAGATCCATCCTTGCTTGGATCAGTCAAGTATGGCTGGGGTTCAGGAACTAAATACCTACCCTGCACCATGGGCCTAGACGGGAGAGGCAGACAATCTGATAGGTGTCTATTGGGTTCCATTTGGAATTGGGAGAGTGGTAGTGCCAGCCTACATCATTTACTAAGATTGGCTTGGATAAGATGGTCCTCTTTTGCATCACCTGTAAGCTTTACTGTTGCATGATCCCTGAAAACTTGGAGCACTCCTACATCCTTACTGCATAGTTTTATCATGGCTTTTACAATACAGATAGATATTCCAGAAACTTGTAACTTTATTTTTGGCCCCCTTAGGCTAAAATTCCATTCACTGAGACTGCAACACATCCATCTTTGATTTCCCACCCCCATTTCCTGGTTGCCAGCACCTACATAGCCATGGGGCTTTGTCTGTGGGAGGTGGGTAGATAAGTGGATACGCCAGCCAAGAAAGTTTATCCTAATGGAGCAGTACAGAACTGGCAACCTTTGGAGAATCCAGTAGAGTGAATTAAGATGATGAGCAACGTTATAGGTTGTTCCACTGCCCTCTCTTCTTCTATCTTGGTTCCCCTAGGTTATCGTTGAGTTTCTTGGACAAAGGTAAATATTTCTAGGTAAACAAATTGTTGCTTTTTGTTTGGATAGAGTTTTGGTTTGTTTTTTGTTTGTTTGTTTGTTTTTTCAGCATCTATTTATTTTGAGAGAAAGAGACACAGCAGGAAAGGGGCAGAGAGAGAGGGAGACAGAATCCTAAGGAGGCTCCAGGCTCTGAGCTGTCAGCACAGAGCCCAACGTGGGGCTTGAACTCACGAGCCATGAGATCATGACCTGAGCCGAAGTCTGACACTTAACCGACTGAGCCACCCAGGCACCCCTGCTTGGATAGAGTTTTGACTTTTGAAATGTAGGGTCAGGTCCAGGAAACCCCATACTCCTCTTTATAGCCCCTGCTTTGACAACATCCTTTATCCATTTCCAACTGCACTAGTTCAGATGGATTGGTTATAAACCTTATGGAATGTCAGAACCAGAGGAAGCATTAGAGATGAGCTAAATTCTGCATTGTACCAACAAAGAAAGGAGAAAAGGAAAGCAAGAACTGTAATTTTGAGTAATTCTGTCTCTGTCGTCATGCAGTGCCTCATTTCCCCTGCCTACTCATGCCTGCTTCTCTGGGCTCACTGCAGAGCCTCCAGCTCCCTTGCAGTCCCCCACTGTGGGTTTTGGGGACAGATGCCATTACCATTCTTGAACTACTAGATCGGCCCTGCTGTAGGAAGCTGCCTCTGTCTTAAGCTTCCTTCAGGAGTGGCTTCTGTGATATTTCCCAGAGCTTCTGGCTTCCAGAAACATTTGGTAAAGGACACAGGAGAGAGCTTCATTTCATCCTCACATCCACAGATTGTTAGTAATTGGGCAGCAAGTTTGAAGGTTGGGCAGCATCTCTGGGAACGCAGTTCACACATACACACAAGCATACACTTAAATGCAAAAACACAAATGCACACAATTGTCCATGCATTTTAAAGAAGGGAGGAGAAAGGTGGCTATCCTACAGGCTCTCTTGCTGGTCTCTTTTGCATCTGCCAGATGGGGGGCCAGCCTGAAGGAACTCTGTTTGTTCCTCTCATGACTGAGGAGAGGAGACTGGAGCTGGAGTTTCCTGGCACCACAACCCTCAGTTTCAGCTGAGTTCACTAAGCGCTTTGGGAAATAGATGGGGCCTGCTGGAGAGAAATAACTCCTGCCATTTCAGATACTGCCATGTTTTGCCATCGCTATTTCCCTAAAGCCTGTCCCTTTCTCTGTGTCCTGCAGCATCTCAGTCCTGGATTACCCTTGCTGTACCATCCAGGATTTGCCGGAGCTTACTACAGAGAGTCTGGTAAGCAGAGGGGAATTTGGTAGCTTTTGAAATTGCCAGGCTGTTATTTACTCTTCCATTTCTTCTCCAGCCTCCTCATGCCCCTGGTTTGAGAGTCTCAGATCAATAAAGGCATATTGGCAAGAGCACAGAGGCAGTGGGGGCTTAGAGCTGCTGACCCAGTTGAGCAAAATTGGGAAAAGCTGCGCATCATAATTTGCAGAGAAGAGAAAAGGGTCAGTGACAAACACTAAGGAGGAGAGGGAATTTAGAAAGATAATGGGACTGAAATTGAATGTGAACATCTGTGCTAAATGACAGGACAATTTCTACTGGTCTATTCCAAACAATGATCTGTCTCCTTTCTGCTATGTCACAGGCTATTCACTTTTCATTTTCATATAGATTGTAAAAAGTAGAAGTGTACCTTGCTTAGGTCCCTCTAAGCCAAAAGTTGGTAATAGCCACAGAAGATTGACCCAGAAATGTCTTCATCCTGGAAACAACTTTAAGCAAATCAGAAAGTTCTTCAGCATTATTTTGAATTTCATGAAATGGACTAATCAACAGCATATTGAAGATCAATTGTCTGCCTTGTAGATATACCCCCTAAGATATACTGAGTTCACACCCTCACCCTGTTGCATTTACTTGGTTATCTATATTTGTTTCTCCATTTAACTGAAAACTCCTTGAAGGAAGAGTTTCCTTCCAGGAAGGAATGAAGAGCATCATCTTCATTTTTATATCCCCAGAGTGTAGCACTATGGTACATGGAAGGAGCTCAAATGCTGAATGACTGGATGATAGCACCCACGTGTCCCCCAACTTTAATACCTGCAAAACATGTTATCCGAAAAGTATATTATACACAAATAGAATGATACCTTCTGTGGTACAGGTTTTATAGAACCATAGGATTCTTCGCTGGAGGGGAACTGAGAGCCATTTAGCCCAACCCCCTGTTTCAAAGATGAAAAACCAGAAGGCCCAGTGGATGAAGTGACTTATCATAGTCCACTCCTCATAGATGACAGATCCTGAATTAGAAAATGACCCATGTCCTAAGATATTAAATCTAGCACCCTTTTTAGCATCAGGGCAGAGATTTCCTGTCTCACTTAGATGTGGTCTCAGCAGCCAAGGAAGCTGGGAGCTTCTTATGCCTATAGAGAGAGGTAATAAGTTGTCTAACAACCCTGTTTATGCACATGATGTTATTCAGTCTATAAAATACTGTAAGGGGTGCCTAGATGGCTCAGTCAGTTGAGCATCCGACTCTTGATTTCAGCTCAGGTCATGATCTCACAGTTCGTGAGTTCAAGCCCTGTGTCAGGCTCTGCACTGACAGTGCGGAGCCTGCTTGGGATTCTCTCCTCTCTCTTCCTCTCCTCCACTCACGTGTGCACTCCGCATGCTGTCTCTCTCAAAATAAAGAAACAAACTTTAACTGTATAAAAAAATAAAATAAAATAAAATAAAATAACTGTATAAGCTTGATATTACTGTTTTATAGATGGAGAATTTAACTGCCAAAAGCTTACAGTTGAAAGTAGCAGAGCCAGGGTGGAGACTTACATCCCTACCATTCAGAGTTGGAATGAGGAAAGCACTTTCTCACAGGAAACAGTGGTATACAGCATTAAAGTGCTACTGTTAGTAGGGCATTTCAAAACATAAAGTCAGCTTTTAATGGCTGAAATCTATTTCTTAGTGCAATATGTTCTTTTTTCTCAATCCCACATATAGAAAATTGATGGAAATTATACCTTCAAATATCTTTTGATGGATCTTTGACGATATGAGCATAAAATTATTGAAATAATTGTCATGCCTCTGAGAAGATTTTATTGTTATCCATGAGCAGGTGAAAGCACGTATCTATTCTAAATAAAACAGTTCATGCTAGGTAGTCCTCTCCTTTCTGTGAAGCAACAGTGGCACCTGGTGGTTTCATTTGGTAACCACAGATTTTTCTCGCTTGAATTCATGGTACTAGTACTCCCCCTGAGCCCAATCATGGGCTTAAGTAACTAGCAAGTTTACTCCACGTAGGTCCTCGACATAATGGTTTGTTTATCTAAACTGATGGCTTCTGTACTCAGAAAAGACTAATGTTCATATGAGTAAGATTTATCTCTTTTCCAGGCTCAATAAATTCATTGTAAACAGAAAATGAACTGGGTTTTTATAAATGTGTAGGATTTTCTTTAAATAATATTGCAATTTTTTTTCCTGGTTATAAAATCAGTATATACCATTGTAGAAAATTGGCTAAATACAGAAAAATAATGGGAAGAAAACAAAAATACCTTAATTACACTGCCTACATGTAACTACTGTTAATGTTTTGCTGCAATCACCATATATGTACATATTCACTCATATATATACACACACATTATTTAAAAGAATAAGGACTTTGGGTTATGTTTCAATTTACATGATAAAATTTAAATCACAATGTGACTTTAAACATATTTGAGAACATAATTTCTTTTTAAGTTTATTTTTTTACTTTGAGAGAAAGAGCAAGCTGGGGAGGGGCAGAGAAAGAGAGAGAATCCTAAGCAGACTTCACACTGCAAGCATGGAGCCCGATGTAGGGCTTAAACCCACAAACCATGAGACTGAGCCAAAACCTAGAGTCAGACACTCAACTGAGCCGCCCAGGCGCCCAAGAACATAATTTTTAATAGCTACACATAATATTCCTCTTCTTAATTTTCTTAATTGATTGTTTTCTACTACTGTTGGGGTTTTCTGTGTAACTCCAAAATGAACATCCTCACACATGAATCTTTGACTTTGTCTCTGATTATCTAAGATAGATTCCTAGAAATAGAATTACTCAGCTGAGGTAGTCTTGGTTCATATTTTCTCAGTTTTCTGAATTCGAACTGAGTTCAACTTCATCTAGAACTCCAGTTGCACATTTAATGGACATGAAATAAGGTCAAAGTTAAAGGCACTTTCTAAAGTCTTCCCATTTTGTCAACATGTTTAGCTCTACAATAAGACATCCTTACCCATGTACTGAGAAGCTTCCCTACATACCTGGTATAGGAAGGCTTACAATTTTTGGATCTCCAAATGTCTATATTCAAATTCAATCCATTAAAGTAGGAAAAAATTAAATTCCAAACATAGAAGTGTAATGAATGCATGATTGTGTGGAAGATAGGTTGCTAGAAAAGTCAGTGATATGGCTTCAGCAAGTATTGTAGAATACTCATCATTTGAATGGTTATTTGGGGCAGTGGTATAAAAAGTAGAGTGAGCAAGATGATGCTTTGGGGGATGGAATATTTTGATCTTTTATGTATTAACATCTTTTTCCATATTTATGTATATATTAGAACATACATAATGTTATTACAATAATGTATTTCTAACTTATAAGCAAACATGTATATTTAGGATTGCACACAAAAATTATTTACTGAGAGATATGTGCAATAAAAAGTTTAGAAACATCACTGCTTTAGAGTATGTTGAAACGATGGTAAGTTTGTAGGTCAGCTTTCTTTGTGGTCTGTTGGCCCTAAAGAGAATTCATACAGATTACACCCCTTCCTCCTTTCCTCTCCTTTTTGACAGATATTTGGGCCCCAAAAATGTGGCAAGTTCTGTGTAAATCCATTGTCACTGCTGCCAAGCCAACTCAGTTCAAAATGGTTGTTGTTTTTCTACAGAAAGTGATTTAATAACACCAGCATCACATACAAAGAAGGGCATATTTTGAACAATGTAGATGTTCAGGTAGGCCTATAGATTAAGGATGGAGGAATGAGAAGAAGTAGTATATGTGGAATCTCTGAGTATCAGAGCTAGAGGTTTCTCAATATCTTGCCGAATCACATCCTTTACTGATGAGAAAATGGGTAGAGTGATGAAGTATTGTCCGGGTAGAGCCAAAATAGTGGGTCAGAATTTACGTGACTTAGCCATTTGCAAAGAAACATTTGGCATTTCCTTTTAGATATATGTAAATAAAATTATTAAGTTAATTTTTAAAAGGTAGTTCATTGCAAATTCCTCAAATTTGGGTTTGACTTACATTCAGAAAGATCTATAAAATTATGTTCATATCACTTAAATTTATGTACCTGATCCTTTCATCTATCCTTATTAAATTTTGTTTTTATAACTTCCTAATCCAGATATTTTTAGATATCCCAGAAGATTTTTGTTGTTGTGTTTTTAGTTTTTATTTTCTTATTGGAATATAATCATGTTCAAGTATTAAGGTCTCTAACATTCATTCCAGACATTATTTAACCAATGATTTGTGACCATCACTATTTAAAACCACAATTGCCTTTAGCATTATTGTTTCTCTGTTCTAGATATAATGCAAACACATCATAAGGTAAATATCCAATTTTCTATGAGGTATATTTATATAGAGGATAGAGGAAGAACTATGGATAAATGTTTTTTTTACCATGTTATCATTTTTCTTGTTAAAACATCATTTCTGTTATGGGTATGAGATTAGAATCTATGGAATGAGTTTTCAAATTCAAATGTGCAGATCCCTCTCCAGGGTGCAAATAATAGTTTGTTTTGCTAAAGCTCCCCAAATGATTTTGACATTTTCTCTTCTCCTTCCTCCTTTTTTTACTCATACCACTTAAGAATTACAGCTCTCTTTTATGATATCCAGGTCCTTAATCCAGCAGTGCCTTAACTGTCAGAAATCCATATGATAAGGGAATTCCTCTATAGTGATTGGGAAAAGAAATTCCTTTTTTGGGGGGGAGGGGTAGGGAAGAAATTCTAAGCTAGAAATATGAATTCATTTTCAGTTGTGTGAACCACAATAACGGAATGAATAAAAAAATCATTTCCCGAGAAATGGTTATTATTGTGAATTTACAATAATTAAGTGTTAAAACCTAGCAAATGTTTTTTTTTTTCAAATAGGTTCAAATAAATGCAAGACTGACATGGCGTGGAACACCTGAAGCCCAAAGCAAAGAAATAGACTAGTTTGTAATATAGAAAAGGCAGACAGAACTACAGCTCTAAGTTACCTTGATCAAGTAGGTTGTAGGTTGTAGAAGTTCCATCTGTAAAAGGAAGAGATTGGGCCATTAGGTGAACATAAACTTTTCCTGGACTATGAAACTCCCATGGAGTCATTACATAACAACCAAGTTAATATTAGAAACTGATTTTCACTGAAAAGCTGGATATCAGTCTGAAAATAAGAATCATCACTAGGGACTTTAATAAGCTGAGAAGGTTTGTGATGTATTAGATTTAACACTTAGCAGTACTTCTTTGTTTTTTTGTTTTTTTGTTTTTTTTTAAGTTTTTATTTATTTATTTATTTATTTATTTATTTATTTATTTAAGTAATCTCTACCCCCAACATGGGGCTCGAACTCACAACCCTGAGATCAAGAGTTGCATGCTCTTTGGACTGAGCCAGCCAGGTGCCCCTAGCAGTACTTCAAAGGTTCGATCTGATCATAGACTGACCGAACTCAGTCAGATGTTCCCCTTTACAACTGGAAACCTAATTATTGTCGTTATTGTTGTTGTTGCTGTTGTTGTTTCTGGAAACTATTAGGCTTGTTTGAAATAACGATTATAAGAGGACTTAAGAAAGTTTCTTTACCATTAGGTTTTGAAGAAGCTGAGAAAGCAGGGGATCAAATCAAATTTTCTCTCAGGAATCATCTTCTGTGTCTAGGATTCCAGAAGGGCGACCAGAAGATGAACAGTAAATAAAGAACAGTAAATAAAGATGAACCGTAAATAGTGTTATAATTCAATCAGTTACCGGAGATAGAGGTTCAAGCTCTGGTTGGGGCACTTATGTGAACTTAAGCAAGCCCTTCCTTTCCCTGAGCCTCAGGTTTTGCTTCTGTGGATGACAGAATTGGACTAGACTTAGCCAAGTCTAAAAGCTGAGTCTCTTTTAGTGCTCAGATTCCAACCAATTTGATTTCCTCAGTACAAAAGGAAGAAACACTCTGTTCTTTCAGCAGTCTTTTGAGTTAATTATCCACATAACTGGCGTAAGCCTCTGTTTTTATTTGGCTTGGCTCAGTCAGCTGGGCTAAGATGGATCTTGAGAACAGAATCTTTGTAGTGCCTTCGAGATGCTGTGAAAGGGTAGGATGTGATCCCTGAACTGAATTTTTAGACCTCAGATGTATGTAAGTAAAATTTTTTAGTTGTTTTTGGTTTTAATTCCAGTGTAATTAATATTCAGTATTACATTAATTTCAGGTGTACAATATAGTGATTTAGTAATTCTACGCATTACTCAGTGTTAATCATGATAAGTGTACTCTTAATCTCCATCATCTATTTCACCCATTTCCCCCACCACCTCCCCTCTGGTAACTTTCAGTTTGTTCTCTATACTTAAGAGTCTCTTAGTTTGTCTTTCTCTTTTTTCCTTTGCTCATTCATTTTGTTTCTTAAATTCCACTTATGAGTGAAATCATATGGTATTTGTCTTTCTCTAATTTATTTCACTTAGCATTATACTGTCTAACTCCATCCATGTTGTTTCAAATGGCAAGATTTCATTCTTTTTTATGGCTGAAAAATAATCCATTATATATATATATATACACCCCATCTTTATCCATTTATCTATGGATGGACACTTGTGCTGCTTCTATATCTTGGCTATTGTAAGTAATGCTTCAGTAAACATAGGGGTGCATGTATCCCTTTGAATTAGTGTTTTTGTATTTTGGGGGCAAATACCACATAGTATGATTACTGGATCATAGGGTAGTTCTGTTTCTAACTTTTTGAGGAACCAGTTTGCATTCTTACCAACAGTGTAAGAGAGTTCCTTTTTCTACACATCCTTGCCAACATTCGTTTTTTCTTATGTTTTTTGTTTTGGCCATTCTGACAGGTATGAGGTGATCTCTCATTTTAGTTTTGATTTACATTTCCCTGATGATAAGTGATATTGAGCATCTTTTCATGTGTCTGTTGCCAGCTATATGTCTTCTTTGAAGAAATGTCTGTTCATGTCTTTAGCCTATTTTTTAATTGTATTATTTGTCTTTTGGGGGTTGAGTTGTATCAGTTCTTTATATATTTGGGGTACTAACCCTTTATCAGACATGTCATTTGCAAATATCTTCTCCCATTCCATAGGTTGCCTTTTAGTTTTGTTGATTGTTTTCTTTGCTGTGCAGAAGCTTTTTATTTTAATGTAGTCCCAGTAGTTTATTTTTGCTTCTGTTGCTCTTGCCTCAGAAGACAGATCTTGAAAAATAGTGCTACCGCCAATGTCAGAGAAATTACTGCCTGTCCTCTCTTCTAGGATTCTTATGGTGTCAGGTCTCACATGTAGGTCTTTTATCCATTTTGAGCCTATTTTTCTGTATGGTAAAAGAAAGTGGTCCAGTTTTATTTTTTTGCCTGTAGCTGTCCAGTTTTCCCAGCACCATTTGTTGAAGAAACTGTCTTTTTCTCAATGTATATTCTTTCCTCCTTTGTCAAAAATTAATTGACCAAAAAAAAAATTAATTGACCATTTAATTGTGGATTTATTTCTGGATTTTCTATTCTGTTCTATTGATCTGTGTGTTTTTGTGCCAGTACCATACTGTTTTGATGACTACCACTTTGTAATATAACCTGAAGTCTGGAATTGTGATACCTCCAGTTTTTTCTCTTTCAAGATTGCTTTGCTATTCAGGGTCTTCTGCGGTTCCATACAAATTTTAGGGTTGTTTGTTCTAGTTCTGTGAAAAATGCTGTTGGTATTTTGTTGGGGATTGCATTGCATCCGTAGATTGCTTTGGGTAGTATGGCCATTTTAATAATACTTTTTTTTTTTTTCAATCCATGAGCATGGAATGCCTTTCCATTTCTTTGGTCCTCTTTAGTTTCTTTCATCAGTGTTCTATAGTTTTCAGAGTACAGGTCTTTCACTTCTTTGGTTAGGTTTATTCCTAGGCATTTTATTATTTTGGGTACAATTCTAAGTGGAATTATTTTTGTAAACATATGCTTATGCTACCAAAACATGGGCAAATGTTTTCTTTTTTAACTTTCGCTGGTAGAAGGTGAGTTAAGGTCTTGCTTTGGATAGTGTGAAGTATCAGAAACAAGAGAATATGACCAAGTGCTGCTGTTCACAATATATATCTCCCCACAAAAGTATACATCTTAATCAATATGCTGAGTCCTGCCCTCCCCAAAAAAGAGAAAGAAGGTGATTTGCCTTGAGTGAACATAAATAAATGAAAAATCCCTCATGTCTGGCAAATCTGAAAAGACACCCCATGGAACTAAAGGTCTGCTGGAAAATTATTGTCTGTTAGGTTGGAACAAGGCAGAAGGCTTGAGCAGGGCTTCATGTAGAGCCTGCTGCTGCAAACAGACACCAAGCCTGGGAGCGGCTGTCCTGAGAGAGCCTTTGACTAGCATGTGTTCTTTCAGTGCCCACTTCAGGCAGCATCTGGTGATGCAGGAAGTGAGGCTGGTTTTAGTCAGTGGGGAAGTATTATCAGAAAGAAAAGAGCAAGGCCCTGGGCAGATGAGACTATCTTCAGGAGGGAACTGAGATGTCTTTCCTGGGACTCTTGAGAGTGAGCTTTGAGGAAAAGGCAGCCACGATCAGCTTACTTTCATTTAAAACTTCACTTTTGAGCCAAGTGGACAAAGTCAGAGTAAATCACAGGGTTATTGAATGATCAGAGGTGAAAGAATCTTTTTTTTTTTTTTTAATGTTTTCATTTACTTGAGAGACAGAGCATGAGCAGGGGAGGGGCAGAGAGAGAGGGAGACACAAAAGCTGAAGCAGGCTTCAGGCTCTGAGTTGTCAGCACAGAGCCTGATGTGGGGCTTGAACCACGAACTCTGTGATCATGACCTGAGCCGAAGTCAGATGCTTAACCGACTGAGTCACCCAGGCGCCCCAGAGGTGGAAGAATCTTAAAGATGATCTAGTTCAGCCTCTTACAAGAAGCAGGGAAATGATTTATCTACCGTCATACAGCCAAGGCCAAAGCCATAATCCAGGTGTCCTAGTGTGTCTATTCCAATGCTGCTTCTACGAGGCCACTCCCCTACTCCCATACTTTTGTTTTATTTTGTTTTAACATGAGCTCTATGTCCAATGTGCAACTTGATCTCAGACCCCAAGATCAAGAGTCACATGCTCTACTGACTGAGCCAGTCAAGCACCCCCCGTATTATATTTTGAGGTGCTAAGGAATGCAAGGCTTTTTATGCTAGCATATTAGAAATCAAGATAAAGGAAGCTTACAGTGGAGATATACTTAGTCTCTCCCATATGTTCTCTGTTTCCCTTGCTTCTTTAAAAAAATAAATAAACATTTAAGAGTCCATTCCTCTGTTAACCACACAAAATGGAACATCTGTAGAACCTATCTGTTTTGGACAAGCTGACTAGCTGATGCACTAGAATGGAAACTCCCATAGAAGTTTCTCTTAGAAGGAAACAGATGGTTCTCCAGGGACTAGTTCGAAACACAATATTGAACATTTACTACAGAAAAGAGAACATTATTTTTAAATAATATTTCTAAAAAGTTTCTATGAAACTTTTTGACCGTTAGTCTTATTTATTAGAATCTAGTAGTAGATTCTAATACTCTCAAAATTCCTGGAGGTTTGTTCCACATTGGATGTATGCCTGTCTTGCTTGCTTCAGATTAATTTGGGAAAGCAGCAGAGGATAATTTTCCATTCTTCAGACGACAGCTCACTTCTACACATCATCTCCTACTCCTACTTTCTCCTATCAATTTGTAGACATGAATAATTTCCAAGATGTTAGTTTGGCCACCATGCATACTCATTGATTTATATAACTTCTGACACCAGTATATTTACAGCCCCCAAATCCAGAAGCACTCTTATTTTTGTCCCTGAAAGATGTTTCTGTGAGTAGATACCTGTTTCTAATCTGACATCCATCTGTTATCTCTGGTTGGGTGCTCACAAGCTATCAATAAACATGTTAAGAGAAACACCTGGTTAGAATTAACCATCTGCCATTTTTGCTTCCGTGCTGGAGAATCAAGCTATTTACTGCAATGGGGTTTGATAAAGGAGGGTGGGGTGATTAAAGAAATTCAATCATAATGAATATCAGATCCATAATGAATATCAGATCCAAATAGTTTGAAATCTACCAGAATAGGGGCACCTGGCTGGTTCAGTTAATAGAGCATGTGACTCTTGATATTGGCATCATGAGTTCTAACCCCGTGTTGGGCAGAGAGCCTACTTAAAAAAAGAGAAAGAGAGAAAGAAATCTACCAGAATAAGTCCTAGCAGTTACAAATACAGCTTATATAAGTGCAAAGTATATGGAGGTAAAATTCTATCATCTCTTTTCTGAATCTAAAACAGAAAGTTACACAAGAAGGCTGGCTTGAGTGAAGTTCCTATGTTCATGTGTCCTCTTTCTAACCAATTCTTGCTCTAGGTACAGTCTTCCAGGATTGGCAGCCGTGTGTTTTCAGATGAAGGGTATTTCATGCTTTGAGGCCTTAGTGTGTGAAGAGCAGAATGATGAGGAGGTAGCATTTCATAAGGAAAGCCTCACCTAAACTGACCAACTGTGACTTCCAGGTTTCTGTGGGAATGGAAGCCTTGTAGGTATTGACACAATGGGGGGTCTGCCTTATTACAGGAAGCTGGAGACAACAACCAGTTCTGCTGGAGGAACCTCTTTTCCTGCATCAACCTTCTGAGGCTGCTCAATAAACTGACCAAATGGAAGCATTCCAGAACCATGGTGAGTGGGGCTTCAGATCATGGAGGTGCCTATCTGACTGAATTTTTTAAATTGTAAATATTTATGGACTTCCTGCTTTGTGAACTCTATAGATAGGCACTAAATGCCACATAAGGTGAACACCTCCTAATTCTGGGCACTTATTCTATATGAGATAATTATTCACCAGTCTATTTCTTTATAAGGAGCTGAATATGGACCCTCCCCCAGAGCAGCTCTGGTTGGAAAGTTAACATTGTTATTTGGATTATAATCACACATCCCAAATGATGCAAGTCTTAAGATTATTCATTGCAGCATGAATTATGAAAGATTGGAAATGACCTAAAGCTTATTAATACAGGACCAACTGGTTAAATAGTGTTGGTACATCCTTATAATAAAATATTATATAACCATTAAAAAGAATGAGGCAGGAAAAAAGAACGAGGCAATTCTATACTGATGTGTAACAATTTTCAAGATATATTGTTAAATAAAAAGCAAGGTATGGAACAATATGACAGGTTATGTAGCTAGCTGTTGTTTTTGTTAATAAAAATAATATATGTGTACAAAGAATTATGTATCCAGAAGATTCTTGAGAAATTGTAACAGTAGAAATGGGACGTGTGGCTGACAGAATTATTTTGCTCTTTATATCATGTACTTTGAATATTAGAAACTTTGAATTGTGACATATAAATGGAGTGATTCCTCTATATTCTTAAAGACTAAATGTAAAGAGAACCTGGACCATAGATTCCCAAAAGCTCCCTGGAGTATTGAGGCCAGCAGGCTTGGCTTAATTTGTGAGTTGGGGTGCCTGGGTGGCTCAGATGGTTAAATGTCCGACTTTGGCTCAGGGCATGATCTCGCAGTTCATGGGTTTGAGCCCCACATCAAGGTCTGTGCTGACAGCTCAGAGCCTGGAGCCTGCTTCAGATTCTGTGTCTCCCTCTCTGCTCTTTCCCCACTCATGCTCTGTCTCTCTCTCTCCATCCCAAAAATAAACATTAAAAAAAAAGGATTGTCTGTGAGTTGGAGCTCCAAGAAACTTTAGATCCTTATCTGCCTCTCTTCACTCCCACCCTTCTTTAAATTGGTAGATGCTGGTGGTATTCAAATCAGCTCCAATCTTAAAGCGGGCCCTCAAGGTCAAACAGGCCATGCTGCAACTTTATGTTCTGAAGCTGCTAAAAATACAGACCAAGTACTTGGGACGCCAGTGGAGAAAAAGCAACATGAAAACCATGTCGGCCATCTACCAGAAAGTACGCCACCGCATGAATGATGACTGGGCTTATGGGAATGGTGAGTATTCTTAGAGCTTTTGACCTCCAGGAGTTGCCCAGAGTTTAAACAAAACTAAACAAATGTGTATCTGTACCCTTTTGGTATGAATTGTTACATATTTTGGATGAGAAAATATGTGATTATAGTCAGGGCTGATATAACAAACTTTAAGGTACTGCCCCAAATAACATGTACCCTGGTCCCATATTAACTATAAAAATCCATATTATAGGGGTGTCTGGCTGGGTCAGTCAGTGGAGCATGCAACTAGTGATCTTGGGGTTATGAGTTCAAGCCCCATGTTGGGGGTAGAGTTTACTTTAAAAAATTCCATTTTATGAAACAAGTAAATTAAGAGATAATTACCCCTTTTTAAAACATTCCTTTAAATGACAGGTTTCTCCACAAGATTTCTAAAATTAAAATAACCTTTTATTATTAAAAAGCAGAGTGACACCTGGCTGGCTTAGTCGGGAGAGCATGCAACTCTTGATTTCAGAGTTGTAGGTGTGAGCCCCGTGTTGGATGTAGAGAGTACTTAAATAAATAAACTTTTTTTAAAAAGCAGTTTGACCACACTGAGATACCACCTCACGCCGGTCAGAGTGGCTAAATGAACAAATCAGGAGACTATAGATGCTGGAGAGGATGTGGAGAAATGGGAACCCTCTTGCACTGTTGGTGGGAATACAAACTGGTGCAGCCGCTCTGGAAAACAGTGTGGAGGTTCCTCAAAAAATTAAAAATAGAGCTACCCTATGACCCAGTAATAGCACTGCTAGGAATTTGCCCAAGGGATACAGGAGTGCTGATGCATAGGGGCACTTGTACCCCAATGTTTATAGCAGTACTTTCAACAATAGCCAAATTATGGAAAGAGCCTAAATGTCCATCAACTGACGAATGGATAAAGACGATGTGGTTTATATATACAATGGAATACTACTTGGCAATGAGAAAGAATGAAATCTGGCCATTTGTAGCAACGTGGATGGAACTGGAAAGTGTTATGCTAAGTGAAATAAGTCAGGCAGAGAAAGACAGATACCATATGTTTTCACTCATGTGGATCCTGAGAAACTCAACAGAAGACCAGGGGGTAGGGGAAGGGGGTTAGAAAAGTTACAGAGAGGGAAGGAGGCAAAACATAAGAGACTGTTAAATACTGAGATCAAACTGAGAGTTGATGGGGAGTGGGGGAGAGGGGAAAGTGGGTGATGGGCATTGAGGGCACCTGTTGGGATGAGCACTGGGTGTTGTATGGAAACCAATTTGACAATAAATTACATACATACATACATGTATACATACATACATACATACATACATAACAAAAAGCAGTTTGAAAGTACAAGTCAGAAAACTTTACTATATCACAATATTTATGCCCTATTTGTACCACCCAAAGATTGACACTGTTAACATCTTATTAGATATTCTTCCAGGTCTTTTTTTTTTTTTTTTACATACACACACACACACACACATTTTACTCAAGTGAAAGCAATTTATACATGCTGTTTTATCATCTTTTTTCAGTTAACATTGTCTACATCTTTCCATATCAGTATATTTTCATTTTATCCAATAAGTCCAATTTCAGAATTCTTCCTTTGCCCCAAAATATTATTTAAAGTTATTTTTTCCAAGTTATAATTCAACCCAGGGCCACAAATTCCATCTGGTTGTTCTATCTTTTTATTTGTTAAATTTAGCCGTGTTTTGTTTTCGGGTTTTTTTTCCCATAATGCTGACTAATTGAAGAACTAGGCCAGTTGTCCTGCAGAATATCCACCTTGTGGATTTATTTCTTGCTTCTTTGTGTCATCATTTACCTTATCTATCTGTCTCTGGTATCATCTGTAAACTGAAAGTTAGGTCTGAAGTTTCAATGGATTCAGTTTAAAGCTTTTAAGCCATAATATATTCTAGGTAACATTGGGAACTGCATATTCTCTCATGTTAGGAGACAGTATAACATCTGGTTTACTATCAAGATATGATAGATTGACTAGAGTTTGGAAGAATTTATTTTGGAGAGCTTTTTCATTCTTTTGACATTCGCTGTAGTGGGATTTGACCATTATTTGCCTAATTGTATTTAAGAGTTTTTGGTAAGATGACTATGACTTATATTTGCTGAGATTTGTAACCTGTCTGAATTTTAGAGAATGCTGCAGTAAAGAACCCAGAGAACTAAGGGAAATATATGATTAGTGGATAACAAGCCAGGATACAACTTCTATGAGACATAAAACACAATTAACTATTTAAATTTTTGTAGATTTTTAAAACACGAAAATGTTTTATCCTGCAAATGACATGTCTGTTGTTGCTGCCATCACGAGCCCAAACCCAATCTGTACTTCCTTTAAAGATAAACCATTAAGGGATGCCTGGCTGGCTCAGTCAGTAGAGTGTACAACTCTTGATCTTGAGGTTGTGTAAGTTCAAGCCCTACATTGGGTTTAGAGATTACTTAAAAAATAAAATCTTAAAAAAAAGAAAAAAGATAAGCCATTGAATGTGGGACATAAGAGATCTGAAAAAGATGTGTCTCTAGCCCTGAAATAAGTGTCTGAGTGGGATAAATAGAGATAGCAGATTATCTGTTTTCTATTTTTATCTTCATGGAAGCTTTCACGTCATAATTTTAACAGAAGCTGGCACATACATTTATCATATGCTGGCAGAGGTCGCAGGGAATCAGGTAAAGTCTTCAATAATTGGTCCATTCTGATTCTCCTTGTTGTACCCCTTTCCTGCCTCTTTCCATTCTTTGAGAGCTGGTGATTCCATTCAAATGGGAAACTCTCATCCCCCTAGGAAAGCTCCGTAAAAGGAACTGAATTGCTATTTTGGAAAATATAATACATATAACTGATAAGAAAGTAAAATAATGAAAAGGAAGTACAGTTAAAAAAAAAAAGTTCACCTCCCTCAGGGGCCTTATTTCCTTCTCCGTGGTAATCACTGTTACCAGTTTCTAGACTCTCCTTCCAAAGATAGTCTCTGCATGTACAAGAGTATCTTTTATTTTATTTTTTTAATGTTTATTTTATTTTTGAGAGAAAGAGACAGAGCATGAGTGGAGGAGGAGCAGAGAGAGAGGGAGACACAGAATCCTAACCAGGCTCCAGGCTCTGAGCTGCCAGCGCAGGGCTCGAACCCACAAACTGTGAGATCATGACCTGAGCTGAAGTTGGACGCTTAACTGACTGAACCACCCAGGCGTCCCCCAAGAGTATTTTTTAAACCAAAGTGGCAGAATGTTATATACTTACTTTGTACAATGCCTGCCCCCCATAAAAAGGAAATTCTGAGCAGTTTCATTGTTCTTATTCCATAGACCATGCTCTGTGATAAGAGAAGCAGTGTCCTGAGTTGTATACATGTTTTTCTTCCTCTCTTCCCAACACAGACATCGATGCCAGGCCATGGGACTTCCAAGCGGAAGAATGCACTTTGAGGGCCAACATTGAGGCTTTTAACAGCCGCCGGTATGACAAACCCCAGGACTCTGAATTTTCACCTGTGGATAACTGCTTGCAGAGTGTGCTGGGGCAGAGGTTGGATCTGCCTGAGGATTTCCACTATTCATATGAGCTCTGGCTGGAGAGAGAGGTGTTTTCACAGCCCATCTGTTGGGAGGAGCTGCTCCAGAATCACTGACTGAGCTCTTAAAAAGCATATGATAGATGGGGGTTGGCTCCAATAAATGGTGCTCTGCCTACCCTGCCCATTTGGCCTTTGTTTCCAGCCCTGGGAGTGTTTGTCTAGGGGAGAACTGGCCTAGCCCAAGGACATCCAGTGTAGTGCAGGGCCATTCTAGGGGCTTTGGGCCTGGAGATAGTGCATGGGTAGGATCCTGAGTCACAACAAATTGGTCAACCTGCCCTGGGGTGAGTTGGGTGCCCAGGTAGCCTTGAAAATCTGCTGGATCAGTCCTGGACAGGCTCTTTTGTGGGACCGCTCCCTGCTTTAGTGTTGCCTAGAACCAGCCTAGCCTTTGCTGGCCCCAAGAATGAGAATAAGTTTATTATGGTATTTAACTCATGATATTCATCATAGGTAATGGGAGGTGCAAGTCATGAAATAGGGAGAACATTTCCTTCTTGCTCACGCTGGATTCCAAGGACTTATGAGAGGTTTGGCAAAACCAACTTTGAAATTAAGTCTGTATTTTAAATTTAAAATTTTGACACCTCTTTCTAAAATTATTATCTCAAAGATGATTTTAGAGCACCTGCACCTTCTTTGTGGAGGACGATGATTTACTATTACCTAAGTACTGCATGTTATAGTAAGGTATATTGTATAAAGTGATTTTTCTCTACTCCCAAAGAGATCTATGTTGAATCTGGAAATTATCTTTTTGTGTATTCCTGTATAGTGCATGGAGTTCTCTGCCACAGCCAATATGAAATAGGCCTCCTCTAAGGATGTATCATGTTTTTCTGAAACTACTTCAGTCTTCAAATGATGGAGTACACTGTAGAAAATTATCCTTTTCATCCAATTCACTTTTTAAATGACAAGTAACTACAGGAGGTTTTATTTATTGAGATGGCATGTCCATTTGTGCTCATGATCGATTTATGTTTTAATTGAATAGAATAGCAAGAGCATCACAGCTTACCATTTTTCATCTCCTATGTTGATTAATGATTTTTTTCCCTTTTTACTGCTAGTGGTTCCAAAGTGTCATGTGGAGATTTAGCAATACTGTTTCTATCTAAAAGTATTGCACATTTCTTTGAAAATATAGGGGTTGATGTACCAACCTCTTTAAACTTCTTTTACAGCAAAATCACATACTTCTCAACAGAAACAAGGTTTTTAGAAAAGCTTCTGATTCAATCAGGATCATTTTATTTCTCTTCTGTCCCCACAGTTATGTTACCTATATTTTCACGCTTTTTTATTTTAAATGCCCTCCCTACTGATATGGACACTACTGAATCTTTTTTATGATAGCACCAGGCCACTTAAATTGCACCGGAGGTCTAGTAAAAATATGATTATTTACTCTGTCAACCACAGTCTCATTTGGAAGTCATGATACAGTTACCAATGATATCCAAAGGAACTAAACCAGAATTCTAACCAAAACTTGGATTTCGCCTCTTTGTGCTGTAGGGTAGCAGCTTTCTGTTTTTATGGAAAGGTCATGAAGAATGTTTAAGTAATGGATGACACTTCTTAAAACAATTTGTAAAGTTTACCTAAATAGGACAGCTATCCTTACTGCAATCAAAATAATTTACTGAGCATATCATATATGAACCTTATTAATCTATTTTAGTGTGGTTCAACTGAAAAGACAATTTTCAAGGAAAGAGCAGTCATCAATCTATTTCTCTTAAAGCCATATAGTATTTAATTTGTGTCAAGAACAAATAAGTTGCCCTTTTAAAAATATGCACATGAATGCTTTCTGAGGCATATAAGTATGCTAAGCTTTAACATTTCATACTTTTTTTTTTACAAATCTTCTCTAAGGGAAGATTAATTCTCAGTGCAGATGGAGAAACTGAGACACCAAGAAAAGTGATTAGTTTCCAATCACAACATTTTTTTCGCTGACTTGCTGGGATGGCATTCAGGGTATTGATAGCCAGCCCCATATGTTAAACTGATTTGAATCTTCTAATCTGAGAACCCTTGTGTGTGGTTAGGAATAAATTCAGATTAACTAGCCTCTAATGGTGATTACTGTTACTACTTAGAAGAACATTATTTGAGTGATTTATAGAGGATTTTGATTTGTGAGTGTTTCAGTAAAGTTGTGTTAATTGTTGTTAACATTGTTTGGCTACTAAAGCACTTTAATAAAAAGAAATTGAACTGGAGTTAAAAATTGGTCTTTAATTCTTCAAGACAAAAGAACCTTAAATGGATATAAGAAAGGAATAATACATAAAGAGGATGAACATATAAAATCTTGTGTAGTATTCCCTGGGGGTAGACTAATACAAACAACTGCAAAATCTCAGTGACTTATGACAGACTCTTATTTCTTGTTCCTGGGTCCAGGGATCAGCTGCAGCTCTGCTTGACTCTTCTCATCCTGGCAGGAAGCTGGCATGGAATAGCTCCTACCTGGGAGTACTATTCTCATGCTAAAGGGCAGGAGGAAGCACCAAACCATACTATGCAAGGACCTGGAGGGTGCCTAAAGCTTGTGCTTGGATGTGGCATAAGTCAAGTTGCTCACATTCCACTGGCAAAAAACAATTCACATGGACAAGCCTAACATTGGGCCAGAGAAGTATATTCTACCTACAAGAAGGCAGTTGCAACCAGACATATGGGTAGATAGTCACAGCAGCTTCTCAGTGAGCTCTTGAGATCGGTGGTAGGGCTTTCTTAGAGATTCTTGAGAATTTCAACAGCGTTCCAGTGAGCATTTGAAACCACCCATTTCAGTGCTTTATGCTGATATTATCAGTTGTGACTTTCTTGACGTTTTGTGTCCGTAGTTCCCCCCGTTCTTCCACCTACCAATAATCTTTGTTATATAAAGACAGTTCTCTAAATGAGTGTTTTGATGGTTTCTGTTTCTCCCACATGTAGTTGTGGTGAGTTTAAATTCTTTCCTCGAGGCCTTAAGATGACCCACATTTACGATAAAACTAGCTGAGACTAAAAATGCAGCTATGGTTCTGGAACAAAAATGACACTGGTTCATACAACAGTCAGACTCATGACCTTGATCTCATCAATACTATTAATTTTTTAAAATTTATTTTTAGAGAGAGAGATCGCGTGCACAAGTCGGGGAGGGGCAGAGAGAGCCTGGCTCTACACTGTCAGTGTGGAACGCAGTGCATGGCTTGAACCCATGAACCATGAGATCATGACCTGAGCTGTACCAAGAGTTGAACGCTTAACAGCTGGCCCACCCAGGTGCCCCTCAATGCTATTATTGATGAGATAAGTAACCACCTTAACATTCAGGCCAGGTCAAGTATTTTGCAGCACTTTGGCACTCTGAGAAGCTAGGTGCTAAGTGTGTTTAGGGTGATTTGCAGAGGCAAAGAAAGTCCTGTCACTGTTCCAGAAACACTGGGCATGGCCAATTAACATCTGCTCTACCTATAATTCCAAGCCAAACTTTTCTGTAATGGTATGATAAAATTTTTTGTGTAATAAAAATGTTTTACAAAATATTATGGAATTTATAAACAACTTTTGTGAAAATTCCAGTAGGTTTTAGAGCAGCTACTACTCTTCTTACATGTATTTAATACTAATACATATTTTATAATGCATATTTTATATGATGCTTTTTAACATGAGAGACCTCAAAAATACATTTTAGAGTAAAAATGTCTACAGCATGATTTTATTATCTGTACATAAAGGAAATTTTTTGTCTGCCTTTGGGCCTCTTGTTTTCCCATTTTCTGTCAACCAAAAAAAAAAAAAAGAATATAGTAATAGTGAAGAAAATTAACTCCCTAATCTCACCACTCAACGATGAGCTATTTATATGGTGGCAGTATGCAAATACTTTTGGAAATGTTGGCATGGGGAAGTCCTAATTGGTGATTTTGGGAAAACATATGAGTAACCTTATTTTACTTGTTTTTTCCAACTAATGAGTTTTCAGTAGGCTTGTATTCCTTCAGAAGTCCTGGTGTGGAATGTTGATAGAAGGTAAGTCCTGAGTACCTTATATCTCCAGACACCTTTTCCAAGTGAATGCATTTTCTAAATGTTTGACTATTCTAATGTTATCCTTAAAATGTTAAGCCTCGGGGCGCCTGGGTGGCTCAGTCGGTTAAGCGGCCGACTTCGGCTCAGGTCACCATCTCACACTCCGTGAGTTCGAGCCCCGCGTCGGGCTCTGTGCTGACTGCTCAGAGCCTGGAGCCTGTTTCAGATTCTGTGTCTCCCTCTCTCTCTGACCCTCCCCCGTTCATGCTCTGTCTCTCTCTGTCTCAAAAATAAATAAACGTTAAAAAAAAAAATTTTTTTTTTAAATGTTAAGCCTCAATATTTGGAAAATTTTCTATGGAAATGTATTCTTTTTTTTTAATGTTTATTTATTTCTGAGATAGAGACAGTGAGAGCAGAGGAGGGGCAGAGAGAGGGGGAAACACAGAATTCGAAGCAGGTTCCATGCACTGAACTGTCAGCACAGAGCCCGTTGCAGGGCTCGAACTCACGCACCATGAGATAACCTGAGCTGAAGTCAGATGCTTAACCGATTGAGCCACCCAAGCGCCCCTGGAAATGTATTCTTAAGTAGAAAGGGATCAGAGATCATCTAGGACAATGTGCATCCAATGCAAGAATTTTGATTGGTATCCCCTATGCATTTCACGTTTATCTAGTCTCAATATTTTCACAAACAGGAATCTCACTACGTCATGGTTTCAGTAGCAATAACTGAAATGTCTACAACAGAATTAACTACCTCAATACAATCAACTTATGGTATTACATGAGCCAGAAGAAACATGAATACATCTGTGGAATCCATACTAACACTAGCTATTAATTGTACTTTTCTTCTCCCGGGTATTAGTTTCCTAGGGCTGCTGTAACAAGTTACCAGGGCGTGAAACACGAAATTGATTCTCTGACAGTTCCGTGTGCCAGAAGTCTGAAATCAGGGGGTCAGCCGGACTCCCTCCCTCCAAAGGCTCTTATTGTTTCCTTGCCTCTTCTAGTTTCTGGCAGCTCCAGGCATTCCCTGGCCTGTGGCATGTCACTCCAGTTTCTGTCTCCATGGTCACATTGCTTCTTCCTTCTCAAAAGTCCCTCTGCCTCTCTCCTCCAAGGATACCTCTGACTAAATTTAAGGCCCATCAGGATAATCCAAGATAAGCTTCCTTTCTCAAGATCCTTCATTACATCTTTGCCATATAAGGTAATATTCACTCTTTTACTATAAGGTAGTATTCACAGAGGTTTCAAGGATAAGGACACAGACATATCTTTTGGGAGGCCACCATTCAACCTCCTATACCCCCTAACACTCATGAGACACGTAGCAGCAAAATTGATTAATTTACTCTTCCTTTTCTATCATTATTAGAGGTGTAAGGCAAGACCTGAAGAAAATTATTTTTATCTGAAAAATGCTTACAGCTATTGATGTAGTCAAAGAAGATTGAAGTATAGAAAGTTGCAAGCTTAGGTAGAGGATAGGACATGAGGAAGCAGGTGTAAAATTGAAGAATACGTTTAGGTATGTATTGGTGTTTTTGTTAAGAAGATACATGTAAAAGGGTCAAGTAATTTTTCAGAGTACACAATGAAAAATATAACATCCCACCCCAGATCCCTACCTCGTTTCCCAGAAGTAATCAGTATATTATTTTTCTATTTTTTTATCCTTTCAGAAAAGTCCCGTGGTAATACCCGTCTCTTCCTCACAACAGTTTTAATCCTCTAGATCATGGGAGCACAGCATATTCTGTTCTGTACTTGCTTCTCTCATATTTATTCCAGAGACCTATATTTCCCTATTAATATTGTCTTTAATAACTGTAACTTCAATATATCTAATAGTGAAATCATTCTTCCCTAACACTGCTTTTTAAAGTATGTTTCAGCTAAGAAGAAAGGGTAAATGTATGTGTGTGTGCACACACACATGCATCCATATTTGTGTGTGGTGGGGAGGATGAGGTTAAGGGAAATTTACTCAGTTCTCATAGCAATAGCTCAAAGCAATTTGAAATATAATTTCTGACCAGCAGTTCCTCTGGCCATTCAGACTCCCAGATCCTATAAATGTAATGAGATTGTGCCTGAGTGGGCTATGGGGAGGTTTTCAGGCTGTTTGCTCCTTTAGTAATTAGCCAGATTTAAATTTCAAAAAGCAAGTATTTAAAATTTTTACTTGTACATGTTTTATAGGAAATAACCAAAGTCTTTCTGAGGAACTACAAGAGTACAAAAGTCATCCCATCTCTGCTCAAACACCTTTGGTGACAGTGACTTCCTTACTAAATATGACAATACCATCTGTCCCCTTGCCTCCAAAAGGAAACATTAGTTTGAACATTCTGTAACTTTTTGTTCAAATGCTTAATGGAGTTGGCAGGACAAAGATCCTCCATGTGGACGCCTGTGAAAATATGTCTTCACGGTAAGATGTGAGATATTTTACCCAGAAAGGCCATACGGCATAATGGCTCAGACTGAGGGTGCTGAACCCAACTTGGTGAGATATTATATACAGGCTCTGCATCCAGTAACTGAGTGAAGAGCGACAAGTTATTTCATCTCTCTCTGCCTCAGATTCCCCATCTGTAAAATAGGGATAATACTACTGCCTATCTTCTAGAATTGTAAGGATTAAATAAGTCAGTGCGCATTATAGTGCTTAGAATAATGCTTGCTAAGGGTGCCTAGGTGGCTCAGTTGATTGTCTTGATTTTGGCTCAGGTAGGATCCCAGGGTTGTGAGATAGAGCCCCATGTCGGGCTCCTCATTCCCCTCCCTATCAAAGAATCCCTCAGCAAGAATAATTAATAGCCTTTTAATCCTCTAGATCAGGGATCAGCAAACTATAGCCCATTGGCCAAATCTGGCCCACTAACAGATTTTACTCAGCCCATGAGCTAAGAATGGTTTTTACATTCTTAAATCGTTGGGGGGAAAAAAATCCATAGGAGAAAAATATTTTATGACACATGAAAATTCTATGAAATTCAAATTTCAGTTTCCGTAATAGTTTTATTGGAATACAGCCACGCTCCCTCGTTTACATGTTGTCTATAAATGCTTCCATTCTACATCAGCAGAGTAGTTGCAAAAGAGGACAGAAGGCCTGTAAAGCCTAAAATAGTTACTGAGTTTGCTGACCCCTACTCTGGATAATTTTGTCTCCTCAATCCGCTCCAGCTGGTCTTTACTGTACCTCAAGGTTCTCACTGCTGGGACCCTAGCGGCTGACCAGAGGAAATTACCTACAAAGAATTTTTTTTTTTTCCTGTAACTTCCTCTTCAATATTATGGCTATAAAAGATGAAGTGAATGCAGTGCTATACTGTTGAACTTAATGAGATAAAAAGAAAGGAGGAAGAGAGGGAGGGACTAGAGTAGAAAGTAGGAAATGGGAATTTTTAAATGTAACTTCTAAGAAAGATAATGATAGAATATTCTAAGTTTGGATGTTCTAAGAATGCATGCTTCAATTCTGGTAATGTTATTTTTTTTAAAAAGAACAGCACAGTTTGTATTACTATTTATAAAGAAGACATAAGGATATATATTCATAAACAGATAAAATGAGGTAGTGCTATTCTTTTAAGTTTTTTTTTTTTAATAATGTCTAGACCCAGTAAGGGTCTCGAACTCACGACCCCAAGATCAAGAGTCACATGTTCTTCCGCCTGAGCAAGCCAGATACCTCAGTAGTGCTATTGTAATGTAAATTTGAATGGTGATCTTAATTTAACTCATCTTCCAATTTACACAGGAAGATTTGTTCAGTTCTTACAGAAGAAACATCTATCTTAAGTCCTAATCATGAAATGATTCTTAAGTGGACTGGTATTTAAGAAAAATACATATGTTGTCAATGACTTTTTTTATTTTAAGAGCAGCCTGCACTGTGTTATATAACAAAGTCTTTCAGCCACTCACCTCAGCAGCCCTCCTCCCCTCCCTGCAGGTCAGTGCTAAGCCTTTTCTCTGGTGCAAAAGCTGAACACCCATTTGGTCAATGGGAAATGGTGCTGCCATTGAAGTCGTTCTGATTGTCACTAGACCATTCCTTTCATGTCCTGCCTGTCCACTGGCATGCTTTTTTATTTTTCAGCTTATTAGGGTATAATTGACAAAACTGCAATATATTTAAAGTGTACAACGTGACGATTTGACACACATTGTGAAAGGGTTACCACAACTGAGTTGACACATTCATCACCTCACTTTTTGTGTGTGTGAGAACACTCAAGTTCCACTCTTAGCAATTTCCAATTATACAATATGGTATTATTGGCTGTAGTCACCATATTATACACTAGACCTCATTCATCTTACAACTGAATTTGTACCTTTTTACCAGCCTCTCCCCATTCCATTTTCCCTAACCTGGGAATAAATTTATGTCCTTTAAAGCAAGGCTTACTGGAGATGCTTTGAATTCACAAAGCTTTTTCACATTCATTCTATCATACCGCCTTCACAACAACCCAAAGCAAGAAAGTGAAGCTCGGAGAATTGCTCAAAATTGCATAACTAATAAGTAGTGAGGCCAAGTTTTGAACCCACATCTTTTGGCCTCAAGCCCAGGGTGCCTTTCTGAATGATTTTAGTGTTTAATGTACCAGCTGGACGGACGGACATTGCTGGCTTTGACTCTGCTTGTGGGAACTTGGATAAGTTAGTTACTCTCTCTGACTTCATGCAAATTGGAGAACATAACAAACTATCACTCTAGTTGTAGTGAAGTAATGATGCCATAATGTGTGCAAAGTGCTCGCAAGGTGCTGGACATCAGTGCTCCTTCACCGCTAACTATTATTTGCAATACGAAATGATCAAGGTCCTTTAAGGTCTAGTTTAGAATGATAAAAATGTGAAAGGGGGGATCCATAAAAGAATTTACAAAGGATGCTTAGGCCTTGGACTCATCACCGGAGACAGGAGTTAGTGATGACAAAGGGCGCGAGACTGGGAGAGTAGTGTTGCCACTGACAATGGAAATGGAGAGGCTGACAGAGGGAGAGATGCCCTAAATCCAGGGAATAGTGTGGCCTTAAGACTGGAGCTCAGATGGAGGCCATTCTTTCAGACGGTGGCTGTGTCATTCCAAGGCAGGTAGTCACTGACATTATCAGATGAGCCATCAGGTGAGGAGACACTGAGGAACAGCAGAGAACTAAGGACTGGACTTTGAAATCTGCCAACACTTGGAGTGCAGCAAGAGGCAGATAGACATGAGATGACTGAGGTCTGGATGAGCAAGGAGCATGACACACATGTCAGAAGCAAGTGGGGAGACTTACCAGGAGTAGGGGGAGTGGGAAGCAACAATTAACTTAGGCCCAGACGTCAATGAGAACAAGTCGCCCCGGTTGATAGAATGAGGGGGATAATACTTCCTACCGAATCATGACAATTTTTCCATTAGTGTCTCTCACTTCTGCTGCAGCTTACAAAAAATGAGTCTAAGAAAGGTTGCTCGCTGTGGAGAACACAGACGTATATCGGGATGAACTCACAAGTTTGGCAGTGGAACTGCACCGACTGTAGCCTTCCTGACTCCCATTTGGGGCCTAAGAACCTTTTTCTCAGGCCTTTTCTCTCTTGGAACCTGTACCAGGCTCCATATGAACATTCCCCCCATGTTATTCTCACTTCAACCCTCAAAGGCTTTATCTCATTTTCCAAAACAGGTCATGGAGTCTTCGAGGACTTCTCCAAAGCCAAGCTCAAACAGAGGAATCGGCCCACCCCAAGGCCAGAACCACACCAGCCCCGCGCCCCTGCCCTGCCGGGTCAGGCCCCCCAGCGCGAGGCAGGGCTTCCGGGCACTAGGGGACGTCGTCGCCGTCACTCGAGGCGAAGTGGCCCAGCCAGCTGCGCGCTCCCCGGAAGGCTGGCGCGCACTCCCACCTGCTCGCTAGGACTGCCGGGTGAGGCCCCAAGACCCGGCGCCAGGCCCCGGTGTCCTGGCAACAGGTAAACATTGAGCGCCCCGCCCCACGCGGCGCGCCGCGCCGGGTGTTCGTGCGCGCGGCCAGCAGGGGCCCGTGAGCCCGGTGCTCCCAGCCCGCGGGGCCCGCTCGCCGTGAGTCGCGCGGTCAGCGGCCTCCGTGCGGTGGGTGTCCAGGCTCCGCGTGGCGGCAGCTGGGTGGCTGGCTGCCCCCTGACCCCGCCGGGCTCCCCTGAGCGTCTGGGGCTCCTGAGAAGCGTGGCAAGGCCCCGGACCCGCGGAGGTTCGCTGTGGAGTGCGGAGGCAGCCCGGTGTGCGGCGGCAGCCCGGTGTGCGGCAACGATGGGCGCGGGGGTGCCGCCTCCACGTGATGCGGAGAACCGGGCTCTCTATTTCAGGATTGGGAACGCATGCCACACTCACCTGCTCAACTGAGGAATTACCATGGTAATACACGTCTTATTTAAGTATAAGAGATACCGAGGCTCTCGCCAGGTTAGTTTAATACCGTTCTGCCTCATCGAGGCACGCTTTAGCAAGATTTGTTACCCGCGCCACGAGATTGGCGCCTTCGTCTCCTGTCGTTGTGGGTGGTGTCCAACCTAGTGATCTGAACACTTGGGGTATAAGGATGATGGGAAAGACGGGTTCCCCAGGTGGTCTGCGCGCTTCAAAGGGGACAGCCAAGCAGAATCAGCCTGAGCCCTCTTTTTGTGAGGTTTCGTTCTTTGGTTCTGTTGAGCCACTTTCGTAATCATATGTGTGGGCAATAAAGAGAGGCTGGTGCAGTGCTGTGAAACCCCAGGGTGCCAGTACGTGGCAACAGCGACTGGCCCATGCCCTTACCGCCTGCTGCCGCTGCCTTCTGGGGTCCCTTGCGGGATTCTTCTCTTCGGATTAAGAAGTAGAGAATGAGCCCTGGTGCGATCCAGACTGCCGTCTCTAAGGAGTGAGTCTCTCTTCCAACCCTAATTTGAGGAAAGACTTTGGAGGAAACCTTTAGCAGAGGAAATGCTTGCATTTTATGCCTGGGAAGGCTTGCAACATCCTTAAACTTCTATCTCCCCTCCAAGTCGTTGGCTCATAGAGCTCCATCTTAAGCGAAACCACTCTGAAATGTTAAACCTTATTTCCCACTTCCTACTGGATCTCTCCACCAGAGAGCATTTCCCAGCTGTGTTCAAAATCCAGCTCCTTTTTAACCGCTACCTTCTCTGCATTTTCCAATGGCATGTTGATTCTCCTGGCCTCAAACTCCTAAACATTACCGTTCATCAGCCCTCATCCAGTCATTTCGACCTGCTTCCCACCCTCTCTGCCATTGGTCAAGTCCTGCCCTCCTTACCACCTACCTGGATTCCAACAGCAGTTCACTACCTCTGTCCCAGGGCTCTCCATCTCTTTTGGATGCCAGGTTGATGGTCCCAGAATGGCTGTGACCTTGTAACCCCCACCCCACGTCCTCAGGAATTTCTACTGTCTGCTCAACTAAGTACTGCTCAGAGTTCGGGGTAAAAAGGCCTCAACCTCTTGAGCTCTATTTGCCATATTCTCTGCTTTAACCAAAACAGAAAACACATTCCACACTGGACTCACATTCTTTTCGAAGCCTCCTGCCCCATCTCAAGCTACAGATCTACTTTTCTCCAAGATGGGCCCTCCTGCTGCCGTATTGCCCCCTAAGTATCTATGACCCTCTATGCCTCACAGAGCTTCACCTATTTCACCTTGGAAAGCCTCACTCCTCACCCCCATTTGACTGTAGTATAGAAAGGTGTTTGGTAAATCTGTGTTCCTTCTACTTCATTGCACGTAAAAGCACTAAATAGATGTCTTTTTTTTTAATTAATTTCTTTTTTTGAATTTTTTTAACGTTTATTTATTTTTGAGAGACAGAGAGAGAGCATGAGCGGGAAAGTGTCAGAGAGAAAGGGAGACACAGAAAGCAGGCTCCAGGCTCTGAGCCACCAGCACAGAGCCCGACGCGGGGCGCAAACTGACAAACCCTGAGATCATGACCTGAGCCAAAATCGGACGCTCAACCGACTGAGCCACCCAGGCGCCCCTAAATAGATGTCTTTTGATTTAAATTGTGTCATCCCCCGGGTTACTTCACATGGTTGGTATTGTCATTTTCTTTCAGAGCCCAGGGAACTGAAGCAAAAACGGTTCAATAAAGCCATTTAAGCTAATGGATTTCCACTGCTCCTCAGATAAAGGTTAAACACTGTAGCTTCAAAGGCCTGCAGGCCAGAGTTGCACACTGCCTACCTCTCCAGCCTAAATTCCTCTCACTTGGCGCCCCCCATCATGGTTGCTTATAGGCCAGCCACACTGACCCTTTTTGTGAGGTCCCTTCAGTTTGGCATGTGCCCTCCAACCTCAAAGTCTTTGCACAGGCTGTTTGGGAAGTCCCTGCCCCTCAGCCCACAGGCGGCTCTTCAGGAACCCTTCATGTCCCAGATTGGGTCACACCCTGCCCATCCTGTGTCATTGGAATGCCAGATAACCTGGCCTCTCCTTCACGGGAGAGGGAGTGAACGTGTTTGTAATTTCTCCCTCACTGGAGAGTAAGCCTCATGAAGACAGGAGCCCAGAACTGCAGGTCCTGCTGTTCAGTAGATATTTGTTAAATATTTGTCGAATGAACGAAGGAGCCCCTCTTAAAATTCAGAAAAGCAGCTATCTACATTTGCTTTCTAAATCCTAGGACTGTATTACATCTGAGTTGCAATTTATTCACTCGGCAAGTATCTGTTCGTCCCAGACATTGGTCTAGGCCCTGGGAATTCAAGTGGTGATCTCATAGACAAACCTCTGGTTAGGAGACAAACAATAAATAAACAAAATAGCCCTATGACATAGTGGAGTGTGCTTGGGGTAGGGAGCTAGAAAGTGACAGTGCTGAGAGGGAGGCTGGGAACCACCTGTATCCCCTCCCTGCTTGCCTTGGACGGTCCCAGTTTATGTTTGTTGAAGTATCTTGGTTTGGGCAAGAAATTATATGGTCACCCTAGTTATAGATAGAATATAGATACAGTATCTGAGAGGTTTTTCTAGAGAGGTGATATCTGAGCAGAGCCCCACACGAAGGGAAGTAACAGGGTGGGATCAGGGGGATCAGGGAGGAGCGGGGCAGGTTAGGGAACCAAAAGGAGGGCCAGTGTGGCTGGAGCCAAGTGGTCTTCATTAAGCAGTTTGGAGAGTTTCAAGTCACGAGTTATGTGTTCTGCGACTGGGAACAACCAAGGGCCACGGAGTTGTATTAAGCCAACCCAACCAGCTGAGAAACTGAAAGTTTTCACTCGCTTACAATAATTTCTTAACAGATTTACTGAGGTATAAGTGATGCACAGTGAATTGCACATATTTTAATGTACAATTTGATCAGTTTGGCATCTGTCACTCCCATTGAGCCATCACCACAATCAAGATGACAAGCATGTTGATCACCCCCGAAAGTCTCCTTGTGCTCCTCTGTAATCAGCCCTTTACTCATTAAAAAAAAAAAAAAAGTTTATTTATTTATTTTGAGAGAGAGAGAAAGCCAGAGAGGGGCAGAGAGAGAGGGAGAGAGAGAGAATCCCAAGCACTGACAGTGCAGCGCCCTATGGTGGGCTCAATCCCACGACCATGAGATTATGACCTGAGCCAAAATTGAGTCGGATGCTCAACTGATTGAGCCACCCAGACGCCCCCAATTTTTAAAATAAAATTTTCATGTTTATTTATTTTTGAGAGAGAGAGAGCATGAGCAGGGGAGGGGCAGAGAGAGAGGGAGACACAGAATCCAAAGCAGGTTCCAGCCTCTGAGCTGTCAGCACAGAGCCTGGTGCGGGGCTTGAACTCACAAACCATGAGATCATGACCTTGAGCTGAAGTCGGACACTTAACCAACTGAGCCACGCAGGCACCCACCAAGATTTTATTTTTTAAGTAATACCTATACCCAACGTGGGGCTTGAACCCACAACTCTGAGATCAAGAGTCAAACACTCCACCGACTGAGCCAATCAATTCCTTTTAAATTCACTCATGTTGTAGCATGCGTCAATGGTTAATCCTTTTTATTGCTGGGTGGTATTCCAGTGTATGGTTATACCCAGTTTGTTTATCCATTCACTCACTAATGGACTTCTGAGCTGTGTTCAGTTTTTAGCTAGCATAGATAAAGTTACTATGTACATTCCATGTACAAGTCTTAGAATGGATATGCACTTTGATTTCTTTCGGTAAATACTTCGCAGTGGAATGCCTGGATCCATTCCATCCGTCCGTGGCTGGATGAGCGTGTACTGATATCTCATTGGGGTTTTAATTGCATTTCCCTAGTGACTTAGTGTTGAGTACCTTTTCGTGTGTTTATCAGCCATTTGTATATCTTCTTTGGGGAAGTGTCTGTTCAGATCTCTTGGCCATGTTTTGGGGCTGTTTTTTTTTGTTTGTTTGTTTTTTTTACTGTGTTTCGCGAGTCCTTTATTCTGGATGTAAGGGCTTGATCAGATATATGATTTGCAAATATTTTCTCCCAGTCTGTGACTTAGCTTTTCATTTTCTTAACAATATCTTTTGAAGAACACAAGTTTTTAATTTTGATGGTGACTCTATCAATTTGTTCTTCTATGGATCGTGCTTTGGTGTCATATCCAGGAAATTTTTGCCTAACCAAAGGTCATAAAGGTTTTCCCCTGAATTTTCTTCTAGGACATTTTGCTTTTTGGTTTTAAGTGTATGAGCCATTTTGAGTTAATTTTTGTATATGGTAAAAACATTGGATTAAGGTTCTTTTTTTTTTTTTTTTTTTTGCAAATGGATATTCATTGTTCCAGCCCCACTTGTGGAAAAAATTATTGTTGTGGGATCATTGAGCACGACGGTCAAGAAAGAATTCTTGAGACATTTTAGGTGCAACTTAGTAAGTTTACTTAAGTAGCATGGGAACAGGACCCTTAGGCAGGAAGAGCTGTGCTTTTCCTGAATGAAGTTGGTGGTTATATGCTTAGTGCTCCAACGGGAGGCTATGTGCAGAGAGTATTAGATCGTAAATGTTTTCTTCAAATTCTACGTGAAAAACTACTTTCGCAAGATTTCTCTTGTGTGCATCATTCAGCTTGATATTAACTTTTGGTGAGATTCCCAGGCAGTCATGAGACCCTTTAAAAATGTAGCAACCATTAAAAAAAAAAGAATAGAGCAACCAGTGTGTATTTGATCCTTATCAGAACTATGCAGGCTATAGGTCAGCCTTCTGGGCTAAAGAACATTTTTCTGCATCTGTCTCTCATCAATTGTCCTTGTCCTATTGAATTGCTTTCGCACTTTTGTTGAAAACTAGTTGTTCATATACGTGTGGACCTATTTTTGGTCTCTTTATTATTTTCCATTGATCTATGTGTCTGTCTTGACACTAATCCCATACTGTCTGGATACTGTAGCTTTATAATAATTCTTGAAACAAGGTAGAATTAGTCCTTCAGCTTTGTTTTTTCAAAGTCCTTTGCGTTTCCATATGAATCTTAGAGTCAGTTAGCCAATTTCTACAGAGAGATGAGAACTTTGAATGAACATATCAAACCTTTGTGCGAGTTTTAGTCATCAAACCACTTTAGAGATTAAAACACATTTTTTTTGTCAGTTATTCCAGGTAAGTCATATGGTTGACATGCAAAAAAGTGTAAAATCATAAAGAAAGCCAAGACTCAGAATTTTTAGGAGCTTATGGCAACGTGCATCCTACACCCCCAGGGGATGTTTTACCAAGAGGTACTGTTATCATATGGGTTTTCATATTGTTGTTGTTGTTGTTGTTTTAATCTGGATATCCACCTGAAAGCCAGGCCACTGTGTTGCAAGATACTTCTCATCTTCGTTCCTGGGTTTTCTATCTAGGAGTGTATTCCGTTTCACTTAACAAAAATGTATTTTAGTGTTTTTTAACACGTTGCCTGTGTTCCTCCTTGTTTAGCCTGGGACATTTTTAGAGTGAGATTCTATCAACATAATATCTATTTTATACAAACATTTAGCCCTTGCAGATGTTCCTGATAACTTACACTCTCCCTTCCCTTGCCTAGAAGAGTCACTTTCTAAATAATATACTTCCTCCTGTTCTTTTATGTATGGGTGGGCCATAGGACATGAGGAGTCAACTCAGCTTTGTGTGCCTGTCGCAAAACTTCAGACAGTTTATTCCCAGATTAGGATGGGATCCATTCCTCTTCCCAAAAGGCACCGGCCTGGCAGTGTAGTCATGCCAAGAGCACAGGTGCTGGGCTGCTGGACACTGGTTTGCAGTGTGGCCTTGTTGAGGCTCCACTTTTCCACTTTGAAGACATAAATAATGTCTCTCTCCGTCAAAATACAGCTCAGGGGGTTAGTGGTGATAAAGTGATGGGAACAATCACTTATTGTTTCCTTGAAGTCAGACGCTGCGTTAAGCGCCTTACATTCATGTCTCTGCCCTCACGACTACTTAATGAGGTCGAGACTACAACATAAGAAATGCCAAGCAAAATGTGTGTTTGCGTCCCGATTAGCTAATACTTTTAATTACATTTTTTTTCAACGTTTATTTATTTTTGGGACAGAGAGAGACAGAGCATGAACGGGGGAGGGGCAGAGAGAGAGGGAGACACAGAATCGGAAACAGGCTCCAGGCTCTGAGCCATCAGCCCAGAGCCCGACGCGGGGCTCGAACTCACGGACCGCAAGATCATGACCTGGCTGAAGTCGGACGCTTAACCGACTGCGCCACCCAGGCGCCCCTTAATTACATTTTTATCACGAAAGATTGTATGCATACACAAAAATAGAATAGTAAAGTGATTCCCCACATATCCATTTCTCGGACTCAAAAACTGTCAGGATTTTGCCACATTGGCTTCATCTGGCCTTCTGTGGGGTGGGGTGCAAGGGGGAGCCGCAGTATTTTTATTTTAAAAAGGTTGTTTTTTAATGTTTATTTATTTATTTTTGAGAGAGAGAGAGAGAGTGTGCGAGTGAGCAAGCAGGGGAAGGGCAGAGAGAGAGGGAGACAGAATCCCAAGCATGCTCTGTACTGTCAGCACAGAGCCTGACGCAGGGCTCGAACCCAGAAACCATGAGATCATGGCCTGAGCCGAAACCAAGAACTGGATGCTTAACTCACTGAGCCACCTAGGCGCCCCAGGAGCTGCAGTATTTTAAAACACATCTGAGGCCTTCTTTCATTTCATTTCCACAGATTTTAGTGTGCATCACTGAAATGTGTAAACATTTTCTTCCATGACCCAATAGAAGCCATTATCACACCTAACAGAATTAATAATTCCTTGAGATTACCAAATTTCCCTGATTGCCTAAAAATGTCTTTTTATAATTTGTTCAAATCAATGCAGACAAGGGTCACCTGTTTGTTACATTGGGTTGGGTCTCTTTTTAATCCGGGTGCTTCACTTGTTGAATTCGATTGCATGTGACTTCTCCTCCCACTCCCAGCAAAAGTCTTTATTATTGTTACAGTTTTTTCCTTTCATGAGTCCCCACCCCCCCTTTCAGTTCAATAAGAAATGTTGAAAGTTATGTCAAGGTTGTAAAAACTAATTTATGCCCTGTGAATATACTTGTCTTTGAAAGCCAGGTAAAGGGAAACAAGGAAAAGGCCCGGACAAATCTCGCGGGAAGAAACAGAAGAAACCGGAAGTGGACATTCTCAGCCCAGCTGCCATGCTGAACCTCTACTACATCGCCCACAACGTTGCCGACTGCCTGCACCTGCGAGGCTTCCGTTGGCCCGGTGCTCCCAAATCAAAGGGGAAAAACAAGACTTAATGGCGTTCCACAGAGAGCAGAACTTGGGGAAGAGAAATCGGGAAAATACAACTACTGCAAGCAAAATAGACTTTACCGAAGACAACTTGAGACGCAAGCTAAGTGTGCTTTTCTATGGTAGTTAATGATAAAGAAGTGCATTTGACTTCCCAGCTAAATGCAGCTACAGGAAGCCAATTTGGTTTTTGAGAAGAAGTTAAGGGGGAAAAAAGTCCGAGTAGTTCCTACTCAGGAATTGCGTGGTGGAATTGATAGGATTTTTCAAACTATAATTCTGGGTCATAATTAAACCTGTTCTCAAAAGGCAGTTCTGGCTCACATGAATTGTTTTCTTTTGCCAAACGGTTTGTTATTTAGAAAAGGCGTGGCAAAAAGCAGAGGATTTGCTTATGAACATCCCTCTCGTGGGCACTCTTTCCCCATCTTTTTCAGGAAAAGTAATAAATACTTCGTTTCTATAATTTTCTTCTCAGCCGTCTGACTCTTGGCTGATTTTAATTAGCCAGGGACACCGGTGGAGACTAAGATTGTCACCCCCCTGCTCTGACTTTGCTAGGACATGTAAACAAATGACTCAAAGGAGCGTGTTCCAGGGTGGGGAGACTGAGCAAATCTCTCCCTTCTTTCTGTTTCACTGGACTCTTCACCAGGTTTTCCTCCACACTTACATCTTCTTTCCACTTTCTGCAGGCTTTCTTTTAAACTTGGCTGACCCTAATTATGGAATTGGTGCTAGAAACTTACCATGGGCATTTTGCTGATATTCCACAACCTCCCCAGGCTGTGCTGAGACACTTAAGAGATAAAACTACGGCTCTTTCTCTTCAGTCCAAAAGGCCCCAAAGCCCCAAATCTGAAACTTGGAAGGAAAGGCATTTTTAAGCATAAACACCATCCCCAAATCACTTAGCATTCCTTCCCTGCTTCTGCTCTGTCTTCCTGGCAGGTCGTGTCACTTCCCCCCACGCTGACACCTGCACTGTGGTCTCCAGTCACAGCTGTGAGCCCGAAGCCGATTCCTCTAAGGCAGCACCTGTCCAGGGATGATCTAGTTCATCTGAATTGCTTATAATGGTTCCACAGGTTGCCTTGTGAGGATCTCAAAGACTCATAAAGTTTGCTAAGGAAGGCTGCAACCTAGGACTCAGGATTTCATAAATATCAGAGAAAAAGGCAAATTCACGTGAAACCTTGCACCAGAGAAGTTGGGTGTGTTTATTGGAAATGGCACTGGTCTAGCTGCCCCGTATGTGCCGACTCTGCGTGAGACCTTGGCTAGTTGTCAGAGGGGCCCTTGCTTGCTCGGGCGAAGGTTGGTGCTGCTTGCTGTTCACCTGAAGGGGGGCCTCTCAGTCCTCTGTTGACAGGCTTCGGAAAGGGAACACCTTTCCACTCTCCTAGACACTGCTGGGATGGATCCAAGTGGTTTATGTTTGTGATCACACTAACCCCGTTTCAGTCCTTCTCAAACTTGAGCGTGTGCATCATGGTCACCTGGAGGACATGTCGGAGTCCAGACCCCTGGGCCCTGCTCCGCGGAAGGGTGGGTTCAGGAATTTGCATTCCCTCTAAACCGCCCCCGCCCCCGGTAGTGCTGCTGCCGGACCACAGCCTTGGAGAAGCACTGCTCTAGTTAAGGCTGCCTAACCAGGTGCTAAAAGGCTAGTTGACTCTTTAAGCTTGTAGGATGTCTAATGCCCTTCTGTGCCTCGCTTGGTTCAGGAGCTCGGATCTGAGCAGTGTATGTTTATTGGAAGGCTAGGGAGGTGGCACTTGCAGAGCTTTTTTCTGATCTTGTCCCCAGCATAGATGACATCATTTAGGGGACTACAAAGACATGCCAGGCAGCAGACATTGAAAGGCTAAGGAGATCATCTGGAAGTGGAAACGCTTTCTTTTGAGATAAATGATGAGCAGAAAGCCTAGTAAGCGTTGGACTAGAGGAAGCGCTAATCTGATTGGATCGGGCACGGTTGACACCTAGTGAAGGAGGCTGATGCACAGGTTCCATCATGAGGAGGGCAGTTAGTCTCTGGTTCACCTTTGATGATGTGCCCACCTGGTCAGGCCGGCTGCTGATGCCTTGTCCTCCCTCTGCACTCCACCCATCTCTGCCTCCTGAGTTCTGCTTCCTGTAGGTTTCTGCTTTTCCCCAACTTCAGCTTGTTGGGACCCCTGTGGGTCCCGTTGTAGCTTGTGGTCTCTTACTGTGCTTCCTTCGAGCGTCAGCTTCCTACGTGCTTCATTCTCTGGGTCTTACAGGACAGACTCTGATGGACCCACCTGGTCTTACAATAGACCAGGTGCTGTCGTAGCAGCCAGTGGATGAGCTGTTGGGGGGTCAGGGGCCTCCCGCTGGTCCAACCAGCTGTGCCTGAGGGATAGGACTGGTATTATTGGTCAGGTATTACTAAACATGGACACCCAAGATGACTCTTAATGGGATGGGGGGGTGGGTATTAGCGTGGTTGACAGGAGTGCTTTCTTTCCTTCTGGCTGTAATTCATCCCTTCTTAGACAAGATCCTGGAAAGAATTTGCCGCTGCGTTTTTCTTCACTTCCTCACCTTTCTGTCACACATTCTTCCTCTCACCTTTCTTTTTAAACACCATTTCTGTATTTTTTAAAATCCCAAGCCTATAGAAAGGTTGAAAGAAAGTACAATGAACACACAGACCCTTTACCTAGACCAGGATTCTCAGTCTTGGCACCATTAACATTTGGGGCTGGATAACTCGTTATTGTGGGAACCTGTCCACTGCATTGTGGGATGTTCATTCCTGAGCTCTCCCACTGGTTGCTGGTAGCATCCCCTCAACTGAGGCAACCAAAAATATCTCAGACATCACCAAATATCCTTTGGGACACAAAATAGCTCCCAGTTGGGGCACCTGGGTGGCTCAGTCGGTTAAGCGTCCGACTTTGGCTCAGGTCATGATCTCACTGTCCGTGGGTTCGAGCCCCGCGTTGGGCTCTGTGCTGACTGCTCAGAGCCTGGAGCCTGTTTCAGATTCTGTGTCTCCCTCTCTCTCTGAGCCTCCCCCGTTCGTGCTCTGTCTCTCTCTGTCTCAAAAATAAATAAAAATATTAAAAAAAATTAAAAACAAAACAAAATAGCTCCCAGTTGAGAACCATTGAGATTCAGGAACTAACATTTTGTCATATTTGCACATGCACACGTACTGTGTATATACATGTACCCATATGTAAATGTGTATATGTTATATACATGTATAATACAAATATATGTATATACATGTGAACACCCATATATGTATGTATATTTTTTTCTATATACATATAATCATAGTGAGCAAATGTGGCAAAATATTAATTTGTGGATCTCTATAATATGTATATTATACAAGTATATGTATTATGTATGCATATATGTGTATTTATGCAAATGTGGCAACATGTTAAAATGTATATTCCATACACATAAATATATATATGCACACTTTTTTTCTGAAACATTTCTATTTTATTTATTTTATGTTTTTACTTTCTTATTTTTTTAAATTTACATCCAAGTTAGTTAGCATGTAGTGCAGCAATGATTTAAGGAGTAGATTCCTTAATGCCCCTTACCCATTTAACCCATCCCCCCTCCCACAACCCCTCCAGTAACCCTTTGTTTGTTCTCCATATTTAGGAGTCTCTTATGTTTTGTCCCCTTCCCTGTTTTTATATTATTTTTGTTTCCCTTCCCTTATGTTCATCTGTTTTGTATCTTAAAGTCCCCATATGAATGAAGTCATATGATATTTGTCTTTCTCTGACTGACTAATTTCACTTAGCGTAATACCGTGCAGTTCTATCCACATAGTTGCAAATGGCAAGATTTCATTCTTTTTGATTGCCGAGTAATACTCCATTATATATATACCACATCTTCTTTATCCATTCATCCATCAATGGACATTTGGGCTCTTTCCATACTTTGGCTCTGGTTGATAGTGCTGCTATAAACATGGGGGTGCCCCTTTGAAACAGCATCCCTGTATCCCTTGGATAAATACCTAGTAGTGCAATTGCTAGGTCGTAGGGTAGAACTATTTTTAATTTTTTGAGGAGCCTCCATAGTGTTTTCTAGAGTAGCTGCACCAGTTTGCGTTCCCACCAGCAGTGCAAAAGAGATCCTCTTTCTCTGCATCCTCGCCAATATCTGTCGTTGCCTGAGTTGTTAATGTTAGCCATTCTGACAGGTGTGAGGTGGTATCTTATTGTGGTTTTGATTTATATTTCCCTGATGATGAGTGATGTTGAGCATTTTTTCATGTGCCGGTTGGCCATCCAGATGTCTTCTTTGGAGAAGTGTCTATTCATGTCTTTTGCCCATTTCTGCACTGGATTATTTGTTTTTTGGGTATTGAGTTTGATAAGTTCTTTATAGATTTTGGATACTAATCCTTTATCTGATATGTCATTTGCAAATGTCTTCTCCCATTCTGTCCGTTGCCTTTTAGTTTTGCTGATTGTTTCCTTCGCTGTGCAGAAGCTTTTTATTTTGATGAGGTCCCAATAGTTCATTTTCGCTTTTGTTTCCCTTGCCTCTGGAGATGTGTTGAGTAAGAAGTTGCTGCGGCTGAGATCAAAGAGGTTTTTGCCTGCTTTCTCCTCCAGGATTTTGATGGCTTCCTGTCTTACGTTTAGGTCTTTCATCCATTTTGAGTTTATTTTTGTGTATGGTGTGAGAAAGTGGTCCAGGTTCATTTTTCTGCATGTTATTGTCCAGTTTTCCCAGCACCACTTGCTGAAAGACTATCTTTATTCCATTGGATATTCTTTCCTGCTTTGTCAAAGATGAATTGGCCATACGTTTGTGGGTCCATTTCTGGGTTCTGGGTTCTCTATTCTGTTCCAGTGATCTTGAGTGTCTGTTTTTGTGCCAGTGCCATACTGTCTTGATGATTACAGCTTTGTAATACAGCTTGAAGTCCACTGAAACATTTCAAAGTAAGTTGCGTACATCATTACTCTTCTTCCTAAGTACTTCAGCTCCTTGGACAAGGATGTTCCAGTATATAACCACAATGAGATTATCATGGTCAAGAAACTTAGATCAATACAACATTCTTTTATAGCCTATATTCATTTTTTTTCTAACCATCCCACTAATATTCTTTATGGATTTTTGGTCAGCAATATCTCTGCCATGGTAATGTAGTTGTTGTGTCTCTATAGTCTCTGTTAATCTGAAAAAGTTCCCCACTTTTTTTTTTCGTCTTTTATGACGTTGACATTTTTGAAAAGTCCAGACCCAGTTGTTTTTTGGGGATGTCCTCTCTTTTCAACCTACTACACCGAGACTTCTGCCTCCATTACTCCTGTAAAATTGCTTGATAAGTGCCGTTGTTCCATCAATGCTCAAATTCCATGGATTGCAAACCATACCATCATTTTATGTGCCACTAAGGAAGGGGGGAAGCCCGTCACCAATTAACAATGAAATACCATCAGTTTTATGACACATTGGACACATTTATGCCCAAATGTGAAAAAAAAAATGTCTTAGAACGGATAGAATATGGTAATTGCTGAAGCCAATGCCATGCTTGCATCCATTCCCCTCTTCTTGAGACTCCCTCTCTTGGCTTCTTTGATGCCGTCTCTCCTGGCTCTGACTGTGCTTTTCCATCTTTTGTGCTTCTCTCCTCCCTGCCCACCAGGTTCTCCCCATGCCGCCCCACCTTGGCTGTGCCCACTTCTCTCCTTTCCACTCCCCCACCCTCCTCACCCTCGGCGATTGCACCAGGTTTGGGCACCGGCCTGTAAGCCATGAGCTTGGTGAATCAGACCTTCTCCCTGGGAGACATGAGGTGACCTTGGAAAATCCAGGGAGAGGTCCTGCAGGCACTGGAGAATTTGGAACTAGGGCTCAGAAGAGAACTGTTGGCCAGGAGTGTAGGTTTAGATGTATTCAGTGGAAGCTCATGGCTGAAATCAAGGGCTGGTCAGTTGTGGAAATAAGAAAGTAGTGCAGAGTTAGGAGCCTTGGGGATAGTCCCCTTTCATAGAGGCAGAAGGAAGAAGAGAGACTGTCACAGATAGAATTACATTTTTTTAAATGTTTTATTTATTTTTGAGAGAGAGCACACAGGCTGGGGAGGGGCAGAGAGAGAAGGGAACAGAGGATCAAAGCAGGCTCTGCGCTCACAGTAGTAAGCCCAATGCGTGGCTTGAACTCACAAACTATGAGATTATGACCGGAGCCAAATTCGGACACTCAACCCACTGAGCCACCCAGGCACACTGGGACTGGCACAGATGGAGGAGGAGGAGGAGGAGGAGGAGGAGGAGGGGAAGAAGAAGAAGAAGAAAGGTGAGGAAACCTGGAAGAAAAGGGGGTGGTCTGTGGGACTACATGCTGCAAAGATGTCAGGGAGGGTGAGAGAATGGGAACAGGGACCGTGATCTGTTGGATGAAGGGTTCTCCTGTGTCAGTCTCCTCTGTATAATAGGGGATGAGCATGAAAGTGGAAGGGAGGAACAAGGGGGCTTCAGCTGGTGCATAAACCCAGTCCTCCTCCTGTCAGAATCCGGGTCTGCCCCCTGCCCCGCAGGCTGGAGCCATGCGTCCTTATATCCCCCTGGTGGTAGGAAGACGCAGCGTGTGTCCCTGAGTTCCTGTGAGAGCCCAGAGATGCCCCTGCTTGAAGCTGGGTCACACTGGTGGCCAGGTACTCCTGGTGGCTGGGCAGACGTGCAGGCAGAGCCACCTGCTGGTGGCTTTGGGGGCTGCATCATGTTTTGTCTTGCTGGTCAAAGCCAATTCTGGATTGATCTTCTCCTCGCTTGACGTTCTGTACCACATACAAATCCCGTGTTGGCTGTTGCCCTCTAAAAATACGATATGATCATGTTATTCTTCTGTCTCAGATATTCCCAAGGTGACCCACTGCTCTTGGGCTGAGACCAAACTTCCCACCGAGGTCCACCAGCGCTGGGTGGCCAGGGTGCTGCCTGCCTCCCGCCTCCCTGCACTTCTGCGCCCTGTTCTCGGCATTCCAGCCACTCCGGCTCCCTTCTGCCTCCGAGATTTTGCTCTTATTGTTCCCCCTGTGTGGGACACTATTCTCCCTGTCCCCTGGCTAGCTCCCGGCCATCCTTTAGACCCCAGCTTCCTATCTTCCAAGAGAAGTCTCCCTGACCCTGGGCCAAAGCAGGTCATGTGCTGTATACACTCTCCAGTGCTCTGTATCTTCCATGCTTTTGCAATTAAGTGGCTAATTGTTTAATGGTTATCTTCCCTGCTGGAATGTAGCTCTGTGAGAGCAGGGCTTGTCGCCTTGTTGATGACTTTCTTGTGCCCTGTCACATTGCCAGCACCCTGGCATATAAATATTTGTCGAAGGATTTTTCTAACAAGCTATTCATGCTATAGTAGCAACCCCAAAATCTCTGTGGCTTAAGACAACAAAGGTTTGTTTCCATTTTGAATCTTTTTAAAGATTTATTTACTTAAGCAAGCTCTTACACCCAACACGGGGCTCAAACTCAACCCTGAGATCAAGAGTCACACACTGTTCTGACTGAGCCAGCCAGGCATCCCAACAAAGGTTTTTTGTTTTTGTTTTTTTTTTTTTTGATTTTTTAAAGTTTATTTATTTATTTTGAGAAAGAGACCACAAACAGGAAAGAACAGAGAGAAAGATTGAGAATCCCAAGCAGGCTCTGCACTGTCAGTGCCCAGCCTGATGTGGGGCTCAAACCCACAAACTGTGAGATCATGACCTGAGCTGAGCCACCCAGGCACCCCTAAAGATTGATTGATTGATTGATTGATTGATTGATTTAAGTAATCTCTTACACCCAATGTGGGGCTCAAACTCATGACCTTGAGATCAAGAGTCACAGGCTCTTCCAACTGAGCCAGCCAGGTGCCCCAACAAAGGTTTATTTCTTATTAAAGCTTCAGTTCATGGAGCGCTGACCCAAAGGCTTATTTCTCCTTCAGGATCCATGTCCACTGAGCATGGGCTGGGGTCCTGCCCCTGGGCATCCTCACTCAGGGACCCAGGCTTACAGAGCAGCCACCACTTGGAGTACTGCAGGTTGCCAGGCAGAGAGAAGGAAAGAAAGCAGTATAAACTGCACATGGATTCTTAAAGTTCCCACCTGGAAGTGACAGATCACTTCTCTCATTTTATTGGCCAAAACAAGTCACATGGCCACACCTAACTTTAAGGGAGTGGGGAAATGCGATGCCACACATGCCCCCACCCCCCCCCCGTCCCCACCCCCCCCCCCGGGGGGACCAGGAATATCTGCTGAGCAGCACTAATGACCATCTGAAGCACGCATTACCTTTGTAATAAAAAAGACCCAGAAAACAAAAAGGAAACACAATAATTAAGGCTGAGAAACAAGTGGTACAGAGAGTCCGATTAAAGAAGGAACGCATCCTCAAGATGCTGCATCTGTGCTCTTGTGTCCTGTTTATTGCGCCACCCATAGAGGGGTCCACAGGTGTTAGGATACCTGAGCAAAACAGAGTTTTAAGCTTCAAAACTCTTCTTATCTCCGATCACATTTTCTTCTCCAACTTCTTGAGAGACTATTCAAATAAGATGACTGTTCTTAAATATTTTATTTTGATCGATGTTTAAATTTATCAAAATGAAACTCACAATCCAGCAATTACATTATTTGTATTGAGACTGCATGCTTCCTGATTTCCTATGTAAAAAGAAAAACCTAAGATTTTGTCAGTTGCAAAAAAAGAAAAAAAAGAAATCCCCTGAGTTCAACCTTCCCATTTGTTCAAGACAGATCAACAATGAAAGAATACCATGAAGCCTGAGTTCCTGCTCTGTGGTATCTTCTTCAGTGGCCTCCCCAAGTCATGGAGCCTTAGCAATGACCCATCACCGGAACCCTGACTACAGCCTGCTGCCACTGCCCTGGGAGAGGGGCGTTGGGGGGCTGGCACTGCTGCTCTCGAAGCAGCATTCAGCCAGAGGTGGTCCCCTGGTGGATTTCACCTGGCTCTCCCCTTCAACCTCTATAGCTGCAGAAAGGTCCATCCACTCTGCTACCTGACAGCCTTACACACTCCTAGAGACAGTTCTTTGTGGAGAGGACACCTGTTCTGCTCCAGGCCGAACACTCCAGTCCCTTCTACCACTTTTTACTTAACATAACTCATCTTGGTCACCCTATTCTGGATGCTTCCAGTGTGTCATTTCTTCTGTAGCTAAGATGGGGCATCCATATTTCACATCCCAGCAAGGCTCTGGCCTCCCGAACTCTGGACTTTAGGCCATCTTTCCGGTCCACACTGACCTGAGACTTTTGGAATAGATTCATTCTTCATTTAAATAGTTCAAGGCTTGGTGTGGCCATTGTGGAAAATAGTTTGGTGGTTCCTCAGAAAGTTCCTCATAGAGTTACCGTATGATCCAGCAATCCCACTAATGGTATATGCCCAAAAGAATTGAAAGCAGGGAGCCAAACAAATACTTCTACACCAATGTTCATAGCAGCATTATTCACAACAGCCAAAAGGTGGAAATAACCCAGGTGTCCATCAGCAGGTGAATGGATAAACAAAATGTGGTCTATACAGACGATGGAATATTATTCAGCCTGGAAAAAGAAGGAAATTCTGATACATGCTACGACATGGATGAATCCTGAAAACCTTATACTAAGTGAACTAAGCCAGATACAAAAGGACAAATACCGTATGGTTCACTTATATGAGTTCTCTTAAATGTTCTCTTGAACAGTGATGAAGGTTGTACATTGTGAATGCACCTAATGCCACTAAACCAGATACTTAGAAATGGTTAAAGTGATAAATTTGTTGTTGCATATATTTTACCACGATTAGAAAACATACCACAACTATATAGTCAACTAATCTTTGACAAAGCAGGAAAGAATATCCAATGGAGAAAAGCTTGTCTCTTAGACAAATGGTATGGGGAAAACTGGACTGCTTTCTCACACCATACACAAAAATAAATTCAAAATGTATGAAAGACCTAAATGTTAGACAGGAAACCATCAAAATCCTAGAGGAGAACACAGGCAGCAACCTCTTTGACCTTGGCTGAAGCAACTTCTTACTAGACACATCTGCGAAGGCAAGGGAAACGAAAGCAAACATGAACTGTTGGGACTTCATCAAGATAAAAAGCTTCTGCACAGTGAAGGAAGCAATCAAAGCTAAAGGCAACTACAGAATGGGAGAAGGTATTCGCAAATGACATATCTGATAAAAGTTTACCATCTAAAATCTGTAAAGAACTTATCAACTCAACACCCAGAAAACAAATAACCCAGTTAAGAAATGGGCAGAAGACATGAATAGACACTTTTTCAAAGAAGACATCCAGATGGCTAACAGACATATAAAAAGATGCTCAACATCGCTCATCATCAGGGAAATACAAATCAAAACCATGATGAGATACCACCTCACACCTGCCAGAATGGCTAAAATTAACAACACAAGAAACAACAGGTGTTGGCAAGGATGTAGAGAAAGGGGAACCCTCTTGCACTGTTGGGGGGAATGCAAACTGGTGCAGCCACTCTGGAGACCAGTATGGAGGTTCCTCAAGAAACTAAAAATAGAACAACCCAGAATCCAGCGCTTGCACTATTAGGTATTTACCCAAAGAACACAAAAATACAGATTTGAAGGGGTACGTACACCCCAATGTTTATACCAGCATTATCAACAGTAGGCAAACTATAGAGAGAGCCCAAATGTCCATTGACTGATGAATGGATAAAGATGTGGCCATATATATATAACATACACACACAATGGAATATTACTCAGTTATCAAAAAGAATGAAATCTTGCCATTTTCAATGATTTGGATGGAGCTAGACTGTATAATGCTAAGCAAAGTAAGTCAACCAGAGAAAGCCAAATGATTTCACTCATATGTAGAATTTAAGAAACAAAACAGATGAACATATGGAAGGGGGAAACAAACCGCAAGAGACTCTTGGTGATAGAGAACAAACCATGGGTTGACAGAGGGAGGTGGGTGGGAGATGGGCTAGATGGGTGATGGGTTCTAAGGGGAGGACACTTGTCATGATGAGCACTGTTTGTAAGTGATGAATCCCTGAATTCTACTCATGAAACCAATATTGCACTGTATATTAATTAACTAAAATTTAAGTTTAAAAAAAAACAAAACACCAACCCAACCAAGGCTCTTTGTTCTAGATCTCCTGTAGAAGTGGGAAGGAAGAGACAGCTTATGCAGCACAGACTTCCCACAAGAAACTTTCTGTCTGCAATGGAGCAGTGGGGGGGGGGGGTGGGAAGCAGATGTGATCCCCACCCCCCAGGACTCCTCCCTTACCTGGCTCCCTCCCTCTGCACGCAGCCTTATTGTTCATCTTTTCCCTGTGACTCAGAGAAACACGGATGCTCTTTCTGGCCTCCTGCACAACTCAACTCAAGGCCCCCAAACCACATCACTTGCCACCACCCACTGAACCACCCATCCCTTGACCCTCCACCTGCCTTCACCTGCTTCCCACAGAAAACACTTCATCCCTGGCCTTGCTTGACATTCCCTGGTTCAGAGTCTGCACTTCCTACCTCCTAATTTGCACCTTGGATCTGCTACTCTGTGAACAGCCTTCCCCAGTTATATCAACCTTGTGTTTTCTCTCCTGTTTGAGGATGTAAAATGCTTAATGATAAATGAGACAGAGAAGCTGTGAATGAAAGGTCAGGCTCATGGCAGGGTCAGCACAAGGACAGCATGCAGGAATCTGGAGGCTGGGCAGACTCAGGCCTGCCGGCTCATCAGTTTCAGGCCCCTGGCCACTGGGTGACCCTCAGACTCTGGCTTCTGGGGAACCAGTCACCATCATAGTGACCGTAGTCCTATTTTACACAGATAGGTCACTGGGAGAGCTGTAAAACAACAATGTCCACCCATCTGGGTCTACCCATTGGCAATGGGAGTTGAATCACCCAGTGCCATTCGGCTCATTCTCCGTCTCCAGGTGTCCTTCAGCCTGGACTTCTTTGGAAGTCTGCTCCCAGCTGTGTGCAGCCCATGGGCTTCTGTTCTATAAGACTGCTGAGCTCTATCCCCACTGTGGAAGTCACCCTGTGAGAACCTACCAAGGATAGAAGTCTTGAGAGACAGTGAAAGGAGGGCTGCACAGGATGTACAAGGAAGGAGTTACTATGGGAGCAGTGTTGGCATGAGGAATCCCTTTACCCAGCTTTGCTGTGATTGATGGATCAATTTAAAATCCTTTTCTAGTTTCAATCTCTGGCCAAAATAAAGCGGCCTATTGACTGCTCTTTCCCTCCATGACCAGTCTGACTTACCACCATGCCCAGTCAGAGCTTACCAAGGTCCGTCTGTCCTACCCATTGCCCCAGATCTTTGCTCCTTATCCAGATCCCTCCATTCATTGGCACTGCTGGGGTCTCCCACTGTCTTCCTAGAGCCTATATATTGACCCCATCCCTTTGTGGGCTCCAGGGTGGTCAAGGAACATCAAAATGCCTTATCCAGCCCCAACACCACTGCTGGGGTCAGCCCAGCCCAGAATGGTCTTCAACTGCTATCACGTACAGGAGGCTTATGGGCAAGAACTGCTTGTTATGGACAGAATTTTGATGTCATCCCCCTCCCCATCTGAATTCATATGTTGAAGCCCTAACTCCCAGTGTGATGAGATTTGCAGATGGGGCCTTTGGGAGGTAATTAAGGTTAGATGAGGTCATGAAAGTAAGGTCCTTGTCAGAGGGGATTGGTGTCCTTATAAGAAGGGATATCAGAGAGCTCACTTTCTCCCTGCCCATGCACAAAGATGACATCACGTGAGCACATGGCAAGAAGGAGACAAAGCCAAGCCTTTTGGCTTCAGAATGAAACCTGTCTTGCTGGCACCTTGACCATGGGCTTCCCAGCCTTCGGAACGAGGAGAAATAAATTGCTGTTGTTTAAGCCATTCATTTTGTTACAACAGCCCAAGCAGACTAATACACTGATCAACCTCTAGATCCAGAAGACCCCACCTTTAAAAAATTGTTATTAACATTATTATAATAGCATTAAATTAATTATTAAGGAAAAATCTGGATTCTTCCATACTAATATACCAGGTGACTTTATTTTTCATATTTTAGAATTTATCCAAAAATATTGACTGAATACCTCATATGTGTTAGGCACTATCTGGGTGTTGGCAACATCAAGATGAATCAGACTTGACCCTTGTTCATTTTGGATATTTTTTCCAGTCTTTCCAGGTTCTTTACAAAGACAGTCAATTTATTATTATATATTTACTCTTGTAATAACACAAATACATTTTATTTGTTTTTTTACTTAATATAATTTTTTAAAATTTTAGTTGATACACAGTGCTGCATTAGTTTCAGGTATACAACTTATTGATTTGACAGGTTTATACATTATACCGTGTTCACCATGAGGGTAGCTACCATCTGTCTCATTACATCACTATTACAGCACCATTGACTGTATTCCTTGTACTGTGCCTTTTTTCCCCATGACTTATTCGTTCCATTACTGGAAGCTTGTATCTCCCTTTCCTCTTCACCCATTTTGCTCAACCCTCTCACCCCTTACATCTAGCAACCATCAGTTTGTCCTCTGAATTTATAGGACCAATTCTGCTTTTCATTTGTTTATTCATTTAGTTTTTTTTTTTATTCCACTTATGAGTGGAATCATGGTATTTGTCTTTCTCAATCTGACTTATTTCACGTAACAACATAATACCTTCTAGGTCCATCCACGTTGTCTCAGATGTCACAATTTCATCCTTTTTTATGCCTGTATAATATTCGTGTGTGTGTGTGTGTGTGTGTGTGTGTGTGTGTGTGTGTTTCCTTATCCATTCATCTATTGATTGACACCTAGATTGCTTCCATACTTTGGCTATTGTAAATAATGCTGCAGTAAACATAGGGGTACATGTATCTTTTCAAATCAGTATTTTCATTTTCTTTGGGTAAAAAGCCACAGTGAAATTATAGATCTTATAGGATTTCTTTCTTCCTCTTTTTCTTTTCTTTCTTTCTCTTCTTTCTTTCTTTTTTTTCTTTCTTTCGAGCATGCACACAATGTGGGAAGAGGGACAGAGGGAAAGAGAGGATCTTCAGCAGGATCCATGCTCAGCAGAGCTCAATCCCATGACCCTGGGATCATGACCTGAATTGAAATCAATAGTCAGAGGCTCAACTGACTGAGCCACCCGGGTCCCCCCAAATCATATGAGATTCCTATTTTTAATTTTTTGATGAACTTCTGTACTGTTTTCCACAGTGGTTGTACCAATTTACACTCCCACCAACAGTGCATGAGGGTTCCTTTTTCTCCACATCGTCACCAACACTTGTTCTTGCTTGTCATTCTTATTTTAGCCATTCTAACTGGTGTGAGGTGATATCTCATTATATTTTTGACTTGCATTTCCCCGGTGATTAGTGATGTTGAGCATCTTTTCGTGCGTCTGTTGGCCATCTCATAAACTTTTTTTTTAAGCACTGTCATAGTCTTAGCGAAGGGCAATTTTTAGATGTTGAACTGGATGTTTGCAGAATTATAATCTTTTTAATGTGGTTTCATCGTCTTCATAGGTGTCTGTTAATAGCTGTGTGGTATTCTATTCAGTTGACGTACTGTAATTTACCTGAAGATCCATTATAGTGGGATGTTTATATTGCTTCCATTTTTTGCTGTTATATATAATGCTGGATGAATGCCTTTTTGTATATAGATAATTCAAAACAATGCCTTTTGTTTTGAATAATTACCTTGCAGTAAATTCCCATGAGTGGGATTACTGGGTCAAAAATGGGGCACATTGTTTTCCAGAGGACCGGGAATTGACTTGCAGGGCCACTGTAATGATTTGATTCTCACACTTGCACTTGAGCCTGGTTTGCTTCTGCTGGAGAAGGCATGGTGGAGCAGTAATGCAGGGCAGAATTCAGGGAATGACCAGTTAAAGCACGGTCTTCATGCTGTCTTCTGCCGCTCACGTTTGCACAGATGTACAAAACCCATCCAGTTGGCCCTGGATTTAGGATGTCATCGTAAACTGTAGGTTTACTTTGCTTGGAGGTCAAGTGCATGGGATGTGGAGCAAGATGTCTGTAATCAAATCCCAGCTCCACCGGACAGTTAGGTGTGTGACTCTGGGTCAAGTTTCCTCATTTGTAAAACAAAAGCTTAAAAACAGAACTTATTTCCCAGGGTATTGTGAAGATAGAAATGAGATACTACACGTCACATGTTCAGCCCAGTGCCCAGAACCTGGGAAACCCACAATACACGTTACGTAGTTATGGCAATAGGACTTATTAAGGGATGTGTTTTTGATGCAGTCTGCTATTCAGACCGCGGGACTGGTTTCTTCCTACCTTCAAGTTTGTTCCCACACACAAATCTTCTGAAATTATTTTAAATTCTCAGCCAGCACTTCATTCTGTACATCAGAATGGAAAGCTTAAAGTCAAATCAATTAACAAAAAGGACTGTGCAGGGGCGCCTGGGTGGCTCAGTCAGTTAAGCATCCGACTTCGGCTCAGGTCATCATCTCGCGGTTCGTGGGTTCAAGCCCCGCATCGGGCTCTGTGCTGACAGCTTGGAGCCTGGAGCCTGCTTCGGATTCTGTGTCCCCCTCTCTCTCTGCCCCTCCCCCGCTTGTGCTCTGTCTCTCTCTCTCTCTCTCTCTCTCTCTCAAAAATAAACATTAAAATTAAAAAAAAAAGGGGGGGCTATGCAGAGAGTTCTGAAGAAGTATGTGTTATGTCCTTGAACTCAGAGAGCTTACATTTTTCAAACATTCAGCTTTGAAAGGGGATAAATGCATCGACCATGGCTCCAAAACAGCAGGGAACCCCTGGTCAGTTGGCATTGCCCCGTCACTAGCGGGTCCGGCTGGGGAAGTGGAGCGAAGCATGGCTCAGGAAATGATTACAGCTTCGTGGCGTGAGTGAACGGACCTGTCTTCAAGTCTGAAGGAAGTCATGTGCTTTTATTTTTTTTTTATTTTATTTTTTTTAGTCATGTGCTTTTAAAACTAATCTACCCACTTCAGAGTGACAAGAGAGTAACTGAATCTTTTCAAAAAATACATCTTTTTTTCAAAATAAAATTCAGAAGGCCAAGTGAAACTCTTAGTGGTCCCCAGGTCCCATTCTGTGGTTAAACTGTCGGGGCTCCGTCAAGGCTGTCCGTGTGGACGTGGGCTTTGTTTTTCACAAAACACAAAGCTAAGCTCCACAAGATTCACTGTTCAGAGGCACTCCCGTTCTCATGGTAACTGATGGTCCATCAGCACCAAAATATAGAAGAGGCAGCAGGGCAGCGTGAAGATGTTACTACGACAACTGGAACTTAGAGTATACATTTTTAAAGGAGTGTGGGAGGGCTTAATTTCACCTCACTTGCTTCAAGAAAGCCTGGGTAAGAGCAGTCAGGCATTTCAGAAAACAGGGATGCTCTAGAATCCGAGGTCTGGACTCACAGCCACAGCGCCGGCCGGAAGATGGGGATAGCTGGGTGTAGCCTGCAGAGTTCGGTGAAATCACCTCGGGGGGAGAAAAAATCACCTCAGCAAAACGTTGCTCCATCAGAAGTCATACAAAGATGTGGTGGTGTTGGGAGTAGGCAGGGTTGAGGAATGTTCCAAGAGAAGCACTCTTGATTTTTAGCCTTCACGGAATTCGCAGATCAGAGATGACCAGGAAAAAATGGACTTGCTTTAAAAAAAAAAAAAAAAAAAAAAAAAAAAAAAGGCCATCTGAAAATAAATAAGCAAAGAGTCCGTTCTCCACAGCTTGGAATGTACAGGTACTACTAGGAATTTGAAAAGGATAGGGCACTTCTGCTTTCCTCTGAGGATGTGAATTCATTTCTCCTTCTGGGCCTCAGAGAGCTGACTGAAGATGGTGTCATGGGAAGTTGCACACCTCCCACTTCAGTCCCGGGGCTGCGGCAGGTCTGCGGACCCGGCCGAGGGGTGCCAGCCCTGTGTGTGGCACCAGAAAGAGCTCCTCACACTCTGGGGCTGGTACTTGTGTCCCAGGGCCCTGGTTGCCTGCTGCCAGCCGTTAGTGGTGACAGCCCACCCAGCCTGGCCAGCTTCCCCCGTTAATGGCGTTAATGGCCTTGGCTTCCACCTCCCTGGAGCGATTCAGCACTGCCCCAGTGTCTCCCTGTTACCTGAACCGTCTCCCTAACACCCCCCACTTCTCTTGGTCTTGCTCTCTTTACTCAGTTTACTGAGTGTGGCCCAGGCCCTGCTCACATGAAGGTCTGGGCGGAGCCAGGAAATCAGCATTTTTTTTTTTAGCCAATTACAGAGAGGTCTCTGAGGCAGGAGTCGTGCAGCTCAGAGCGAGGAGCCTGATCTAGTAGAGAAGCTTCTGTCCTCACATTTCTTTAATTCTCCCAGCGATCCTCTTGGGCTCAGAAGGGTGAAGTAACTTACCCCTGGTCACACGGCGGTACTCAACTAGATGTGACTCCAAAGCCAGAGCTTGAGCCCACCCCATGTGAGTGAGAGTGGAAGGGTCTATTCTGCCAGCGGACCATCCAGGGGGGCTGTTGCCAGCACCTGGGAGCCTCCTGCTTTCACATCGCTCTTTTGTGCCCAAGCTCACTGGGTGGGGTTCATAGCAAGGTTACATACACCATCTCAAAGGCTCACTGATGCTCTGGCACATTCTGACATTCTGCTTTCTAATTTTCTGTATTTTGTGATGTTTTGGCATCTCTGGGGCCTTGCAGGCCCGGAGAGGGACAGCCCCTCCCATGGTTACTTTCTAGAAATAGCAGACAACTCGCCTGTGAGCCTACGTTTGATACGCAAACCAACCAATCCGCCCCTCTCCCCCACATTTGCCTCCTTTTATCAGGTTCCTACAGTCAGGACACGACAGGTCCTACCCTAAATCGCCCCAGGGCCAGATACCAGACAACTAGGGTTGCCCCTGGAGCCAGAGCCCCCTGAAATTACCCCAACCAGCCCATCCTGCCTTGCTTGCCTACACACCCTGCCTTGTCCGATCCTTCCAGCAAAAGCCACAATAAAGCCTCCGGCCCATGCTGTCTCCTCATTCCTGACGCTGGTGGCTCCCAGTGAGGCTCGAGCAGCGGTGTGCCCCTCCTCTTGGGAACTGTGAGCAACAAGAGTTTTGTTTCTTGTTTTCTGTTTTTTGTTTTCCTGGACTAAGCGGCTTTGCAGGGGAAAGGCAGGATTACGATGGATTTAAGAGCTGGCTTTGGGACCCGTCTTGCCAAAGTTGGGCACAACACTGACAAAGTGCCGGTTTACTGCACCCACCGCTTGGCTCGGCCTGTCTTCCTTATCCCCTGTTCGGCCGCGTTGGGGCTCCGCTTCTTTCTTTCCCATCACGGGCCAGGGAACCATGGCCTCCAGGGAACCTCCACGCATGCGGCCAGCTACTTCCGGGGTGCTCAGAGCCTCCTCTCCACACTGACCTAGGGCAGCCTCATCCTCTAGCAGCGTGCCTGCTGGAAGCACGACTTGATCTTCTGGAGGGACACCCTCCAGCAAGGCCACGCGAGCCTTGATCTGGACACCCATCTCGTGGCCGGTCAACCCAAGGGCGTGTAGCTTCGGGGTGAGGACAAAGAGCTGCATGTCAGTGACTGAACCGTGACCACCAGCGCCGCTTCCACCCAGAATGAGTCAAGAAAGAGTAACAAAGTATTTTTCCTGTGGCAGTCGTCTGATCTGTTGGCCTGAATAAAAACAAGAATCCTGGGTTCATTTGCAAGAAGACATCTTCTTCTGGGCTTAGCCTCCTACCTGGCACTCTCCCTGCCCTCCTCTTCCAGGATAGGGCCCCTCTTCTCCAGTTCCTGCCTCTTCCGCCCCTCCCCTAAAGCCCAAGGCCAGGCCCAGGACGGGATCAAGGACTGGACCTTGACCTCATTTCCTCCATTTCCCTCACTGCAACCCCTGCTGGAATCTACCAAGGCTCTGGGTTCTCAAAGCTGCAGGGCTCCTCCCTAGCTCTCCCGGCCCTAGGGGGTCAGGGGCCACCTTCCAGCCCAGGGCCCCTGGGGCAGCAGCCCCTGTCCTGCCGCCTCCTCCCCCCTGCACACTTCATTTATGCCACCTGAACCATCAGCTCAGTCTCAGTGCCTGCTGGCCTTGTCTTCCTTAGCTGACCAGGTGTAGTTTGGAAGGTCAGTAAGAGTGACATGACGCACAGGATACTGGCAACACTGGACAGAGCACGTGACGTGGGCACCTTTTCAGCCTTTTCAATGGTGGAGTCATGGCACAGATGAATTTGGCTGGAAGAGGAGGGGCCGCCGGGGGGGGGGCGGGGCGGGGGGGGAGCCGTTGGGTGGAAAAAGGGCTACTGGCGGTGAGGCCTTGAGAGGCAGGCAGAGGGCTCCCTCCGGAGGTCTGAGCAGGATTCAGCCAGGGGTGTGTTGTGGGATCTGCGGAAGCGGCCTGTGCTCCTGGACAGGAGGAAACGGGAGGAGGTGCTGCAGAGATGGGCAACGGAACGGGGCGGGGGTGGAAACGAGAGGGACCTCGCAGAGTTACAGAGTGGGGAGCGGATCCTTGTCATAGAGGGGGTGCTTTTGTAGACTTTCTGGAATCTCTGGTTTTAAAAGCAGCATTCGATGTGCTGAAGGGGTGGCAGGCTGCAGGTTATCTGCTCTCACGGTGCAGTTTCACCTACTGCTGGGCTTTGTAGAACCTTCTAGGAAACCCCTGACAACACCCCTACAAGGTGAGTGGTGATCCCATTCCAAAGGGCTGGAGATCATGGACTTTGGAGTTGCTCCCAAATAATCACACCCTTGACTCCTTAAATTGTGAATTCCCAAAGGCCTCCTGCCTTATCAAGATTTAGTGATGGTTTGGAATGCAAACAGGAAGGTGCTATCTGAGTAGGAGGGTAGAGGCTTGACCTTGAGGGCTCTGAGGAGCCCTCCTGTGCTGTTTACAGGGACAGGGCTGACAAGTAGCCTCTGGGCACGATGGCCTCTGTGCCTTCCTGCACCAGGCTGACTGGCTGTTGACTCCCATACCTCACGTTCTCCACCTGAGACAACACGGGGGAGTCGGCAGAGCTCCTCCAAAATGAAATTAGAGTTACTTTCTGGGGTGAAAATTAAGAACCAGAACATGATCGAAGACATTGGCCAACCAGAGAAAGCAAAAAACATGAGGCATTTGTAGCCAAGAGTGGCGGAAAGACTGGAAACGCCCACACAGCAGTTGGCCGCGTCAGACCAGAACCTCTGGGACACACGGGACGAGCCTTGCCCCAGAAGAGGAGAAAAGCAAGTGTCCTTCCTTTTCTGAGTATCTGCCCTCCTTCTGACACCTGCCAGCTATCCAGGTGTGAAAGCTTCCTGGCAACTTGCTGTCTGTTCATCCCCAACCCAACTCACACTTCAGGAAGAGTGGTCTCTCCCAGATTCCTCCTCAGCCTTGAGTTTTCTCTAACGTCTCTTACCCTGGGCTTGTACTCTCATTATGCACACATTATTCATAATTATTAATTTTCGTTTAGACTTTCCCATTTATAGCAGTTTACATTCACGTTCATGTTCACACAAGAACTGTGTGAGAGGGGTGCCTGGGTGGCTCAGTCGGTTGAGCGTCCGACTTCGGCTCAGGTCATGGTCTCGTGGTCTGTGAGTTCAAGCCCCGCATCAGGCTCTGTGCTGACAGCTCGGAGCCTGGAGCCTGTTTCGGATTCTGTGTCTCCCTCTCTCTCTGCCCCTCCCCTGTTCATGCTCTGTCCCTCTCTGTCTCAGAAATAAATAAAACATAAAAAAAAAAAAAAAAAGAACTGTGTGAGAATGGCAGATCGGTGGTAGTTGTAGGTATTACCTTTTCTCTGGATAAGGGAACTGAGCCCAGAGGGTTGGGGACTTGCCCAAGGTCGTACAAGGCAGGATCCATATTTTTTTTTTTGAGTTTATTTATTTATTTTGAAAGAGAGAAAGTGTGAGTGGGGGAAGGACAGAGAGAGGGAGAGAGAGGATCCCAAGCAGGCTCCACGCTGACGGCACAGAGCCCAACACGGGGCTCGACCTGGGGCTCCAACTCAGGAACCACGAGATCATGATCTGAACCAAAGTTGGACACTTTGCTGACTGAGCCACCCGGGCACCCCTGCGGGATCCATATTTGAACCTTGTTCTTCTGACCTCTTTCCAGTGCCAAGCTCCATGAGTAAAATTAATGGCATTTTATCTATGTTATCTATTTTGAAATATCTTCACACGTACACCTTTGCCATAGCTGGAATGCCTGCCCACTCACCCAACCCTCTGATCCGCCTATCCTACTCATTCCTCCAGCCTCCCAACCTGTTGGAATTCTACTTATCCCTCGAAACGTAGCTTAAATATCACCTCCCCAGTAATGGCTTTCCTCCCGACTCAGGGAAGAGTGACTGTGTCTTCCTTCAGAGTCCGGGACAGGTGCATCTATGCCTGTGTGCCTAGGACAGGAGTCCACATCCAGTTGCAGGAGAGCCCCAGAGGGAGTGTCTGGGCGGTTAGCTTCTGTCGTAGGAAGCAGGCTCTACCTGCTGTTGAGGGCACACACGACAAGGAATGGCCCCCATCCGGGAGCTGGGTGGCCGAGAGGAATGACAGATGCCCGCCACAGCCCACGTCTCCGGCTGCTTGGCAGCAACAAAGACAATTCTCCTTCTTCTTACACTTTGAAAATGAAAATGCTGTCACCGACACGTTGACGCTACCGCTTGTATAATCAAGAGTGTGCGTGGTCCCCCAGTCTCCCCCCCCCCCCCCCGCAAGGGAAACAACCCAGAGTCTTTTATCAGTGCCTACTTCCGCTTCTGGTCCAGGATTTCTGGGTGGTGCCCACCCTCTTCTAGACCCTCTAACCCAGCAGTTCACAACCTTCTTCCACCCCAAGGCCTCTTTGTAAAACAAACATTTGGTAACATCCCCTTGACTACCCTGAAAATGAAATTCAGAGGTAAAAATCTAACTATGTCCTCGGTAGTAAAGGGGACATAGGTAACTTAGAAAAAATAAAACTTAGTTCAATAAGTAAATACTCAGGCACAACAAATCTAGATGTCATAAGAAAGGAGTCTGACGCTTGCAGCTACATGAATGTAGTCAACCTGCTGTCAGGTAGCTGGCTTCCACCTCGCACTCGATGAGTATGTCAGGACAGTATATTCAAATGTGGAATTATATTACTTCTAACAGAGTTCCACCAAGTGTCATGCCCCCTAGCGGTAGTGCTACGGAGGACCACTGCCTCGGAGCTATCACAGGGCGCCGCTTCCCTCCTTAACACGGTTCTAGACGCCTTTGTGCCCGGCTAATCAGTCAAGTCTGCAGCGCAGTATTGGCACCACGTGGGAGCGTGTTAGAAATACAGATTCTCCGGCCCTGCCTCACAACTACTGAATTCAGATCTGCACTTGAATGAGACCTCCAGGTTATATGCATACAAGCTAACGGCTGAGAAGCACCTGCACTCCTGGGGGACATAGTAAGGGAGGGGGTAAGCCAGTCTCACAGAATAAGTCTTCTTCAATATTGCCATCTTGAGGTTCTCTTTACTGGGACTGCCCTAGACCAAGAAGGCATCAGTTCAGAATTTAGCCAGGAACACAGAAACCACTTACAGTACTTCAAGTAGAGAGGATTGAATGCAAGGGATTGATTACGTATGTGATAGAAGAGTTAGATGGGAATCCAAACAAGTGGAGGTCAGCAGCAACAGGAAGCACGACTGCCCCGACCCTCAAGGGGACAAGGAGAGGAGGTGGGGTTACTGGAACCCAAGATTACCCCGGGGAAGCTGATGTGAGGGAGGAAGCTCATTTGCTGCCAGAGATGTCACCTGAGGCAGGAAGAGGAGAAATGCTTCAACTTCTCCCAGCCTCCTGTCTTCCAGCCTCTCAACGGTGTCTCCCATTGGCCACACTGAGCCAGAATTCAGCAGGCAAGGGAGGCGTGGAAACATAGCCTTCAGGAAGCAGCCCTTCTGTATCACAGAAGCAGAGCAAGAGAAGAGCAAGAAAGGGATGACTGACCGGCCTGGGACTGGCACAAAAGACAAGAGCTCTCTACCAAAAGAATTACTTTTTTTTTTTTTAATTTTTTTAACGTTTATTTATTTTTGAGACAGAGAGAGAGCATGAACGGGGGAGGGTCAGAGAGAGGGAGACACAGAATCTGAAACAGGCTCCAGGCTCTGAGCTGTCAGCACAGAGCCTGACACGGGGCTCGAACTCACGGACCGTGAGATCATGACCTGAGCCGAGGTCGGCCACTTAACCGACTGAGCCACCCAGGCGCCCCAAAAGAATTACTTTTAAAAGAGATACTCTTTCAAGATACTGTCCTCCAGAGTCCTAGACCTTGCCATTATGATTGGTCCATGAAGTACCCCAGGAAGTCTCAGATACTTCAAGAAGTGGGTCATATGGGTCAAGTGACACAGTTGCTTTCCCTGCAGCCACCAACACTGTGACCCCAACCTCTGCACTGTGTCATGGCAGCATCCCAGCCAGTCCGGGAACCACACAAGTCCTTCCAGTGTGATGCCCACTTCCCGCCCCCCACCCCCAACCATCCCCTGTGGTGCTGCTGGGCCACAGCAACCTTCTGCGCCCGGTCACTGTGGCATGCACATGCCATTAAAGCCACAGCGATCCCCAGTTCCTGCAAAACTCATCACTGACCTTCAGGCTGGGAAACCTTCCCATGGGGGGTGCAGTGCCCTCACCTTCAGAAGTCTCACCTTCTCTGCCAGGAGACTCTCCCTTCCTTTGGTATTTCCCTCTCCATTTTCCTCTTGCAATTTCTTTTTTTTTTTTTTTCAAATGTTTGCTTTTATATTTCTGAGAAAGAGAGAGAGAGAGAGTGTGAGTGTGTGTCTGTGTACACACATGCAGGCAGGGGTGGGGCAGAGAGGGAGGGGGAGAGGGAATCCAAAGTAGGCTCTGCACTGTCAACACCGAGCCTGATGCAGGGCTCAAACTCACGAACCTCGAGATCATGACCTGAGCTGAAATCAAGAGTCAGATGCTTAACCTGCTGAGCCACCCAGGTGCCCCTTCCTCCTGCAGTTTAATCAGAAAATCAAAATGAAGAAAACCCTCTTGGCTCCTCATCTGTCCCCTGGCAATTAAGACATTTTCCTTCGGTGGTCAGGAATCTTGGACCATGCCACCCAGTATGGGCAGCAGCTGCTCGTGTTTTACAACCCACCGTGCACCTTTGGCAGACCTGCTTAATTTTTTTTCTAATTATAAAAATAATAAGGCACATTTAGAACGCATAGAAAAGTAAAGCAGAAAAAAAAAAATCCACCTATAATCCTGCCACCCAGAGGCAGTCCCTATTAACATTTCGATATATTTCCTTTCTAGAGTTTAAATGCATTTTTCTGCAGCTGAGATCATACTTGCATACATAATTTCATGCTCCAATTTTTTTCACTTGTTACAATATTTTCCCGTATCACTAAAACTTGGTTGAAAACATTAACATTTTTTCCATATTAGTTGTTTTAATTACAGAAGTAATACCCGCTCCCCGTAAAGAATTAAAACAATTCAGAAACCTATCAAGGAAAAGGCAGAACTTTCCCCTCCCTCCTCCTTTCTCCCCCCCACCATGCCTCAGAGGTAAGCCACTTTTAACAGTTTAGTTTTCATCCTTGCAGACCTTTTTGTACACTCATGCAAAACAGCTTTTTAACTAATGGCCCCAAACCAGCTTTTTCATGTCACAGCATTGGTGCCCAGGGAACTGCTGCGTTTTAAGAAAGCTGCCCAAATAGTTCACGTATAGAAGTGCTAGAATTTACTTTGCCATTCCCCCGTCTATTCCTTCCTTCTTAAATCTTTTTTTTTTTTAACGTTTATTTATTTTTGAGACAGAGAAAGAGCATGAAGGAGGAAGGGTCAGAGAGAGGGAGACACAGAATCGGAAACAGGCTCCAGGCTCTGAGTGGTCAGCCCAGAGCCCGACGCGGGGCTCGAACTCACGGGCCGCGAGATCATGACCTGAGCCGAAGTCGGCCGCTCAACCGACTGAGCCACCCAGGCGCCCCTATTCCTTCCTTCTTAAACATGGATAACACTTCTTATAGCGAAGTACATCCATACATTTACATAGTCTTTATGATAAATGTGTAAGCCGATACCTTCATTTGTTTTTTGGGTTTTTTTTTTTTAAGTTTGTTCTTGAGAAAGAGTGTGTGGGCATGCAAGCAGGGGAGGGGCAGAGGGAGAGGGAGAGACGGAATCCCAAGCAACCTCCACGCCCAGCAGGTAGCTCTAACCTCCGTACCGTGAGATCATGACCTGAGCCAAAATCAAGAGTCAGACACTTAACCGTTTGAGCCACCCAGGGGCCCCGCCAGTACCTTCATTTGTATATCAGTTGCTGTAGGCACAATTACATGGGTATTTGGGGGCAAAGATGGAGAAAGTTATGACAAAGTTACATCACAGAGCAGGCCCAAGGCCATACAGAATTTGAGGAAGTAATATTCATCTGAACAGATGCCGTATTGTTTCTTCGCATTTCCAGGAAGTGATTCCATAGTCTGGATGTAATGTTGATATCCGTCACCTTCAGTGCTCTCTGGTGATTTTCCAGATGGACAGTGTCCTGGGCTTCACTTCGGAAGAGCCCAGAAAATGCTAGCATCTCAAATTATGCAAGTGAAGGACAGGGGTGACTTCCTGCATTGCAGAGGCCGATTATGGAGAATGCAGGATTCCACCCCGGGGGTGGGGGTAGGGGTGGGGTGAAGTTGGAAACAGAAAGTCAGCCTTGGCATTATACTCGCCCATAACGAGAACTAAATGGTTTGCCAAAGTCACACATGTAAAAAATAACCGAGTTTACAAGCACCAGGGTAGCCTGGCCTCTGACTTCAGGACATGCCTCGCCTCAGGCATACGGATTATAAGAAACCTGAACACAGATGCTCCACAGCTGAGGCAGGGCTTCTGGAGTTTACGGGAGGACAGAGAGCCTCACGGAGCGGAAACATGCAGTAAGGAGCCCTGCTAGAGGCTCTGCTTAAACATAAAGCTCAAAAATGCATCGGGCCCCCCACCTTCCCTTGTCCGTCTGTTCAGACTGAGGTCTCCGGGCCCACTGCTCAGTGGCTGGTCTGGGCCTCACTAAGATGTCCATGAATTCTGCAGCCAACAGAGCAGGTTGTGGGAGCTCCTTGCCGGGTGTTTCTTTTCTTAGTGGGACCACAAAGATTTCCCTCACATAATTGTCGCTGTATATATTGTACGCCCTACCGTATGTAGGGTGCGGAGCTGTGTATCCCCAGAACCCAGCACGGCATTTGGCATGCAGAGATGCACAAAAATGCCTTTTACAAACTTTTTAAAAAAAAATTTTTTTAGGGGCGCCTGGGTGGCTCAGTTGGTTAAGCGTCTGACTTCGGCTCAGGTCATGATCTCACGGTCCGTGGGTTCGAGCCCCACGTCGGGCTCTGTGCTGACAGCTCAGAGCCTGGAGCCTGTTTCAGATTCTGTGTCTCCCTCTCTCTCTGACCCTCCCCTGTTCATGCTCTGTCTCTCTCTGTCTCAAAAATAAATAAACGTTAAAAAAAAATCTTTTTTTTTAAACGTTTGTTTATTTGAGAGAGAGAGCACGGAGGGGCAGAGAGAGAGGGAGAGAGAGAGAGAGCATCCCGAGCAGGCTCTGCATTGCCAGCACAGAGCCCCGTGCAGGGCTCAGACTCACAAACTGTGAAACCAAGACCTGAGCCCAAATCAAGAGCTGGACACCTAACCAACTGAGCTACCCAGGCGCTCAAACCTTAAAGATACTCAAAAGTATCTTTCTGAACAATATAGATGCTCAGTCCTACCTTCTTTGAAATGATTTCACGTCATCGCACTCACAGGAAACATTTATGGCACGCTCAAGTAAACTGGAGGGGATTTGGGGACATCTGTGTGGGGCTTGATGGAAAAAGTAATTATGTTTTCTTTATATTAAAGAAGTATAAAAGTAAAATATAAAGTCATTAGAGAACATGTTAAAGAGTGAATTTGTATAAAATTTTCCAAATAAAATATTTTCAAGTTTTTAATGAGAAACTTGAGCTTGTTTCCATGAACATACTTAAAAAAATTTTTATAATATATTTAACTTCATATATTCACAATATTATAAAAATTAAATAACGAGATATTTTATGAAATAATTACATTGATAGTGAGCTATTTTACATTCCTGTTTTCTTACTAGGTCTGGTGTGTATTTTCACTTGTAAGTGAAATACAGCACACCTGCATTCGGACCAGCCACACAGTTCAAGGGCTCGGTGGCCACATGTGGCCAGTGGCTGCCCGACTGCACAGCACTGCTCTGTAGTGAGGGTAATAAATACAGCACAGGCATAATTCTTTTAAACCTCTTTTTTAGGATTTTATTATTTTTTTAAATGTTTATTTGACAGGGAGAGGTCAGGGGGCAGCTGGGGCACAGAGAGAGGGAAACAGAATCCGAAGCAGGCTCCAGGCTGTGAGCTGTCGGCACAGAGCTCGACATGGAGCTCAAACCCATGAACCGCGAGATCGTGACCTGAGCTGAAGTTGGACAGTTAACCGCCTGAGCCACCCAGGCGCCCCCAGATTTTATTGTATTTTTAAGTGATATCTATACCCAGCGTGGGGCTAGAACTCACAACTCTGAGATCAAGAGTCATATGCTCCACCCACGGAGCCAGCCAGGCACCCCTTTTAAAACTTTTTTATATGCCTCGCAATAAATAATTGCCAATGGAGATTTTAAGATAATGATCTATTCAAGTCCTTGGTAATCACCACCAATGAGAAATTTTGCCCAAGTAGGAGATAAAAAAATTTTAAGTGTTTTTATCACCCTTCAAATTTTTACAGCAGTTGAAATTATCTTTAAAGAGTTTAACAGCTCTTATGGAAATTTCTTGTGATAAGGCAAAGGATTTCAAACCCATCAAACTTTTTTCACACCAACTATTTCAAGAGAATGCTGATGGTCTCGTTAGTAGAACATGCACGTGTCGTTAGAGCAACACCCATGCCCCCTAGCTTGGATACCACTTTGTAGGCACATGGGGAGGTGCCTGCATGGGGGAGGACAGTGAGCTGGGACCCAGCCTGATGCGCCCCTCCATCGGCCGCCTTCTCCCCACACCAGCACCCCCCCCCAATCCATTCTCCACTGCCTTAGCTGAACGCCGGGCTCCCGGGACACTAGACAGAAACCTGGCAGTTCCTCCGGCCCTTGCTCCACCTCGCGCACAGCTCGAGCATTTGCGGCATGGGGCATCCAGTGACAGATGTCACTCATTTTTCTCTCTCTCATACGAGCCCCTCCCCACCCCATCCTGTTAGAGCCACTCTCTGAGGAGCCCAGATGCTGCTGCTCACAACTAGAAGTGAATGCCCACATGGCTTGCCCACTCCCGACCCGTCACCTCCACGGACTGAGATATTGGTGGACTGAGACAGTCGGGAGGGTCTGGTGTAAGAGACCCTGCACGGCATCCGTTTCCTGCTTCCTTCTTGCTAACAACGTCCTGCCACTTTACGCCTCTGTGCTCTTGGGCAAGTTATCTAACCTACGTGGACTTTACTTTTCTCTTTTTTATTGTTTTTATTTAATGTTGATTTTTTTTTTTTTTTTGAGAGCAAGAGGGAGGGGGCAGACCGAGGAGACAGAGAATCCCAAGCAGGTGCCGAACTGTCAGCGCAGAGCCCAGCGTGGGGCTCGAACTAACCAACCGTGAGATCACAACCTGAGCCAAAACCAAGAGTCGGACGCCTAACCGACTGAGCGACTGAGCCACCCGGGTGCCTAGTTTTTCTCTTTTTTAAAACCAGTTTTACTGAGGCGACATAAAAGTCACCCATTTAAGGTGGACAGTTGAGCGGTCTTTAGTATATTCACGAGGTTGGGCAAAGACTTCAGTTTCTTGTCTGTAAACCGAGATAATCGTATATAACCGCATAAGACTGTTGCGAGGCGGAAAGGAGATCGTGAATCTAAAGCACCCGGTACATCGCGAGGCGGGGGGTAAACTCTGACTTAGCGGTAACTGTTATTGTGATGACAACGGTAATGGTAAGGAGGAGGACAGGGGAGGAGGGAGCGGCCCAGGATTCCCACCCTGAGCGAGGGATGCCGGCCACAGCTGCAGCCCGGGGGTGTGCTGCAGGGCTTTGTGGAATTTGGGCAACCCCAGCTCTTCCTGTTCCTCCCGCGCCCACACGGAGCCAACAGCTTCCTCCAGAGGTGCTCGCCGCCACCTCGGTGTGGGAAGGGGATGCGACAGCTGCTCAACAGCTGCACGGGCTGCCACACAATTTAAGGCAGGAAGTGGAGAGAAATGCCATTTCTTCCAGAGAAGGGATCGGAGAGGAATTCAGGTCGGCAAGAACAGTCACTGCCTTGACTGACGTTTCATCGACAGCTACCTGGTTTCAACTGGCTCCGACCTTTTTTTTTTTTTCCAGAAAAGTTTTACCCTGGGGGGCCCGGCTGGCTCAGTGGGTGGAGCATGGGACTCTCGGTCTCACGGTTGTGAGTTCAGGCCCCACGTTGGGTGTGGAGATGACTTAAAAAGAAAATCTTTTCCTAAAACGTTTTGCTCTCAAGATTATCGTGGTGAAAGTAATGTTTATTGTTGTTTTTTTTTTGTTTGTTTGTTTTTGTATAATCACCTCTCCAGAGGTAGTCAGTATTAAAAGTTTGGACTCGATACTATTTATTTATTAAATATAAAAATGGAGTCATGAGATAGTACTGTTTTGCAACTCACTTTTTTCACTGAAGAATATATCCTGACAGGTGTCTGGGTAGCTCAGTCAGTTGAGTGTCAGACTCTTGATTTCGGCTCCGGTCATGATCCTGGGGTCGTGAGATCAAGCCCTGAATTGGGCTCCTCGTTGAGCATGAGCCTACTTAAAATTCATTTTCCCTCTCTCTCTCTCTCTCTGCCCTTCTCCCCCCCTCGCACTTTCTCTCCAAATAATAATAATAATAATAACAATAATAATAATATATCCTATCACTCTACGTTAGTAAACAAAGGTTTTTTTATTTAAAAAATTTTTCCTTAATGTTTATTTTTGAGAGAGAGAGACAGAGTGCAAGTTGGGGAGGGGCAGAGAGAGGGAGACACAGAATCCAAAGCAGGCTCCAGGCTCTGAGCTTTCGGCACAGAGCCCAATGCAGGGCTCAATCTCGTGAACTGCAAGATCATGACAGGAGCCGGAGTGAGATGCTCAACCAACTGAGCCACGTGGCTGCCCCAACAAATAAGTTTTAACAACTATATAGTATTCTTTGGTGTAGATGTTCCCCTGTTTATTTATCAAATCCCCAATAGATAGGCACTGAGATTGTTTCACCCTTCTATAAAATTATTATTATTGCAGCGGCTGCTGCGGTGCACCATCCACGTCCCGCCTTGAGGAGGGAGGCACTCACACCCTCAGCCGCTGGGCGTTGGCCTGCTCTGTCCCTGTCTCGACTGGTCCTGAGCCTGTGCTGTCTCCCATACAGTGCACAACCAGTCAATGTGTGTGTGGAAAGCAGAGGACAGAGGCCTGGCCCCTTTGGCCTCAATGGCGTAACTCCAAGGGCCGTTGCACCTCCAGAACTTGCTGTGGGATTAGGTGAAGACTCATTGCAACTGCACGGAACCTTAACATCTCCCTCTATTCAGTCCTGCTTCCCTCCTTCTTTACAGGCATCGTTCTAAGAGAATGTCCGATTAAACCTCTGTTTTCTGGGTAAGCTCGGATCAATGGAAATGTAAAAGTTTTTTAAAGTAACGTTTCCCCCCCGCCAAACAGTTGTTACTAGAATTCCTCTTAAGAAAGGAGGTATCAGGGGCGCCTGGGTGGCGCAGTGGGTTAAGGGTCCGACTTCAGCCAGGTCATGATCTCGCGGTCCGGGAGTTCGAGCCCCTCGTCAGGCTCTGGGCTGATGGCTCAGAGCCTGGAGCCTGTTTCCGATTCTGTGTCTCCCTCTCTCTCTGCCCCTCCCCCGTTCATGCTCTGTCTCTCTCTGTCCCAAAAATAAATAAAAACGTTGAAAAAGAAATTTAAAAAAAAAAAAAAGAAAGAAAGGAGGTGTCAGAAGGCTCCTGGGTGGCTCAGTCGGTTGAGTGTCCCCCTTCGGCTCAGGTTATAATCTTGGGGTCTATGGGTTCAAGCCCCGCTTTGGGCTCTGTGCTGATGGCTCAGAGCCTAAAGCCTGCTTCAGATTCTGTGTGTGTGTCTCTCTCCGCCCCTCCCCTGCTCATGCTCTCTCTCTCTCTCTCAAAAATAAATAAACGTTTAAAAAAATTTAAAAGAAAGAAAGAAAGAAAGAAAGAAAGAAAGAAAGAAAGAAAGAAAGAAAGAAAAAGAAAGGAGGTGTTGGGCGCCTGGGTGGCTCAGTTGGTTAAGCATCCGACTCTTGATTTTTGTTCAGGTCAGGATCTCACTGCCGTGGGATTGAGCCCCACCAGGTCCATGCTGAGTGTGGAGCTTGCTTAAGATTGTCTCTGCCTGTCTCTGTGCTCCTCCCCTGCTCATGTGTGCCCTTTCTCTCTCAAAGCAAACAAACAAGCAAGTAAATAAATAAGAATATTAAAAAAGGAAGAAAGAAAGCAGGAAAGAAAGAAGAAAGGAAAGAGGAAGGAAGGAAGGAAGGAAGGAAGGAAGGAAGGAAGGAAGGAAGGAAGGAAGGAAGGGAGGGTCTTTTGAGGAGAAAACCTTTGGCGAGTCTACGGGGTCGGTGTGACCTGTGAGTGGAACTGGCAGGGAGGGGAGGGGCGGGGAGGGCGAGCTGTTGTGCACGAAGCAGAGGAAGGAATTCCGGCCTTGGCTCCTGTAGACAGGAGACCAGTGAGGAGAGGAGGGTCAAGGGGACCCACGAAAGACATGGAGCGGAGCCAGAACGGTGGCAGGAAGCCAGCCCTGGTGAGAAAGGGCAAAGGACTTCCGACAGGTGACGACACTGTGTGGCCTCCTCGCCTCCCCTCTGAGGTCGGCTGCAAACTCAGCAGTGCTAACCACCTCTGGGGGCGTGGTCTGCTTCGTGGCGGCCGAAGGAGCCGAGTTTCCCTGAGACCTCTGGACGTTTGACAGTGCACGTAAGGACACAGGCGTCCGCGGCACAGAGGGGGCCGTGTGCGTGGAGTCCCGGCTCCCGGAGGCCGTGGGACGCGGCGGAAACGCCGGCCTCGGAGACACCCCGGCCGGGTTCTTCTGCTCCAAGCAGGTGTGGCTTCAGCGGACGGTTCGTCCAGGCGGGTCAGCAGGTCCCAGGGGAACCCGAGAAAGAAACGCACCATTTTCTGCCACCTCTCTCACTTTGGAACCCAGGACGCAAAGGCCCAGGAGCTCAAAGCGGCACAGGGCATGGTGACTGCTAAACGGGGCTGTTACCAGTGAAGGTGGGGGAAAGGATGCCCTGTCCCGGGCTTCCTGTGGGGATCTTACTTAGAACGACTTCACTGGTTCAGTGAACCAGTTCAGATACTGTAGTCATGACTGGCATTTGCCCACAGCCTCAGGTTTTATGTGACTGTCGTCCTGCTGAATGGCAGTTTTGCGCAGTACCTTTCATCTTCCAGTCTTCGAGGCGGGATAACATGGTAGGTAAGAGCTTGGGTCCTGAAGTTAGATGGGGCTGGGTTTCAAATCGACTTTCAAATCTAACCTTATTAGGCTTCTGAGCCTCAGTCTCCATCCCTGTAAAATGGGTCCCCACCTCGCTTATAGGGTTGTTGTAAAGATTAAGGGAGGTAATGTGATGGCCTTATGTCTCCATAAATCCCATGGCTATAATATTCCCTGTTGTTGAACACTTAGGTAGTTTCTAGGTTTTGTGTATTATAAATAATACTTTTGTTAGGTAGAAATTGGCATATAGGATCATTCAGTGCTTTATAAACTGTGTACTCTTTAGCTAACTGATAACTGATACTAAGCTCCTAGCACGGTTTTGAGAATTAAATGAATTAATACACATAAAGTGCTTAGAACAGTGCCTGCCGCACAGCATGCTTTGCAGAAGTGTTGGATGGTGTTATTATTGTAATTATCCTTCATCCCTTCACCTGCCCTCTTAAGCCTCCCTCCCCTCGCCCCACCGCACCCCTGCTCTCCCAACCGCATCTTAACGATATGCTGATGCTCTCTTTGCCCTCTGCCAAGCACTTGTCATTTCCTCCGACTCCTGCAGGGAAAGAATCAGATTTGCATCATCTAAAAATTCAGCTAATTCAGAACCTGAAATCGAGTGAAAGGAACCTCCCGTGGCGTATCTAAGAAGTCTCAGAGCTCTGTGTTCACCTGCTGCAGACATACGCAGCCTGTCCCTGACGTGGCCTTCCTGGGTGACGGACGAGCAGCCGGCAGGAGCCCCTCTCCCGGAGCTGCTGAGCTGGGGAATGTTCATCAGTGCACCTCACTCCCGCGTTTGCTCCCTGCGCCAGGGAGGGGCACCAAGCTGGTAGCGGGCACAGCCGTGAGGCCCTAAAGGAAGACTCCGATTCCCCCCTAGAGCCCATTCCTTCCGTTTCATTTAGTCTCTTCCTTATCACTGAGCCCTCCCGACAGGGCAGAAAACCATCAAAGCCCGATGCACACGGCTCACACACCTACTAGCTGGACAAGTTTTTTAATTTCTTGAGCCTCCGTTTCTTCTTCTGGAAAACAAAAACAATACCTTCCACACAAGGTTGTTGCTGTTCTTTTTAAATTATGGTAGAGGGCGCCTGGGTGGCTCAGTTGGTTGAACGTCAGACTTCCGCTCAGGTCATGATCTGACAGTTTGTGAGTTCAAGCCCCACATCGCATTGGGCTGTCTCTGCCGTCAGTACAAAGCCCACTTCAGATCCTCCCTCTCTCTCTCTCTCTCTCTCTGTCCCCTCCCCTGCTTGCTCTCTCTCTCTCTCGCTCGCTCTCAAAAATAAATTTAAAAAGGGGCACTTGGGTGGCTTAGTTGGTTAAGCATCCGACTTTGGTTCAGGCCCATGATCTCACAGTTCGTGGGTTCGAGCTCCGCATCGGGCTCACTGCTGTCGGTGCAGAGCCGGCTTCTGAGCTGACAGCTTGGAGCCTGGAACCTGCTTCAGATTCTGTGTCTCCCCCCGGCCCCCTGTCCGTCCTCCACTTGTGTGCTTGCTCTCTTTCTCAAAAATAAATAAGGAAACGTTAAAAAAAAATTTTTTTAAGTGACAAAAATTATGGTAGAATACACATAACATAGCATTTACAATCTTAACCATTTTTAAATGTGTGGCTTCGCGGCATTAAACACACAGGGCTGTTTGTGAGGATTAGGTGAAATCACATATATACAGCCTCAGCACATAAGCTAAAGCGCAGTGAACACTCAGCGAATGGAGGTTCTTTCCCGTAACTTCTCCCACTGAACGTGGCCCACGGCGTTGGGGAGTAGAGCAAGAATGCCGTGTTCGGTGTGGTTTTCAGCTCAAACCTTGTCCATCCCTTATCATAGGCCCCAGCCTGCCGCAGTGGCTGCTGCTTATCACTGAGCAGAGGTGGTTCTGTGCACAAGCCTTGTCTCGTGAGGAAGAGTCCAAGCAGCTGGGAGGGCTCAGAGGGCACTTCCCGAGACATCTGCCGCACACGCCTGCTGGCCGCCCTGGGGACGCGGGAGCAGCCTTCCCCGGGTCTTTCCAAACAGCCGAACCAGGCCACGGGGGGGGGGGGGGGCGATCACGGTGACCTTCAGCAGAACGGAAGGTCATCCCTGCCGTTGCCTATGAAACTAGGACATGGGAGGTCACTCCTTGGTTTTCTGGTGGGTTTTGTTTCCTGTTCTGTTTTTGTGGTTTTGTCCGTGCAATATGGCATACGGCCTGAAAAATTATACCAAAATGCTCGTAACAATCAACAGTGGCCTCGGTCACCACGCTCTTGCCATTCAACCGGGTTCCTTTCCAGAGGCAACCATGGTCCACTCTTTTAGCTGTTTCTTCTGGTATTTACCTCCACATTTCCAAATAATACGCTTATTCTCAAATTTCTTGTTACCACTGTTACCTGTTGACTTTCTGATATGGTAGATGAGGATTTAACATTTTGCATTGCCTCCACCCTCTTACCACAAGTTTTAGTTAGATCAGCATTCAGTGTGTACTTTGTTACGATTATGAATCGTTCCGGTCTTTGCCGTGTCCTGTAAAACCCTAAAGATCTGGGCTCCCCCTTCCCCCTGCTGTGTGCCTCTCCAGTGGCCTCCCCTGGTTCCTCCAACATGCGACCAGGCTGTACTCTGACCTCAGGGCCTTTACACCTGTTCTTCCCGCTGTCAGAACACTCTCCTCCCTGATGTTTGCCTGAAATCCTTCCTTATTTCCTTCATGGATCTGCTCAAATATCACCTGATCAGGGAAGTCTTTCCAGACTGTCCTATCTAAAATCATTCCCCCTCTTCATCCATTTTCCCAGCTGTACTTTTCTTCACAGACTTATCCCCCCCCCCACACACACCCTTTGACATTACATTATATACTTATTGACGTAAATATTGATTATATATTTATTGACGGAAGGGACTTTGTTAACCACTGTGTCCCCCCGGGGGCTTAAGAACATGCCTGGCGTGTAGAAGGTTATCAGTAAACACCTGCAGTGAATGAATGCTGAGCCTATTGATTTACTGGGCTTTAATTGCACTGTTTGTCCAATTCGTCCCCACCCCACCTCCCAAGTTAATATCTACCTTGGCTTTTCATTTACTTTGTTTTCTCTGGCACATACCCTCCAACAGCCTTTCAATCCAATTTTTCATATAAACATATCCGATAATCTGCTGTGTTGAGAATTCCCCTCTGTCCTAGTCTGTCTGGGCTGCCATAACAGAATACCGTAGACCGAGTGGTTTATAAAAGCAGGAATTTATTTCTTCCAGTTCTGGAGGCTGGGAAACCTGAAGATCAAGGTGACAGCAGATTCCATGCCTGGCAAGAGCCCGCTTCCACATTCACAGATGACTGTGTTCGCTCCGTGTGCTCACATGGTGGAGGGTGGGGGAGCTCCCTGGTGTCTCTTTTTTAAAGGCACTAATCCCATTCACAAGGGCTCCACCTACTGTTATTCTGAGGCCCTCATCACCTGCCAAAGGCCTTGCCTCCAACTGTCATCACACTGGTGATTAGGGCTTCAACCCGTGATTTTCGGAGGACACAACGTTCAACCCACGGCACCAGACTCACCAATTCTTACATCTTACCCTATTTGTTTTATCATCCTTTTCCTTTCTTTCTTTCTTTCTTCCTTCCTTCCTTCCTTCCTTTTTTTCTTTCTTTCTTTCTTGCGAGAGCCAGGGAGGGGCAGAGAGGGAGAGAGAGCATCCCAAGCAGGCCGTGTGCTGACAGTGGTGTGGAGCTTCAACTCACAAACCACCAGATCATGACCTGAGCTGAAATTAAGAGTCAGATGCTTAAGTGACTGAGCCACTTAGGCGCCCCTGTCACCCCTTTCCTTTGCCTGTTTGTGTAGATGCATTTTTTTCTGAATCACTTGTAAAATGGAGGTACTGCACTCCTTTACCCCTAAATATCCAGGAACGGGCTTGCCTGCAGCTCATCGGTGTCCCGGTGTGCTCGCCACGTGAACCACGTAAGTGTATCTCCTAAGAACAAGGGTGTTCTCGGACAGCATGATTGTTTTGCGCTGTTTTTTAAGTTTATTTATTTTGAGAGACAGAGAACCGGTGGGGAGGGGGGGAGAGAGAGAGAGAGAGACAGAGACAGAGACAGAGAATCAGAAGCCAGCTCTGCTCTGACAGCAGTGAGCCCGAGGCAGGGCTCAAACTCACGAACTGTGAGACCATGACCTCAGCCGAAGTCACACTCTTAACTGACTGAGCCACCCAGATGCCCGTTTGTTTTTTTAAGAAGGTGAAAAAGCAATGGAAAAAGACTGAAGGAGACTGAGTGGCCCCCCATCTTTTCCTGTGAAAGACTGAGCAAAGGCCCCAGGTGGCACAAAAGGTCCCAGGTGAATGAGAGATAAAGCGTCTGAAAGGATGTAGCTGAGAGGGCCCCTCTCCCCCCGAAGAACGACATGCCTCAGCACCCAATGAGTGGGGCAGGGTGAAAACAGGCAGCACTTCTGGAAGCTCCCTGCCAAGGCTCCGAAGAAAATCCACTCGGAGGCCTTTGCCAGAAGCCGCTCGGCAGGATGCTAATGGGCTCCGGGTCAGCCCTGGGAGCTCAGTTCCCAGACGACATCTGGGCTGAGAGGACTGACAGCCTGAAGGGCTTTGAAAGGAAGTGTTTCTTTGAAGAAACCAAGCTAAGAGACGAGGCCTCTCGCCTCTGGAGGTGTTGGAGGTCAGCTCCTTGTCTCTGGGAAAAGACAGTCACGCCAGTAGGTCCTTCTGCCCAATAAAGAAGAGTCATGTAAGGCCTTGACCTTCTAGAAAGGTGCTTGGGGGCACAAATCATGAAGGAGTGGGACATCAGGAGAGTAAGAACTCTGAAAAACCTGAACGCATAAACAAGGTGTGGTATACGCGCACAATGGAACATCGTGCAGCCTAAAAAAAGAGAATGTTCTGACACATGCTACTACTTAGACGAACCTAAGGATGTTATGCTTAGTAAAAGAAGCCAGTCACAAAAGGACAAATACTGTGTGATTCCACGTCTGTGAGGTACTTAGGGCAGTCACATTCATAGAAAAAGAAAGTGGAACGGTGCTCGCCAGGGCCTGGGGGCAGTGGGGAGGAGGAGTCCGTGTTTAAAGGGGACGGTCTCAGTCGAGCGACATGAAAAGAGTTCTGGGTCTGGACGGTGGTGACGGTAACACGACATGTGAATGGACTCAGTGCCACTGACGTGGGCACGTCAGCGTTGTTAAGCTGTCAAGCATACATTACATGATGTGCCTTCTGAATGTGGGACCATGTCAGTGTACCATCTACTACAATAAAACCCTAAAACCCAAAAGTCGTGTCTCTTCTACATGAGTTCTTTCCTAACTACCCCAGGGAAGAGTGAGGCTTTTCCACTCTGGCTTCCTGTCCACTAGGTTAGGCATTTAGTGATCTTCCCCATGGTGCCAATCATGTTTCCCTGATGAATGTGAATGCCGGGTTCCCACCCAGACTTTAGCACCTGAAGGAAAGGGACCGTACCTCCCACAGTCCCTACAGTGGGCCTTGCAGGTATGATGTTCAATGTTGGACAACTTGCTAATTAAACGAGAATTATGTAACAGAAAACCACAAGTGAATGAGAGTTGAATGACGTTGAAGGTAAAACACAGAGCATCTTATTCGGTGAACTAAAATGTTAAATTATTTTGAGAACTTGAAGGTGGGGAGTTGTATTAGTTGAGTCTCTTTAGACTGCAAGTTGTAGGCAAAAACCTAAAATTAGAATAAGTGGAAGAAGAGGAAAAAAGAGGAGGAGGAACAAGAAAAAGAAGGAACAAACGATGAAGTTATTCTTTTTTTTTAAGTTTATTTGTTTATTCTTTTGAGAGAGGGAGTGGGTGGGAGAGGGGCAGAGAGAGACTCCCAAGCAGGCTCCACACTGTAAGCGAGGAGCCCAAAGTGGGGCCGAACTCATGAACTGTGAGATCATGACCTGAGTCGAAGTCGGACGCTTAGCCAACTGAGCCCCCCAGGCGCCCCTGATGAAGTTACTGTTGACACACACAGCCTCCTGGATTCGGGCGCTCCTTCACATCATTCTCCCTCTCTTGGCTCTGCTTTTCCCTGGATTGGCTGGTTCCCAGGCAGCTCCTACCCTTGGTGGCACAGAAGGCTACCCCGGGCAGCTCCAGGCTTATTTGAGTCTTACACCTCACAATCTCGGAGAAAAGAGGACTTCCTTTCAGCTATCTTGAGCAAAAAGGCCACGGATGCTTTCCTTTGACCCAGCTTGTGATCTCGTCTCTGAATTAATCGGCACGGTCTGGGATGGAGGACTGTGTGCCCTGTCTGGGAATGACGAGGTTATGATAATGCCAGCAAAGTTCTTGAGAAAGAGGCACTTTCGTCCATTGGTGGTGGGGGGTGTAAACCAGAACAGCCTCGGCCTCTAAGGGAATTTGTCAGTGTCGGTCAAGGAGACCCTTTGACTTCACACTTGGACTTCTGGAAATTTATCGCACAATTACAGTCCCTCACAGGTCAAATACCATTCACACAAGATTATTTTTTGTCATATTATTTACAATAGCGAAAGACTAAAAACAAACAAAATGTCCCTCACCAGGGCAATTAAATGATCATATGTATAAATATATATATATACATGTATACATATATTTATTATTTTATATATTATATATATTACACATGTATATATGTCTATATTACATAATATATACATAAATATATATACATATACATAAATATATATGTATATATATTCTATTTTATATGTATAAACTAAAACACTATGAAGCCATATTGAAGAATGGGGAATCTCTCTTTTACATTGTTATAGGAAAATATTTAAGATCTGTTGTTAAGTCTAAAAAAGCAAGGTGCAGAAGAGTGTATAGAGCATACTATCATTGCAAAAAAAAGTGAGAAATATATTTTCCTGGTAACTTATATATGCATTAAAAATATCTGAAAGAAAAGTAAGAAACTAATAGCAGTAGTTACTTCTTAGGGTAAATGGAAATTAAATGGGCCAACAGAAATATAAAGAGACTTTACTCTGTATAACTTTATAGACATTTTAATGTTTGAGCCACAAATATGTATTATATACTCAAAAACTTGAACAAAAATTTAAAATTAAGAGATTGGGGGCGCCTGGGTGGCTCAGTCAGTTAAGCCTCTGACTTCGGCTCAGGTCATGATCTTGCGGCTTGTGAGCTTGAGCCCCGCATCAGGCTTGCTGCTGTCAGCACAGAGTCCGTTTTGGATGCTTTGTCCCCATCTCTCTCTGACCCTCCCCCCTTGCACTTTCTCTCTCAAAAATAAATAAACATTAAAAATAATAATAACAATGGCGCTACAAGCGGTGCGGAGGCTGGAGGCTGAGCAGGGCGCCGTCTAGGACGCTCTGCTGGGCTCCACTCTGCTGTCCGTGTGTAAATTCACAAACACGAACGGGTGACAAGAGAAAATGGTATAGGAACAGTGGGAATCAGCAATCTTGCACAGGAAGCTTTGGGAGATGTTGTTTACTGCAGTCTGCCTGAACTTCGGACACAATTGACCAAACAAGACGAGTTTGGTGCTTTGGAAAGTGTGAAGGCTGCTTGTGAATTCTATTCTCTATCAGGAGAAGTAACTGAAATTAATGAAGCTCTTGTAGAAAATCCAGGACTTATCAACAAATCTTGTTATGAAAATGGTTGGCTGATCAAGAGAACACTCAGTAATGCTTCAGAACTGGATGCATTAATGAGTGAAGAAGCATACGAGAAATACATAAAATCTATTGAAGAGTGAAAATGGAACCCCTAAATAAACTAGTATGAAACAAACAAAACGGAACAAAACAAAGCGGCTGACACTTCCCTACAAAGATACCAAAGTTAAATTCCACATTTCATATCCCAGTACATTTAAACTATGAAATGTATGCTATTGTTATTGGAATCTAAAAATTATTTGTATATAAAATGCTTTCTAGACAAATACGTTTCTAATAAAACATTTTTAACCTTGGTTGGAATAATTTTAAAAGATTATACGCAAGGAGTGCCTGGTTAAGTGTCGGACTCTTGATTTTGGCTCAGGTCATGATCTCACAGTTTGGAAGTTAGTGAGATGCAGCCCCCGGCTTTTCGCTGACAGTGCGGGATCCCTGCTTGGGATTCTCGCCCCGCCCCTCCCCTGCTCCTGCTCATGCTCTCTCTCAAAAAGGAAAAGAAAAGAAAAGAAAAGAAAAGAAAAGAAAAGAAAAGAAAAGAAAAGAAAAGAAAAGAAAAGAAAAGAAAAGAAAAGAAAAGAAAAGATTATATGCAAATCTTAGTGCCTTAAACATTTGGCACAAAGCACCCCGTGAAGAATCATTTTGAAGTTTGCTGGATTTGACCTCAGCATCCCTTTATCTATAATAATCTATATAACTAAAAAAAAAAAGTGGCTGATACTTTTGAATATTTGTTTTTAAAGAGAAAAACCAATAACTTTGAAATTAAAACAAATAAAATGATAGTAATAAATTTTACAATTTATATACATTTAAAATGAATGCCCCTAAACCTTCCCTTTCTCCTTCTGAAAGTCTTTCATGAGTTAAAAAATCTGTGAAGTCTACTGGCACAGAATAGAGCCCAAATCCAGAAATGGACTCACATATATACAATCGCTTGTTTTATGTATTGGCAAAGCAGAATGGTGCAGAAAGGACAGTCATCAATAAATGATGCTGAGTCCAGTGAATATCCTTATGTTTAAAAAAAAAAAGCAGCTTGACCTTTACTTCACATCGTAATACAAACATATATTCCATGTACATAGTAGATCTAAATGTGAAAATTTAAATAATACAGTTTCAAGAAGACAATATAGGAAACTATCTTCAATATCTTAGGGTAGGCAAAGATCTCTTAAACAGGATACACAAAGCACTAACCATTAAGAAAAAAATTTATTGTGTTTATGAAAGTTCACCATGAAGAGAGTGAAGTGATAATCACAGAGTAAGAGAAGGTTTTTGTGCGATATATAACCCACACAGGACTCGCATCCAGGTTATATAAACAACTCCTACCAATCAATAAGAAAAAGGTACAGCTCAATAGAAGACTGAGCAAAACACTTCAACAGACATTTCGCAAGTCACACAAATGGTCAGTAAGATGGAAGAAGGTGCTTAACCTCTTTCGTCAACAAGGAAATGCAAATTGAAATCACCATGAGATACCACACCTACCCACCAGAAAGACAACAATCAGAAAATACCAAGTACTGACAAAGAATGTGGATTGACTACGACTTTCACACACTGCTGGTGGGGTGGAAATTGGTATAACCTTCTTAGAAAACTGAGAATATTTACTAACATTGAACATAACACATACCCAATGATCCAGAACTTCCACTCCTGGGTATTTCCTTAATAGAACTGCCTATGTACATGTGCATCCAGAGACGTGCACAAGAATGTACAAACATTAATAATAATGCCAAACCAGAAATATCTCAAATACCCAGAACAGTACAATAAATAAATTGTGGCATAGTCATAAACGGTGAGAAGGAGCTACACTTATACACAGGACATGGTAATCTCACAAAATATGCTGAAGAAACAGGACAGAAAAGAACTCATACTGTAAATTCCATTTACATAAACTTCAAAAACAGCCAACTAATCTACGATGTTAGAAGTCAGGCTGATGGTTGCCACCCACTCAGGCTGATGACTGAGTAGTAATGACTGGGAGGGGGCACGATGGGGGATTCTGGGGTGCTGGGGATGTTCTAGTTCTCCAACAGGATGGCTGTTACACAGGTGAGTTGACTGAAATTTCACTGACCTCCGCATGTCTAGCTTTTGCCCTTTTATATTATACATCATTTAGAAGTTTATTAAGGGGCGCCTGGGTGGCTTAGTTGGTTAAGCATCCAACTTTATCTCCGGTCATGATCTTGTGGTTCATGAGTTTGAGCCCCTCATTGGGCTCTGTGCTGACAGCTCAGAGCCTGGAGCCTGCTTCGGATTCTATGTCTCCCTCTCTCTCTGCCCCTCCCCTGCTTGCACTCTGTCTCTCTCTCTCTAAATAAAAAATTTTTTAAATAAAATAAAAGTTTATTAAAAATATACTTAAAAAAAGTCTATGTGGGGCACCTGGGTGGCTCAGTCGGTTAAGCGTACGACTCTTAGTTTTGGCTCAGGTCATGACCTCACAGTTTTGTGGGTTTGAGACCCACATCAGGCCCCTCGCTGGTGGTGTGGAGCCTGCTTGGGATTCTCTCTCTCTCTCTCTCTCTCTCTCTCTCTCTCTCTCTCTTTGCCCCTCCCCTGCTCATGTTGTCTCTGTCTCTCTCTCAAATTAAATATATAAACTTCAAGAGAATTAAATATTTTAAAAAATCTATGAGGAGGGACACCTGATAGCTCAGTTGGTTAAGCATCTGACTCTTGTTTTTGACTTAGGTCATGATCTCACAGTTCATGGGTTCAAGCCCTGTGTTGGGCTCTGCACTCAGTGGGATTCTTTCTTCCTCTTCTTCTACCCCTCACCCATTCTCTCTCTGTCTCTAAATAAACTTTAAAAAAATCTATGAGGAGATCCTGCTTAATAACCCAGTGGCTGACAACATTTTGCAAAGTGTTTCCTGAGTCTTCTGTTCCTATTGTGGAAATTTCAAATTAAATAAGCAGACAGATGAATATTAAAGTAACTCTTCTTTAATTAAATCTTGTATTGTTTGCAGAAGCAAACTTTCTTCTCAAATATTGTATTTGTTATGAAAATAATGTAATCATACAAACAAAATTTTGAAAAACAGAAACAAACAAAACCCCTAGCCTATCTTATCAATTTAAATACAAATTAGTTTATAATTTTAATACGTGTTCTTCTATTTTCCTTCACAAACATTTAGATGGCCTTAAATTTAGGGAGATAATTTTTTCCCATTCCGAGTTTTAGTCACTTTCTCTATAATTTAAAAATATATTAAAACCTAATATTTACCCAGTATTTAAGGTCATCTTTAAAATACTTAGCAATGTGAATATATGTCAAGTACAAATACAAAGTAAACTTCACCTAGCTGTTCAAACAATAGCATAACAATATACCTTGAATTCCAGAGACCTCAAAGCAGTGTATACTCTTGATCTATTTGCATAAAGGGACAATGTTTTGTTTTCTCTGTTCTTTAGGTCCAAAACACATGGCACATAAAAACACAAAAAACAAAAAAACATAGCACATGGTCAATGGATAATGGGGCCACAACTGATTACAAGTTTTCCTATCCTGTTTCTGCATTACAGTCGGCCTGGTCACCATAATATCAAATATCCAACTTAAAGAACTCTCCCTCATGTAACTCCTCCGTTCCCTGCCCTCCAAATACATCAAATGACTGGCTATTTAGATAATACACTGGCAAAATGTTGTCTTTAGGTTCATGCTTGAAAACACTTTATAGATGGGGTGATTCTTTTTTCAAATCTTCCTCTATTATGGAAGTAATACATCATAATGAACATACCTATATGTACTAGGTTCTACCCCTGAAAGCAATCTTGTGGCCAAGGATTTGAGTGCAAGCCTTCCATCTGGCAAGTGATCCCAAGAAGCCCTGCTGGAAATGGGCAAGTGAGACAAGGAAGGGAAGGAAGGCAACAGAAGGTATATGATACAGCAGGGTCCTGTTGTGGGCATGGAGGCTGGACCCCACTGGAGAACTCTGGGAAACAGTGTAGAATATGCCTCACATGGTCCCAACCATGGAGCGAGGAAGTTGGGGTAATTATCTTCCAGCTCCCACCCAGTCGTTGATGGAGGGCTTTTCTTGGGGAGCTAACTCCCTAGGATTTCTGGCCTGTCCTTAATTGGAACAGGGCCAAAAGAGCCAAGATGGATACATTGTTATTAATGTTGAGGACTTCTCAGCCACTGTTGCTTCGGCTATTTCTTCTCCTCCTTTCTCTCTTCCTTCTTCTGGTATTTCATTTATGTGTACATTACACTCTTTGGAATGGTCCCAACAGTTCTTGGATATTCTGTTCTTGTTTTTTTTCCCCCCAGTATTTTTTCCCTTTGCATTTAAGTTTTGGACATTTCTATTGACTTATCTTCAAGCTCATTGATTCCTTCCACAGCTGTGTCCAGTCTACTATCTACCACGCTATCAAAGCCATTCATTTTTGTTACAGTGTTTTTGATTTCTAGCATTTCTTTTTGGTTGTTTCTTACAATTTCCATCTCTCTGCTTACACTACTTGTTTTTACATGTTGTCTACTTTTTCCATGAGAGTCCTTAGCAGATTAATCATAGTTATTTTAAATTCCAGTCTGATAATTCTAGTATCCCTGTCAGATCTGGGTCCGGTTCTGATGCTTGGGTTGTTGTGAGGAGGGGAACATCAGAAAGTCCTACGACTAGATCTTGGTCTTTTAGTGAGCCTGCACTCCTGGGCTCTGACCTTTACACGTGCTACTCAATCTCTTCAGCCTCCTTTTAGGGGAGACAGAAAGGCTAGAAGGGGGCTAGAGTTTGGTATTTCCCTTCCCCTGGGTCAGTTAGGCTCTGGTGAAATAATTTTTCTTGAGGAGAAGAGAATATTCTGGGCATATTTCAAAATGGCACTCCACCTCCCAACAACCCCCCCCCCCCCAAACATGAGGGTATTTTTCTCCTTATTTTCTTTCTCTCTTTTTTAATGTTTATTTGAGAGAGAGAGAGAGAGAGAGAGAGAGAGAGAGAGAGAGAGAGAGAGAGAATGAGTGGGCGAGGATCAGGGAGAGAGGGAAACACAGAATCCAAAGTAGACTCCAGGTTCTGAGCTATCAGCACAGAGCCCAATGTGGGGCTCGAACTCACAAATTGTGAGATCATGACCTAAGCCAAAGTTGGATGCTTAATCAAGTGAGCCACCCAGGTGCCCCCTCCTTATTTGGGAACCTGGCAGAAGTAAAATGCACAAAAATATGGGAGTCCCCTAATACTGGGTCCCCTAGAGTTTTACTCCCAAATTTGTCCACACTTAGCTTCCAGCACTTTGTCAACCACAGTTTAGGTTTTCCTACCACAGCTTCACCAGCAACTGGTATTGTTCATTTTTTTTTTTTTTTTGGATTTTAGCTATTCTAATAGGTATCTAGTGGTATTTCATTACTGTTTTAATTTGCATTTCCCTAATAACAAATGATTTTGAGCATCTTTTCATATGTTTCCCTCTCATTTTAAAATTCATTATGAATATAGTTCATTGTTAAAGAAAATAGGATAATTTACTGTGATGTTTATAACATATATAGAGGAGAAACCTATAACAAAAATAGCAGAAAGGACAGGCAGCCAGAAATGGGTTTTTATTGTAGTTGAGTCCTTATATTAAACATGAAGTGATATAACATCAAATAAAGGTAGACTGTGTTAAATTAAAGGTGCATATTTGTAAAATCTAGAACAATAAAATAAATAAAGGGGTCAAACTAATAAATGCATAGTGCAGCTAAAGTAGACTCATAAAAGAAAAATAAATCCTCAATCCAAAAGAAGATGGGCAAATACAAAAATAGAGTAGGAAAGGGGTGGCTGAGTGGCTCAGTTTGTTAAGCATCCCACTCTTGACTTCAGCTCAGGTCATGATCTCAGGATTGTGAGATTGAGCATTGAGTCAGGCTTGGCTGAGCGTGGTGCCTGCTTAGGATTCTCTTTCTCTCTCTCTCTCCCCCTCTCTCTCTCACTTGCTCTCCCTCTGCCCCTCTCCCCTGCTTGCACTCTCTCTCTCTCTCTCTCTCTAAAATAAAACAACAAAAACAACAAAATGGAGCAGGAAACAGATGGAATAAATAATATACAGTTTACAAGATGATAAATTTTAAAACAACCATATTGGTAATTACATTAAATGGAAATGGTGTAAATACCGCAATTAAAAGGCAGAGATCATCAGACTGGACCAAAAAGAAAATTCCAAGTATTTGCTGTCTACAAGAAATACACTTTAAATATAAAGAGACAGGTTGAAAGTAAAAGAATAAAAAATGATATACTACTTAAACATTAACTCTAAAATGTTACACTCTGTTCAAGAAATGTAAATGTGTACTGAAACAAAGGCTTGTGTGTATGTTTATATGTGCTTATTTTGCAAGAAGAACTATCAGAAGGAGAAATAAAAACTAATAAAATGATTATCCAGGCCAGGATGAGAGAAAGGCACTAGGCTGCAAATAAGACTGAATATATTTTGTTCTATATTTTCAGCTTTGCAATCATTTACATGTTTTATGTATTCAAAAATAAAACCAAATAAAATCCCATTATTTTCCGCAGCAGTATGCACAGACTCTCAGGTGGCCAGTACGCAGTTTTGAGCACAGCAGGAATAAATGAGCCTAAATGTATATCAAGTTGGTGTCACAACAAAGAGACAAAAAATTATTGCAAGTCACTTTAGATCATACTATTTTGATTACACATCCTTGGAGGAATATTTTTTTAAAGACATATAAAGCTGCAAAGAAATCTTAACCTTTGTTCAGTAGTCTCACCATAAAGAGCAATGTTGGTAGTATCACTTTGAAACTCTTTTACATGAATGACATGGCATCGAAGCTGGACCCCACTGCAGAACTCTGGGAAACAGTGTATAACACGCCTCACGTGATACCAAACAAGCAATGAGGAAGCCGGGGTAGTTATCCTCCAGTTCCCACCCATTCGTTGATGGAGGGTTATTCTTGGGGACCTAACTCCCTAGGATTTCTGCTTTTATGGTAAAGCAAATAGGTAATTGTTTTACTGTTGTTAGGAACTAGTTTTTTTCAGTGTAAGAGAAAAGTGATATAAGTACAAAGCTGATAAGGTTAAGTAAACAATTGTAAGGTTAAATTTGAAGAGAAAGTATCAGTGTAAACCCTTTTTGTTCTTTCTGTTTTTTTTTTTTTAAGGTTTATTTATTTTGAGAGAGGAAGAGAGGGAGGGAGGGATAAAGAGAGAGGGAGAGAGAGGATTCCAAGCAGGCTCCACGTGGTCAGGGCAGAGCCTGATGTAGGGCTTGGTCTCATGAACCATGAGATCATGACCTGAGCTTAAATCAAAGCCGATACTTAACTGATGGCACCACCCAGGTACCCCCCCTTTTTTGTTCTTTTAAAAAATACTTATTTCAGAGCATTATCCATTGAAGATGACAACCTGGTAGCAATGATCACTCCTAGTGTCTAGATTGTGGTCCCTAAATACTTTCTAATAGGAACCTGAGATTTTTATAGGAATGGCTGATTGTTATTATGTAGCAAAAATGAGCCTGAAAGATGTTATTTGGCCCTGAGATATCTTCTTACTATAGAAAGCAAGTAAGATTCATGAGCTATAATGTATATGTAAACAAAACAACTACATTTAAAAATGGTTAAGATAATAAATTTTATATTATATACATGTTACGAGTTGAATTGCATCTCCCCAAAATTCATTTGTTGAAGTCCTAACTCCCAGTACCTCAAATTGTGACTGTATTTGGACATAAGGCCTTTTAAGAGGTAATTAAGTTAAATGGCCCTCATCCAATATGACCAGTATCTTTATAAGAAGAGAAAATTTGGACACATAGAGAGACATATGACAGGCAGTTGCATGCATAGAGAGATGACCATATGAACACACATCAAGAAGGTGGCCTTCTGCAAGCCAAGGAGGAGAGACATCAGAAAAAACCAAACCTGCTGACATCTTGAGCTCACACTTCTAACCTACAGAATTGTGAGAAAATAAAGTGCTGTTGTGTTAGCTGCCAAGTCTGTGGTGTTTTGTTATAGCAGCCTGACCAAACCAATATAATGTATTTTACCACAGTTAAAAACAAACCTAAGTTGACTCTCAAGAAAAGAGAAAGCCCAAAAGAAGCAAACAAAGGTATGTATTGGCCACCTGAGTGTCTATGGGCAGCTATGGAAAGTCACAGGAAGTGCTTTGTAAACCACGTTGATTGGTGCCACCACATGAGTGGGTCCTCATTTCAGTTGGGCTGTTAGCACTAGTGGTCAGCCCTCGTGTCTGCCCTGGTGTGGTGCTTTCTCCCCAAGCAAGGCCTGTTCCACACCTTTGGACTGTTGACTGTTGGGTCCCATTTTCAAGAGATGACTTAGTCCCTGCCTCACAGAGAAAACAAGGACGAACCAGCTTGAATCCTCACTCCCTCATGAACCCCTTACAAACATTCACATCACATCTATATCCTCACCTGTCCTTCCTTCTGTCCTTCCTTCTTTCCTTCTGGCTTCTCTTAAATGTGGAGGTGCCCTACCTCCCTTCAGCCTCATCCCACACTTGTGCTTTCTCTCCTCCTTAGGGCCCTTGCTCCATCAATTCCTCCCTCTTCCTGTACTTTCAAACTTCCTTTTTCTGCTGGATCCTTTCTAGAAACCTAAAAATATGTTCAACTCTCCCTCATTCTACCTTGATTTTAGCTCTCTCCAGCTACCACAACCTCACCAATACTCCTTTATATCCATCATTCTTAAAGGAACAGCATACTCCAGTTACCTCTCCTTTCCCAGTTCCCCTTTAGTCTGCTACGCTTTGAATTCTGGTTTCTTTTTTATTTTTATTTTTTAAGATTTTATTTTTAAATAATCTCTCACACCCAACACGGGGCTTGAATTTATAACTCTGACATCAAGAGTCACATACTCTACTGACTGAGCCAGCCAGCCACCCCGTGAATTCTGGTTTCTGTTTGCCCCATTCCAGTGACTATTCTGGCAAAGGTCTTTCATGACCTTGTGTTGGTTAGTTCTCCCCTCCTCCACTGCTAGCCGGATGCCTCCAACTGGATGTTTGTACAACTGGCATCTCGGTCTCAGTATGTCATAATTGAAACATACCATTTTTTTCCCAATGAACATCTCTTCTTGTCTTTATTTTTGTTAATGGAGCTGCTGTCACCAGTTCCATACTTCAGCCTTATCTTTGGGCTTGGGGTTTGTTTCTGTTCAGCAATTTTAGGGATTGTTTTCGCCAAGTAATATATCCAAATGGTTCAAAATTCAAAAGGTTCATTGATGAACATTGAAAAGACTCTCCCACTGCTGAACCCCAATCATCCATTTCCCTTCTCAACAGGCCACTAATGCCAAAGTTTTGTGTGTATTCCTTTAGAGATATATGCCTATATTTTGCATATGTAAAAAATATCTTTACTTACATTTTTTCCCTTTTCAAAATACAAATGATGAGGGGAAGGGGTTGGGAGGTGAGTGAAATGGATGAAGGGGGTCAAGAGGTACAATCTCCCAGTTATAAAACAAATAAGTCACGGTGATGTAATGTACAGCATGGTGACTATAGTCAATAACATTGCAGTGCATATTTGAAAGTTGCCAAGAAAGTAAATCTTAAAAGTTCTCATCACTAGAAAAAAACTTTTTTTAAATGTTTATTTATTTTGAGAGAGAGAAAGCAGGGTAGGGACAGAGAGAAAGAGAGAGAGAGAGAGAGAGAGAGAGAGAGAGAGAATTAATCCCAAGCAGGCTCCGTGCTGTCAGCGCAGAGCCCGACGTGGGGCTCAATCCGAGATCATGACCTGAGCTGAAATCAAGAGTTGGACACTTAACTGACTGCCACTCAGACGCCCTGAAAAATAATTTTTTTAACTTTTGGATGGTAACAGATGGTAGCTAGACTTATTGAGGTGACCATTTCATAATGTATACAAATATCGAATCATTCATTATGTTATATACCTGAAACTAATATAATGATATGTCAGTTATACTTAAGCAACAACAAAAAACCAGCAAAATTAAAAAAAAAATACGATAGCATACCATATACACAGCTCTGCTTGCATTTTTCATGTATGTATTTTGGACATCATCAAATGCTTTTCATCCTTTGTTACAGCCACATAGAGTTTAGCAGTGTTTCGAATTCCTCTCTTCCCTTGTCTCCAGCATCAAATCAATTGCCAAGTTATATTAATTGTATATTGTTTTTCCTACAGTCTCTCCATTCTCAGTGCCAATTTGTTTAGACTTTCACCCTTCTGCCTGGATTAACACAATAGCCTCTGTTCGTCCTGACCTCAGCCCTTCCTTTTTAGTTCATGCTATTCTGTTCAATTAATCTTCTTAAGTAGGGCTCTCATTATGTCATTTCCTAGCTTAACAGTCTTCGCTATTTTCTCATTGCTTGCCAAATCCCTCCTTTTTTCTCTCTCCTCCTCCTCCATGCTGTGTATACTTAAGTCATACTTGAGAGTCTAAGGATTCTAGAGCAACCCTTTTGTGTTCTCACGGGAGTATTTTTTTATAATGTTACTTTACCTTGAGTTATATGACCCTGCCCCAAGTCCAACTCCTTTCTTCCCTAGGTTCAGCTCAGGTACTAACTTTTCTATGAAGTCCTTCTGACACTCACTGTTAGCCAGGGCCAGGAGTGTGATGAGCCAAGAAAGGTGCCTAAGGTGCAAAATTTAAGGTGGTAATCACTCTCAGGGTCATGCAAGTGCCGACCCTGCACTCACATGACCCTGAGAGTCAGTGACTCCCTGCTTGCCTCTTTCTAGTCTAGCCCTACGGTTAGCAGTACTGGGCCTCCTCTAAGTCCCCAAAGAGATTGCTTTGTACATTTTTGATGGATTTTCTCTTCTTCCTGTATTGTAGTTATTGATAACAGAATTTATCTTCTCCCCCCTACTCTAAGCAACTTGAGCACAGAACCAAGCCTGATCCCTAGTGGATCCCTGATGCCTTGCCCAGAGCCTCATACACATCAGATGTACATTCATCAGAACTCTTTAGGTTGGAAGTGTTTACCCATCAGAAACTCTACTCAAATTCCTTTAAGCAAAAAAAGGCAATTTAATAGAATATTCAGGAACTTATGAAACTCATGGGCCAGGATCCTGTGAATATCAGGAAGATAACTAGGGGCTAACTGTGGGGACCCTAGGAAATCCTCTCTTGTGTCTGCTTCTCTCACTACTGGTGGACCGTCTCTGCTTCCCAGTTAGTTCATTTGGTGGAAAATGGCCTTTGCTTACAGCTCCCAAAGTTTAAAAAGTTGCAAAGGAAGAAGAGGGAGGGAGAGAGAGGAGAGAGAGAAATCTCAATTACAATTTTGAAATCTCAAGGAAAGGATCTGATCAGCCCAACTTGAGTCAGGTACCTACTTCTAGACTTATCATCTGTGGCCAGAAGATACTAGAGAGATATTGGAGCCTTGGGGACCTGAGTGGTGTTCATGAAATCTTTTCTCTAACGGCACCATTAATGTGAGTCAACTCCAGCATGATTTGTCTGTGTCTCTTAGCTAAACATGCTAAATTGCCAAAACAGAGAATATACGTGGCATAGCTTGGGTCAATGCATGCCTGGGTCATTCAGCAATGGTGGGTGAGGGTCTTTAAGTATAATTGTGACTTCTGGGGGTCATTTCTGTGAATGGGGGAAGTTTCCACAGAAGGGAAATCTCTTCAGTTAGCCAAGTCATACCCAAAGGTGACTGTTACAAGGTATTTGTTGAATAAATAAATGAGTGGATGATACTAAAAAGGAGTAACTGTCTAAAGCTATTAGGTAAGTATTAGGGAGTCACTGGATAACTCACTTGTTCTATTACCTTCAATATCTAATCAGTCTCCAAGCCCTGATCAGGCTTTCTTCCCAATGTCTCTCAAATCTTTCCCTCCTTTCTATGCTACTGGAACCACCAGTTTGCATTATGCCTGACTGCTCTTCCTCAGCCTTCCCCACCTCCACTCCATGCTGCTGCCTGTGCCCAGAGTAATCTTCCCAAAACATATGGCTTCCCTGTTGCTACCCGTCACTCAATCTGTCTGAAACCAAACACATCCTCTTTCCATCTAAATTGGCTGTCCCTTTAGATGACTGTCAATGATACCACCATCTTTCCATCACTTGGTTCTTAAAATCTTGGAATTACCTCTGACCTTTGCCCCCCTAGTTCCTCAGTATCTCATTAGTTACCAAGCAGTGGTGAATTTTCCTTTATTTCCCCCATTGGTTTTTCTTTTCATTTCTTTTAAACATTTCCAGCCTAATTCTGGTCTGTTAAGCAGTTCAGAATATCTTTCAAGGACTGTTATTAACAGGGTATAGAGGAGATAATTTGGTTGGAGATCTAGAAATGCTGAACCCTGTCTTCGCCAGCCATCTGCCCTTCCCAAGAGGTCCTGGGGGAAATATAAGGAAAGGGAACAATGACACAACAATGACAAAAGAGAACTTTATGATTAGCCGGGTATTTGGCCTCAAACCACAATGCAGAAATCAGAAAACTCAGGCTGGACTCTAATCATCTCTATTCCCCCGCTCAATGCCAACACAGGAGTCTTAGAAGTTTACTTCCTAGTGGCACAAAAAGCTACTCTCACCAGGGAAATTGGACAGAAAGACACATCTGAAGCTTTTTTGCCCAAAGGCTGGGGCTGTCCAAGCTGTCATAGGTGGGGCTGCAGCCCCAGGGCGTGGCAACTTCATAGAAAGTGAAAAGAGAGGATGCTGGCTTGGGTGCCTCCAAGTAGGGCAAGGACACCCCTGTTGCCACGCAGGATATGTTGATGATGGAAGGGAGATTATACCTACTTGTGTGGAACCTCCTACCTTTTAAAGGCTCTACCCCTAGAAAATGTATCTTAAGCCATATTCTCCAGTTTCAGCAAGTTTTTCTATTTCTGTGGATGTGGGTATGAGTTTGGGGTGGGGTGAAATTTCTTGCTCACCATCCTGACTCCACCCTAAAGAGGGTGAAGAAGTGGGGAGCCTTGAGTGCCCTCTAGGGATCAGTGGCTCAATTCATATTTGGATTCTTGATGAATTTACACTCTTCTGATCTTGTAGTGTAGCTCAAAACTGTCAAAAACCAACTGTTGCCCTGAATTAAGACCCAAATCCTAAGAAGGCCATTAGGACCTTCTACAGCCTGGCTCAACCTACTTTTTTTTTGTCATTAGAATGACCTTAGGATTGTGGCAGACCAAGAGTAAGAAAAGGATGCCAAATGTAATCACCCAATAAATAGATCAATTGGATCTAATCAAGAGAGGGAAACTCGTGGTTACAAGAATTTTTATCTACCTAATAACCTAACCTAAAAACCTCATAACCTAATCAATAGGTCTTGAAAGAACTAGCTTAGGCATCATAGGGAATCTAATCTGTAGGGTAGGGTAGGGTGTAGGAGAACCCTGTTGACATAGACTATATTGAAGAGACTTGGTGTGTTCACAGTGATGGCAGAAGAATCTCTCTGATACATCTTGGCTCAAAAGCAATCTCAGCCTACAGAGACAGGAATGCTCATTCTCCTGCAAAGGCAAGTTCAATCGGCTTGAAGCAGTAACCTCAATTTGCTTGGAATGGTACATGACATTTAATCCTAAAAAGGTTCAGAATTAAATATGAAGATGATGAAATAAATCCAGAGTATTCATATTTTTGTATTAACTCTAATATTTTGTGTAATTTGGTATGTTCAATGTTTGTAAGATGGAGATAATTTTTTATATTAGAGAATCTGATAAATTAGCCTTGTGATTCCAATGTGTAATATATAATTCAGTAATTGATTTTAGACTTGTATTAGAGATTTTTACTAGTTTGCAAGTAGTATTGAAAGAGAATTTGGTGGAGCTTCCTCAAAAAATTAGAAATAGAACTACCCTATGACCCAGCAACTGCATCACTAGGTATTTATCCAAAGGACACAGGTGCGCTGTTTCAAAGGGGCACATGCACCCCAATGTTTATAGCAGTGCAATCAACAATAGCCAAAGCATGGAAAGAGCCCAAATGTCCATCAACAGATGCATGGATAAAGAAGATGTGGTACATATATACAATAGAGTGTTACTTAGCAATCAAAAGAATGAAATCTTGCCACTTGCAACTACGTGGATGGAACTAGAGGGTATTATGCTAAGCGAAATTAATCAGAGAAAGACAAATATCATATGACTTCACTCATATGTGGAATTTAAGAAACAAAACAGATGAACATAAGGGAAGAGAAACAAATAATATAAAAATAGGGAGGGGGACAAAACAGAAGAGACTCTTAAATACAGGGAACAAACTGAGGGTTGCTGGAGGGGTTGTGGGAGGAAGGATGGGCTAAATGGGCAATGGGCATTAAGGAAGACACTTGCTGGGATGAGCACTGGGTGGTATACGTAGGGGATGAATCACTGGATTCTATTCCTGAAATCATTATTGCACTATTGCAATATATTTGCAATTATTGCATTATTGCTAACTAACTTGTATGTAAATAAAACCAAAATAAGTAAATAAATAAATAAATAAATATTTTAAAAAAAGAGTTTGAAGAGAAAAAAAAAAAAAGAGTTTGGGGGCCTGGCTGACTCAGCTGCTACAACATGTGACTCTCAACCTCAGGGTCCTGAGTTCAAGTCCCACGTTGGGCATGGAGCCTACTTTATTTATGTATGTATGTATGTATGTATGTATGTATTTATTTATTTATTTATTTATGACATGGAACCTACTTAAAAAAAAGTTTGACATTTACTATATTTAAAGTTTAATATATTAGATGTATAAAAAGTTATTAGATTAATAGCTATTTGCTAGATATCTGATTAGGAGCAAGTAACTTAAACTTCTTGTGCTTGAGTTTTCTTATCTGTAAAACGAATATAATAATAGCTCCTATTTCACAACACTGTTGGGAGGGAATTAATGAGTTCAAAGAGGAGCTTGAATAGTACCTGACTTTTAGTGAATGCTCAATAAGGAAGTTACTGTTGTTGTTATTATTATTTATATGAGGACATTCTGTTTGTTAGGTCAGGCATTTAAATACAGTGTTTAAAAGGCAAAGTAAATATATTACATATATAAATGTGGTTTAAAATGTTTAGCAGTTATTTAACAACGTTATGAGTAAAGCAGCTGTTTAAAGGAGTTTAGTGTATTCTAGCTGAGTTAAAGGAGCATTAACCAGCCTCTTCTCAAGAAGGACAAAGCCCGTGTTTCCTACTGTATCCCCAGCACCATGGCATTTGGTATATAGAAGTGCCCAATAAATATGTGTTGAATTGACCTGAGAAGTCATATAAAAAGGATTTGAAGATGTTCTATCCAAAAGACACTGTTAATTAAGACAGGGACCACAGAAGGACGAGCAGCTTTGAGGGAAGATAATGAGGCCAGGTTTTAACCTACTGAACTTTTGTCTATATGACACAAGCTCCTAATCACAGTTCAAAGTCTCACACGCAGGACAGACACACTTGGGAAAGTTTGAAGCAGGAAATACAAATGATAGGGGATCATCAGCAGACCTTGCGTTCAGGGAGAGGAGGGCCCTTTGAAAATGACTCTTAAAATGTCCTGGGTTTTGAAATAGATGAGATTAGTGAATTAAACTTAAAGGCTTAAAAAAGAATAGATTTTAAAGTTGTTATCTTAATACAGAAATATTAATTTAAGTAAAGTAATAGTAAACAGTCATTTCCATCTGCTCTCCCCCAAGTGACCCTTAGCTATAAAAAAACTCACCTTGACATTTCTAACCTTGTAACACACTGCTCCCATACGCAATTCCCTTGTCTTTGCATCCCTTGAATGCTTTCCCTAGCTTTTAGGGGGAGTCCCCAGGGATAGTTACACGTGCTCACAAACATTTATTCATCATCATCACCATCACAACAGCCACCATCTATAAAACCCATATTTTGTACAAAGCAATTTACGTGATTAATGGTAATTGGGAAGAGCTAATAATACCCAGCACTTACAATGTGCTTCCTGAGTCCAGGGGCTGTTCTGAACCTTTATTAATATCTCTTAACCTCCATGTCTTGGGCAGAGAAATAGAGGCTTAAGATGTTGAGTGATTTGCCAGTCTCACAGGTAGAAAGTGGTATGACCAGGCTTTGCACCCGGAATCTGACTCCAGAACCCATGTCATGATGTGACATGCCTCCCCAGTTGAGGTCTATGGCTCCTGAAAGCACGGGAGTGTGCCTGGTGGGGCCCTCACCCTCCAGAAATACAGACCATGCCTGGGATAGCCCCTGATGGTCCCAAAGAGGCAACATTCCCGTGAATCGTTCACATAGTTCCAGGTTCCCGTTAAACCTCATGGGGCTGGGGCTGCACACATTCCAGAGTAGAAATGAAGAGTCTGCTCCTCTTGGGACTCTACAGCTTATCGCTGAGTTCTGAGGAGTCCCTTGTGAAAACAGTTGCTTCAGCCACTTTCCTTCCTCTTTATCTCCGTTGCCATCCCCCCATCCCCACCCCACCCCACCCCAAGGGACACAGGTGACACTAGAAGACTCTGTTCTATAGTTAAAAGCCTCCTGCAAATCAGCTCCGGTCAATTGTTGCTTAGAGGGTCTGTCCCGCTAGTGAGCAAAACACCTCACACAGGCCTGAATGCTGGCTGCTCCGAGACCTGCCTCGCTGCTTTACTTACTAAACACACTCCCACCCCCGCCGATTGCTCAGTCTCCCCCAACAATCCACCCAGTTAAAGTATCTTCACCTTTCTGCTCTATGCCCATAAGAATCTTGCCCACCCTTCAAGGCCAAATCAAGGTACATCTCTCTGTGAAATGCCCCACATAACTTCAATTCTGATTACCTGAGTAGGGCCACTCATTTGGTTCTCAGCACACACTCTAATTTTTTCTGGGTGATCAGTCAGTCAAATGACCAGCAGCTTATTGAAAGCAAAGCCAACCTAGGAATCTCCTTCATTATCCAGGCTGCGGAACTCCCTATAAGTTCTCAAGGGTCTGGGCTTCTTTTTATCCTTGCTCTGGACCCTAAAGTTAAGTCATTTTAAGCCTTCCTTCTTCCCTTCTTTCATTTTATTTTTAATCTGAGAGAGAGAGAGAGAAAGAGCGCACATGAGCAGGGGGAAGGGCAAAGGGAGAGAAAATCTTAAGCAGGTTCCACGCTCAGATGGAAGTCCAATGTGGAGTTTGATCCCACGACACTGGCTGGGATTATGACCTGAGGCAAAATCAAGGACTGGATGCTCAACTGACTGAGCCACCCAGGTGCCCCTCTTCCTTCCTTCCTTCCTTCCTTCTTTCCTTCCTTCCTTCCTTCCTTCTTTTCTTTCTCTTCCTTCCTTCTCTTTTTCTTTCTTCTTTCCTTCCTTTCTTTTCTTTCTTTCTTTCTTCCTTTTCTTTTTTCTTTTCTTTCAAGTAACCTCTATATGGGGCTTAAAATCACAACCCCAAGACCAAGAGGCAAATACTCTACTGACTAAGCCAGCCAGGCGCCCCAAGTCATCCCCTCTTCCTTAATGCAGCTACTACCTACATCTTACCTTATAGAATTGTCTTCCCACATTATCCTATCTGTAGTTTTTGACTTCCTTGTGCTGAAGCTGATCATTGTGACTTCGCTGGAATCCAGTCTTTTAATCTCTTAGGGTAGATTTTTCTGCTTTTTTCCTAAGACTGATTCTAGAATCTTTGGTTATCCAGAATAAAAAGCCTTTTGGACAGAGCAACTGGGGTACACAGGCTCATTTGTCTTAAGAAAATAATTTGCATTTCTGAGGAGGGTGGACATATAGGTCTCTCATTATATGTTTACTGAAGGTCTACTACGAGCTGGGCATTGCATGGTATATAATCATGAACAAGATGAAATCCCTGCCTTCCTGCAGCTTCTGGATTACAGAGAATTCATGGTCTGAGAAGTGCTGTGGAGAAAGAGTAATGCAGTGCTTTCCAACTTTTTGTAGCTGTAACCTAGTACGAAATGTGTTTTATATCATGATTCAGTACAGATACACACACCTATATACATACACTTCTATATCTGAAATAAAAGTTTCACAAAACTGGAGCCTTACTAAGTTTGGTGTTCTCTGATATTTTCTATTTCTTTTATGATATCTTGGTCATTACCCACTAAGTTAATTGTGTGCTTCATCAGTGGGTATCAACCTGCAACACGAAAATCCCGGTAATGGTCAAGAGCATAACTCTGAGGTTAAGCTGATGGCTTTCAGACCTGGCTCCACCTCTTACTGTCTGGATTTGGGCAAGTAATTTCTACGTGCCCTTGTTTCTCTATCTGCAAAATGAGATAATAATAACAGTAATATCTGCCTTGTGGACCCTCCTTGGGAATTAAATGAGAAAGGAGATAATGTGTGTAAAGGACTAAAAACAGGGCCTGACACATTGTGGGTGCTCAATAAGCACAAGTGAGCACAGAATTTTCTGGATATGATGATGGAAGAGTCAAAGCACTCAACTGGGGGGATGGGAGAACGCTTCTTGCAGAAAAAAATGGCATTAATGTTGAGACCTTAAGAAGTGGCGGGAATTATTCAAGTTTGAGCGGGTGACTCGAAGGAGTAAAGAGTGAGAAGCAAGTTCTGTGCAGAGAGAGCAGCCCTTGCAAAAATTATGAGGCGGGAGAACTTTCTGCCTTGTATGACTTGAGAGCTTCCCAATTTGGCTGCAGTCTGAGGGAGGTCAAAGATGGCAGCAAGAGTGAGGTCATGGAGGGCTCTGAAGCCAGCTCAAAGAATTTTAGGCTTTAACTTACGTGCGCTGGGATCTCATTAAACCTGTTAAGCAGGGAAATGACATGATTTACTTTTTTGAAAGACCATTCAAACTGTAGGGTGGAGAATGGATTAGGGAGGGCAATTCCTGTGGCAGGGAGATCATGAAGTTTTTTGCAGTGTCTTGATTAGAGATGATAGAGTAGCCTGAACTAACCATGCATCTTAATGCAATGCTTCTTACATTATGCTGTCCATGAGAATCATCAGGACGTGTGAGTAGGAGCGTTTTTAAAAATACAGGTTCCTGGGCTAACAAGCCAAGATTGTGGCGACACCACTCGGGGCCCAGGATTTAAGTAATCATTGTTAGTGGTTCTGAAGCATGTAGTTTCCTCATCACACTTTTAAAAACCAAGAACACAAACTACCTCTCCTATGTCTGTTACATTGTTTTTCTGCTACCCACTCCTCTTTACTTCTCACCTGCTTCGGGCGGCGGGGGGGGGGGTCCCTCTTGCTTGCACTCCACGTACAAAACCCTTGAGAGCAAGGACTTCGTCTACATCTCCAGTGTGCCCAGGGCAAAACTGGCACATAAAGGGTCCTCTAGAAATGTTCGCCAAACGAATGAATGAGCGGATAAATTAATATATTGCTTTGTACACAATTTTCTGCTTTTAAATACTTGGGCAGGGTTTGAAATCGGAAAACAAAGGTCATTCCATTAAGAGGATGTAGATACGACTGGCAAGGCTGAGGAAACAGAGGAAGCTAGTTACCGATTGCCGAGGCTCATTCAGGAGGTGCTAATTCTCGGGGCCGGGGGGCGAGAAATGTTACTGTTTCCAGATTAGCAACCATCTTGGGCTGCTTGCGCCACTCTCCCGAGAGTCCCAACTAATCCAGTTGCCTCCATGGTTCCGGCCCCATCCAATCCTTTGAAGCTAAATGCGTACTCGAGGAGGCCGAAGATAACGGCAGGGACCCTAGCTCAGAACCCCCTCCGGGCCAGCCCCGCAGAGGCAGCTCCGACCTCCCCATCATGGCGGCCGCCGGGCGGGGAAGCCGAGCCCGTGCGTCGCGTGCGTGCCTCATCTCCCTCCCCTCCCCCTCCTCGGCGGCGGCGGCGGCGGCAGAGGCGGCAGCGCTCGCCATTGCCGCTGGTGGCAGGAGGCTGCGAGGAGCCGGCGCGGTCGCAGTCTCCACGGCGCAGGCCCACGGTAGCGCAGCCGCTCTGAGGTGAGTGCCCTACCGCGCAATCTCCAGCTATTTCAGCCCCGGCGCAGCCGCAACACGCCGCCCGCCCGCCGGCCGGCCGGCCCGCCCCGCAGCCTGCACCCTGCCGCCCCCGGCTCCGGGCCTGGGCCCCCGCCGGATTCGGCCCGCCTCGGGCGGGGGGCCCCGGCCCGGCCCAGTCAAACCGCCACCCCGAGGATGCGCAGGCCGCACTAGGCCCCAGGCGTCCTGGCGGGCTCGGGAGGGAGGCGCTGCCCTCCCGAGAGCCCCAGGGTTCCGGCCTCCCCCGCCGCCTGAGGCTCTAGGGGCCGCGGCCTCCTCTCCACCGTGGAACCCGGGGCCCGGGCCCGGCCTTCCCGCGGGCTCGGGAGCGGGAGGCCCGGGAGAGCGCGCCGGGAGCGGGAGGTGGGCGGGCTGCGCGGGACCGGAGCCGCGGCTCCCCGCTCGCCCCCTCGGCCCTTCCCGGGGCTGGTCTGCGGGCGGCGCGGCGGGCTGGGCCGGGGCGCGGGAGCTGCTGTCTCCTGCGGGAGAGGAGGCTGGCTCTTGGGCGGCTTCCGAAGCTTCCCTCCCGCCGGGGTGGCGTGGGCTTGTTACCCAGGTAGACCGGGGGACGCTGGAATATGGCGCGTTGCCCACCTTCTTGCAAGTTAGGAGGCGGCCCGGGCAGCAGCGGCGGCAGTTGGAGGAGGAGGGCGCAAAGTCCTTTTGTACGCAGAAATAAGGAGCGACATTGTGTTTTCTTCCCCAGCTGAGATGCTGCCCGCGGAGGGGCCTCGGTTCTTCCTGTGCCTGGGGTGGTGGTCCCCTGGGTGAGGAGAGGGGGAGTGGCGCGACCCTCGGAAGGAACAGAACTGTTGCCACTGTAAAGACGGGGTCTTGGCCTTGTGCATGGGTATTATCTCATGTCCCCAGCCTTTCGGGGAACTCAAGGGTTTGCCCCTGCATGTTGTCCACCTCACTGTGCAGTGATGTCCACCGCCTCTCTCACCTGTTGTGTCGTTGCCGCTGGTCCCAAAGTTTTATAGTGCATCTGACTGTACCCATCAGAACTTGGAGTTGTTTAAAAATCTTAGTATTTTTAGGGCTTCAAATGATAATCTGCTCCAGCCAGTTGGAGGAGCTGTTGCCTGAACTCCATCCCTTCTTAAGCGTTAGATTAGAATATATTAATTCCTTACTTTAGAGCTGGTGTCAGTTGTGCTTAATTCTTTCTGTGGTCAGAGCAAAATTCACATTTTCTTAAGTATGTAGAGACAATGTATCGGGAAACTTCTAAAGCGAAGGCAGTGTGAGTGAACCTGTCAGCTTGGACAGTGCTCACAGGAGAATGGGTATGTGCATCTCACCTTTTTCCCCAGGGCATCATCTGTGCCCACAGTGATCCTTTTCCTTTTCCTATTTCATCTTGGTCCAGGCCTTTAAAAAAAAAAAAAATCCTTTTACTCTGGCTTTTAACAGTAAGTTATTGGGTTGTTTTTCACTCAAGGAAAGAGGGGAGGAGGGGCCTTGGAGATGCTGGGGATTTTTTGTTTGATTTGTTTTTAAAATTCAGTAGTAGTATCCCGAATCCCTAGAATTGTGTTTGAAATTAGTTTGACATGTTTTCTCATAAGGTAGTGAAAATATGAGTGTTCTACCTGTGCATGAGTGTAATTGCCTTGTTTTATGAGCAGGAGAGGAAATATACAATTATCACATGTAGTGCAGTATATTGGGTCCTAAATTGTGTGCAAAATTGTTTGTGTCAAGGGACTTTTTATTTTTTTCTGACAGGAGTTAGATGTGACTTTTGATTGGGTTCATGACAAAGACAAAAAATATAATGAGATTAATAAATACTGCTTACTATTTTTTGGCACATCCTTATTTGAAATCCTTTGATTTCATCCTATGTGCCTTTCCTCTCCCCCCCCCCCCCGCCCAACGCAACATATATGACAAAAAATGACTTTTTGCTTAGTAGCTGTCATATTTCTTATTTAGCAAAAAAAAAAAAAAAAATCTTAAGCCAAGCGTTTTCATGGAAATAGATTTCTTATCAGGTTTTAAGGAAATTTAGCTTCTGGATTTAGGAAGTAACTATAAGAACAGGAAATAATGAGAGACCTTGTCCAGATACAGAAAGGATTTCAGGTTTCCCTTCCAATTCATGTATATTCCCCAAATTATAGGTTTCTTGTTTTTATTGAATTGCAAGTATACATCCATCTCTAATTTTGTTAGGGAGCTGAAGACAAACTCCCTATGATTTAAATACCTGAATTTGCATTGCCTATGTACTGTGAATTCAACCAGACCCCTGAGTTGGTCTTCGAGAAGTATTTTATGTGAAGTAATCACAAATGGGTAACTGTTTTAAGGGAAATTTAAGCTCCTTGGGGTCTGGGATTAACTTTTTTATACCTCTTTCCTTATATAATGATATTCAGTAACTAACTGGGGAATAATAATGATGAACAGTAATTTTTGGAATTAAAATTTTTTTTCAAAAGTATTTGAAAAGACATATTGACTTTTGGGTTTTGAAAGGTCTATGAATTGTCAGCCTATAGAAGCACACCCTCCAGTCCTCTGGAGAACAGGAAGTTATTGCGTGTGTTCAGCTCCTGTCAGACCTCTTTAGGCAAGCCCAGCTTTGTGTGGCAGTGAGCTTGTTCATCTACTCAGTGCCACTGTGAAAAACTGGAAGTTTAAAGTGGGAACTCTGGGTTGTTGAGTCTCAGAAGTGTCTACTCTAACCTCAAGAATTTGAGTGCACCCTCTTGGGTTGTAATTAGTCCAGGAAATGTGATATTTGAATTTAGATGTTTGTGACTGTGTGATGCTCATTAATTATATAATTATATGTGTGTGTGTGTGTGTGTGTGTGTGTGTATCTATGTATGTATATATGTATATAGTGTATATTGTATTTGGAAAAGCAGCCTTAAAATAAATACCGATCTTTTATTTTCTAAAAAAAAAAAAATTAGAAGATTTTTCTCTCCGTTCTTTCATGTTTTTCTTGAGAGTTAAAGCTAGCCTGAGCTTACCCAAATACAGTTTTCCATAAATGCTCAGTAAAACAGCGATGAAAAAGAAACCTACATGTTAAGCTTATTTAGACCAAGTCCAGTCATTGGGTGGGTTGTTTGTTTGTTTTCGAGGCTCTGGATACATGTCAATTTTTGTGCATTATGTATCATAGTTCCTTTCTTATTAGCTAGGGGATAGATTATCCACTTTCTGGACTTTTCAGTTAGAACTTTTGTCCATCAATATTCTCCTAAGGTGAACAAGCTGGAAGAGAAAGAGTAAAAGGAGGTGAAACAAATCAATTTCAGGTGTTTCCAGAAGATTACAACCACATTGAGCTATTGGAAACTTTTAATCCTGGAGCAACAAGAATGCTTTGTCTGAAGTTATTTCGATGTAATATGGACAAAACTTGGAAAATGAAAAGAATTTTTGACTGCTCAAGAAAAATAAGTGGATTATATATGCTTTGGAGCATACATTTTTTTTTTTTTTTTTTCTGAAGTGCAGTTCAGAATTAGGCTAATGAATTTTTGACCCTGCTCAGTGCAGTTTAGTTACTGAAGCTTCAAACACATTTCATCATGTCTTTTTTTTTTTTTTTTTGTCTTTTCACCAGGTCTGTATGCCTAAAATGTGAACATTTATATGAACTGAAGAAAAGACAGAAATAGAAGTTTAGAGTGAGATTCTAGTATATTTTTAAAAGACAAAAAACAAAAAAAGTAGGGGACAGTTATGGCAGGTCTACCACATTTGTGATCTCTTGAGGCAAATCTGTATTCTGTCACCAACAGCAGTCTCTTAGAAGATAATTGTATCATATGGAATCTTCTCCAGAATCCCAGACCGTGTAGCCTGCCTTATCAAACTGCTCCTAAGCTATCAGATCATTTCTTGAGGAAACCAGGTCTGTTAAGGGAGGTGTGTGTGTGTGTGTGTGTGTGTTTTGGGAAAGTTGGTGGGGAGAAGAGGGAGAAAGGGTGATACTGATAAAAGAATCTAGTCTTATAGATTGGGATGATCACTGGAATTTTGGACATGTATTTTTAAAAGAAGCTAAAAGAGCTAATTATGTATGGGTCATCTGGTGACTTAGACTACTATTTATAGTGTATTTAGTACATAAGCATATTATTTAGGTTAATTCATGCATGCTGATTTCTATGGTTATGAATGTGTAAATTTTGGTTGAGATAGTTGGACAAGTGGACATTTTCTTAAGAACTCTTAAATGGTGCCTGTTGGATAAACTATGCCAAACCTTTTTCAGAATCTTGAAGAATGAGATTTGTATGCATAAACGTTAAGACTATTTTTAAAAAGGAGCTTGTATTTTACTATTGGTAATTGTAAAGTCTTTGCTTTTTAGAACTTGGAGAGTCTGTTTTGTTGCTGCTCCTGAATGCTAATGTGGTTAGGCTGGCAGCTAACCCTACAAAGAACAAGAGGAAGTGAGGAAATGTCCCCATGAAACCTTGCTTAAAACTAAGCAGTAGATTAGAAATGGGGAGTGAGGGACTAGGGGACTTAATTATTGTTTTATGTTCAAAAGGGGGCATACCCTCCATTGAGAAATAACCTTAACTATGTCCTCACTTTGGAGTTTTGCCATTCATTCACCAGACATTGATTAAAGACCTACTTTATTCCAGGCACGTGTTAAGTGTTACGGTAACATATAAACCACAGGCCTCTTCTACTAGGGGAGAAAGATAAGGGCTCAACTATCCATTCCTATAGCATGTTGAGAAGTAAAGAAAAATTGGTGTGGGATTTATAGAGGGAGAGGGTGAGTGATGCGAATAGAATAAGTGAGGTTAGGGAAGACTTCATGTAGGAGATCTTTAAGTAGGGCTTGGAAAGGTGAGTCGCTGTTTCGCCTGATGGAGAAGAGGCTAGGAGAAGGGCATTGATAGTCTGAGAAATAGCCAGTAGTAGACTTCTCTGTACTTAGGGAGTAGCGGGAAATGAAGCTGATGAGGTTGTGACCTGATTGGGAACAGCATGGGGGAGTTCAAAGATTAGAGTTCGTTAATGAATGATGATGTCTTTAATTAAGATAGGGAATGTATTGGGATAACAGAATTTGAGGAAGAAGGTAATAGGGTATGGTTCTAAATGTGGGAATCGAGATATGTCATACACGTCACTATTGACAAATTTGGGCTGGTGCAGAAAGGGAAGTGGGGATCAATTATGAGATTTGTATTCATTAGCATAATGTCATCTAGAAATTGCCAAAGAGTATAAAATCAGGACTGAAGAAAAGACTAAGGGCGACCTTGCCAAGCAGCTACGTTTGTAGGTCAGGTGGAAGAAGAGGGGCTTATGAAGGAAGTTGAAAAAGAATGGCTAAAGAGGTAAGATAAATAGTATGGGGTTGAAGAAGCTGAGTCTAGAGGGTAAGGGAATTTTAACGGGGAATTTAGCAACCTGAAATACTACAGAGAGCTCATTAGGGTGAAAACTGGATTTGGCAATTCAGAGATAAAAGGAATTTTCAGAGATAAAAGGTGTGTGTGTGTGTGTGTGTGTGTGTGTGTGTATTGTTTTGCCAGGAATCATGATAGTTTAAACACAATAGATTTCTGGAGCATTGTTGAATACAGGGGGTAAGGTTATAAAACCCGATTTAATAGATGACCCATGCTTAGAAATAGGTCCTATTCTTCCCCTTCTCTTATGGGAATTACAGTATAAAAGCTTTGGGAGGAAACTTAAATTGTAACAATTAGAGTTTATAGATTTGGGGTGCCTGGCTGGCTCAGTTGGTTAAGCATCAACTTTGGCTCCGGTCATGATCTCGTGGTTCGTGAGTTCGAGCCCCATGTGGGCTCTGTGCTGACTGACTGCTTGGAGCCTGGAGCCTGCTTCGGATTCTGTGTCTCCCTCTCTCTCTGCCCCTCCCCCCCTCATGCTCTGTCTCTGTCATAAATAAACATTAAAAAAAATAATGGAGTTTATAGATTTGAGTGTATAGTACAGTATGTTTGAGTTTATAGTCTCTTAAAATACAAATTCCTTTTGAAGAGTTTTGAGGTTTTATAATATTTACATGTTAAGTGCAGAGGTACTTTAACCTGGGTTTTATAGTTCTGGGACTCATGGGTATATTTTGGCCATGTAACCCTGATCTCTTGAAACTGTATGAAAAATTTTGTATGTGTGTGTGATTTTTCTGGGGAGAGGGTCCATAACTTTTCTGAGATTCTCAAAGCGTTCTTGACACGCAGAAAAGTCAAAGGCCTTTTCAGTATTGGTAATTCAGTCAGATATTTATTGTGTTAGTTGTCTGAAATCAGTTAACCAGATTGACTGGGACAGACCAAGGGGAAGAAATTTTGAGTGAGTATCTCAAGTGAGGAACTTTGGGAAGATCTGAGGCACCTCTAGGAGATGGGACTACGAGCACCAGAAGGAAGGTGGGAGGAATGTCAAAGCAAAGCTTCACCAGTTTCAGAATCTTGCCAAGTCTTCTGGATTCCTTGGGGTTTTGTTTTGTTTTCTGGGTTTTTGTTGTTGTTGTTGTTGTTGTTTTATACTCCAGGATTCACACTAGTATATGACTATCTATTCATGCACTATATACAATGGGCTTTGTGGGGGATCAAGTTACTATTTTATTTTTATTTTATTTATTTAATTTTTATTTTTTTAATGTTTATTCATTTTTGAGAGACAGAGTGTGAGCAGGGGAGGGGCAGAGAGAGAGGGAGACAATCCAAAGCAGGCTCCAGGCTCTGAGCTGTCAGCACAGAGCCTGATGCAGGCATTGAACTCACGAACTGTGAGATCAAGACCTGAGCTGAAGTCAGACACTCAACCGACTGAGCTACCCAGGCTCCCCTCAAATTACTATTCTAAAGAGAAAATAAGTTTTGAAAGAAATCTAACTGGTTCATAGATTGCACTAAAAATTTTTTAAGTTGGGAGTTGCTTGTACTTTGGAAATTTTCTAAAATGCACAAATGTTTCAGTCTACTCCTTTGGGGCAAGAAATTCTCTCCTTGCTTAATTTTTCTGACCATGAAATGAAAATACCATTGGACCCCTATAGGGTCTTTCAGAAGTATGACAGTTATGGAAGGGCAGAGAAAAGGGGACAGAGGATCTGAAGCAAATTCTGCACTGACAGCAGTGAGCCCCATGTGGGCTCGATCTCACAAACCAATCATGACCTGAGCCAAAGTTGGATGCTTGACCGACTGAGTCACCCAGCGCCCCAGAAATTTAGGCAAATTTTTAATAATGTTCCATATTAGATCTTATTTATTCCAAAATTATTTCATTCTAAAATTTTAGATAACTGGTCATTTTTACTTTCTTCCTCTATAATTTTTGGATCTTTGATATTAGGAGACAGTTTTGTTAGCTAGGCCCTAGGTTCAGGGTGATCTCCAACTTATTTTGAGAGAGTGCGTGCATGTGCACGTGTACATGAGTGAGTGGCAGAGAGATGGGGAGAGAATCCCATCTAATAGTGCAGAGCCTGACCTGGGGCTTGATTCCATGAACCATGAGATCATGACCTGAATTGAAATCAAAAGTCAGAAGCTTAGCTGGCAGCCACCCACATGGCCCAGTGATCTCCAACTTTTGATTGTCATCCTTACAAGTAGAATTTTGAGCACACATTCTGAATCACATTTATTTATAAATGATGTTCCTGTGCTCTTGTACTAATACATTTATGTGCTTTATAAACAATATAGAAGGTGGGGCGCCTGGGTGGCTCAGTTGGTTCAGCATCCAATTTCGGCTCAGGCCATGATCTCAGGGCTTGTGGATTTGAGCCCGACGTTGGGCGCTGTGCTGACATTTCAGAGCCTGGAGCTTGTTTCAGATTCTGTCTCCCTCTCTCCGTGCCCCTCCCCCGCTTGCACTCTGTCTCTCTCTGTCTCTCAAATATATAAATAAAAACATTAAAAAAGTAAAAGTGTATAGAAGGTAGGAATTTTAAAAGGACAAGGTAGGGGCGCCTGGGTGGCGCAGTCGGTTAAGCGTCTGACTTCAGCCAGGTCACGATCTCACCATCCGTGAGTTCGAGCCCCGCGTCAGGCTCTGGGCTGATGGCTCAGAGCCTGGAGCCTGTTTCCGATTCTGTGTCTCCCTCTCTCTCTGACCCTCCCCTGTTCATGCTCTGTCTCTCTCTGTCCCAAAAATAAATAAACGTTGGAAAAAAAAAATTAAAAAAAAAAAAAAAGGACAAGGTAAAGGTGAAATAGTTTTTTTTTTGATGTCTTGCAAATTGAGTTGATGGTGGTTCAGTAGCTTATGAGTTTGATTAGCTTATTTTTATATTTGTTCATAAGTCACGTGTTTTCTATAATTAATGCCAGCAATGTTTTTCTAAAGTGCTCATTTATTTATTTTAAAAGATTTGTTTATTTTTGAGAGAGAGAGTTGTGTGCACACACCTGGGGTAGGGGCAGAGAGAGGGAGACAGATGATCTAAGGCAGGCTCCATGCTGACAGCAGAGAGTCAGATGCTGGGCTCGAACTCCTGAACCATGAGATCAGGACCTAAGCCAAAGAGCGACGCTTAACTGACTGAGCCACCCAGCTACCCAATGCCAGCAATTTTTTATAGAATACCCTATAGAAGTATTGGTAAGTGCAAGAAAGCAATGAATAAATATTTTGGGTAATCTTAAGCATAGAAAATGTGTGCTTGTAACTTGTAATTAGCTTGTGTATGTGGATTATCTTTACAGTCACTAAACCTACAGATAAGATCCCTAAATAGAATTGGAGTATTTTTTTTTTTTAACGTTCATTTATTTTGAGACAGAGAGAGACAGAGCATGAGCGGGGAAGGGGCAGAGAGAGAGAGGGAGACACAGAATCGGAAGCAGGCTCCAGGCTCTGAGCCGTCAGCCCAGAGCCCGACGCGGGGTTCGAACTCACGGATGGTGAGATCGTGACCTGAGCTGAAGTCGGATGCTCAACCGACTGAGCCACCCAGGCGCCCCAAGGAGTATTTTATCTTATCCTTTGTTCGCTGCGTTTTGGTCCTTTGTCTTTTTTTGTTGTTGTTTAGAAACATACTTTTTAAAAATGTTTATTTACTTTTGAGAGAGTGCAAGCGGGGGAGGGGCAGAAAGAGGGGGACAGAGGATCTGAAGTAGAAGTAGGCTTTGTGCTGACAGGCTGACAGCAGGGAGCCCCAGGTGGGACTCGAACTCATGAACTCATGAACCGTGAGATTATGACCCTAGCCAAAGTCAGACGCTGAACTGACTGAGCCACCAGGTGCCCTAGTCCTTTGTCTTTTATTAAACAATTATGAAATAAAATTCTTAGCCCCTACATAAAAATAACCCACCAATTAAAGAACCAACCAAGGCTTGCTAAATAAAAATGCCATCACAGAAGTAGTCTTTTGATCCAAAACTGGCTTCAGGTACTAAGTCTAAGAAAGTAATGATTCTGGCATCACCAGTTATATAACAGAATGTTAAAATTTTTGTCTTTTCTTCCTTAATTTTTGGTTCTATATTTTAAAAGTTTTTCTATATTGAAAATAAATAATTTTTGTAGTGAGCAATTTAACAAACAACCCAAAAAACCCTTCAAATTAAATGGTTATCTTTGATTTATAAGCATATCGGTGATTTTCATCTTTTTTCTTGTAACTTTCAAACTATCTTTAGTGAAAATGCGTTAACTTTTATAACCTCACCCCCCCCGCCCCCCGCCCCCCCGGCCCCCCCCCCCCCCCACCCCCCGAGACACACACACAAGCATGGATGATATAATTACTGCCCTAAGGACTCACTGTCAGATTTTGGGCAGGCAAGTTATTTATCCTCACTGGGCCTGTTGTCTCACTTGAAAAATGAAGAGGATAGAAATGATATCTAAAATTTCTTCTGAATAAAAATTCCTTCTAAAATTAATTCTGAGTCTGTGTTATGACATGTTAATAAATCTGGTATTTTCTTAAAGTAAAAAGGCATGTATATGTGTTCATTGTAAGAAAGCAAAAAGAAGAAAATTTAAAATATAATTATACAAAGATAACAATATTTTAGTTTTAGATATTCCTTTAGGGGTATATGTATGTGCATGCACATACTGTGTATGATAAATGGAATTATACCCTGCATATTGTTTTGAACCAAAAATGTCTGAGGATATTTAATTCATCTGTTTATCTTTGCCCTGAAATATTCTTAGTGCAGCAGTTGTAAATCCGTTTGTTTTAATGAAATATTAAAGATATTGAAAAGTTTGTCTCCAAATTCAAATTTGTTCAGAAAATGCTTGCTGTTTGTTTCGTGCTCTGTGTGGTTTTGCTGAGGTAAGGATAACTTGGAGTAAGGGCGAAAGGGCTTGCCTGTGAAAGCTTACTTAGTGAAGAATGAAAGCTAAATCCTGGGTTAACCTCAATTTCATTCACATAATAATTCCTTTTTTTCTCCACTCTGCTCTCGTACTTCCTGAGCTAAGATGGCTATTTGCAAGGTAGTTTCTGAAGTGAACAAGTTCATCTCAATATATTATTGGTTCTTTTATTTTACCCTGGGACCTTCTGAGTTTTTCTGTTCCTATTGAGAACAAATTAGATATTAGTAGCATCAGTAGTATAATACAGAAGTATTAGTACGTGGGTTTTTAAGCATTATCTATGGGGATTTCAAAAGATTTTGTACATATAAAATTAAATATGTGTACAAATATAAAATGCTACGTAATCTCATTTGTGCTTCCCCTCAGTGAAGTACGTGGTATATATAATACTAATTTTATGTAAAATAACTTGATTTTTCTCAAAGTTAACTTCCTTAAAGATTTTATACAGTGGATTCTCTTTGCAGTTGGTAATATAACCCAGTTTTCCTGCCTTCTCATTTAGGTCTGTCTTTAGTCCCTCTGGTAGTTGGTTTGCTTTTTGTATTTTATACAAAATGGAAAACAAACCTAGGGTAAATAGTTCCTTAGTTATGGCAACTAATGTCCAAAGCAATTTAGTCCTTTTTCAAGCAAGTATAGTATAAAGCCTGTGGAAGTGTGTGTCTGAAGAAAAAAGTTTGATTTGTTTATTCTCTTCCCTTTTACTTTGAAGATTAGAATCTTTTTTAGGAGAAACACTATACCTGACAGTTAAGATGCTTAAGTTAGGGCCGCCTGGGTGGCTCAGCTGGTTAAAGCGTCCGACTTTGGCTCAGGTCATCATCTCCTGGTTCGAGGGTTCAAGCCCCATGTTGGGCTCTGTGCTGACAGCTCAGAGCCTGGAGCCTACTTGGGATTCTGTGTCTCCCTCTCGCTCTACCTCTCCCCTGCTCACACTCTCTCTCTCAAAAATAAACATCAAAAAAAATTTTTTTGAAAAAAAGATGCTTAAATCAATGTCTTCCAGACAGCGAGAGGTAGAAAATCTGAGAATAGTACGTACAAACTTATTGCCTCTTAAACTTGTTGTCAGTTTTTGTGTCCAAAATACTTGAGAACAGTAGCTAATTCTAAATTGAGAGTCCACCAAGATGAATTGTCTTTATTCTGAAGAAATCCATTTTGTAGCCAGTGAGTGGTATATATCCAAATATCCAGTGCCCTTTAAATAGGTAATCTTTGTTTAGTAGTAATTTAGGGCTTTGAGTACAGTAGTGATTCTTGTCTTTTAGGTTAGCATGATTTTGAAATTATCTTTTTTTAAGAATAATGATTACCGGGGCGCCTGGATGGCTCAGTCAGTTGAGTGTTTGACTTCAGCTTGGGTCATGAACTCACAGTTTGTGGGTTCGAGCCCTGTGTTGGGCTCAGTACTGACAATTCAGAGCCTTGGAGCCTGCTTCAGATTCTGTGTCTCCTTCTCTCTCTGCCCCTCCCCCACTGGTGCTCTCTCAAAAATAAATAAACGTTAAAAAAAATTTTTTTAAAGAGAATTGATTACTTTGTAACAATAATTGGTTTCCCTTAATGATAAAAGTCTGTGCAGTTGTTCCATGTAAATGTGCACACTCAGATTCGGCCTACAATGAAGTTTCAGAACCCTATAGCCAATGGCCCAGTTGGCATTTCTTGGATGCTTCAGAAGCACTTCTCAAAATGAAATTCCCTTATCAAACTTGGTCCTGTTCAGCTCTGGCTCACCTCAGTGAATGGTACCACCATGTCATCTGGTTTCTTAGAAACTTTCATCTTTCAGTACCACCAAATCCTTTAGAAAGTTTATTTAACTCTCTAAACTCAATTTGCCCTCTTCATTTCACCTTTACCACTTATGTCTGACTTGCTATGGTTTCTTTCTTGGACTGTTGGAATAACCTCCAGCTGGTCTACCCGCATCCACTCTGGCTAAGCCCTAGTCCATTCTCCTCAGTGCAGCCAGAATGAATCGATCTTTTCTAAATACACAGCTCTGGTCATTTCCCCCATTGAATTTAGGATGAAGGCAAAGCTCTTTTATGTGGTACCTAGTAACTTTTGGACTCATTTTGTATCAGTCATGCTCCCCTAACTATAAGGTCTTTCCTGCTGGTGTTCCTTCTGCCTGGAAAGCTTTTCCCTTTCATCTCTTTTTAGTAAAATCATATACATTTTATGACTTTGAGGTCCGTCCTCGAGCATAATTTCCTCAGGAACTTTATTCAGATCTCCCTCATTTTTGCACTTTGCCATGTGTGTTATACATGTCATTTTACATTTGTTTGTATATTACTCGATACATGTCTGTCTTTCCCACCGGCATGTAAAGCTTCATGATCATAGATACAAACATAGTGTCCATTATCAACCACAGTGCCTGACAATGTAACAAGCAGTCAGTATTTATTTGAATGATTGTGGAAACATTGCAAAATTCATTTAATATTTTACCTTATTACCACACTTTGTGGTGCCATCTAATACTTTATAATTTCTGGGAACGCCGGGTGGAACCAGATTCTAAGTCATCTAAGCCACCCCTCTTCCCCAAAGTTACATGATCATCAGTCTCTCCTTGAACACATCCAATGATAGGAAATTTACTACTTAACAAAGGCTGTTTAATTTTTAATCTTTAAGACATAAATTAGAAAACTTAATTTCAACTGAAATTTCTCCCTGTAAGTTTTACCTGCTGGTCCTACCTTTTGTTCTCTAGGACTTCCCAAATCAATATTTTATATTTTCTTTATAAAGTCCTCTGAGTTGCCTTTTTTTAAAAAAAAAAAGTTTATTTTTGAGAGAGAGAGAACATGCAAGTGGGGGGAAGGGCAGAGAGAGCGGGAGAGAGAATCCCAAGCAGGCTCTGCACTGTCAGTGCGGAGCCTGATGCCATGGGGCTGGATCCCACAAAACCGTGAGATCATGACCTGAGCCAAAATCAAGAGTCAGATGCTTAACCTACTGAGCAGGTGCCCCTTTTGAATTGTCTCTTGGTTTAAATGTCCCTGGGACCTTCAGCCTTCTTGGAAAGGTAATGGGGTATGCTGGAAAGAGTTGAGGGGGCTGTTTCCTAGGGCTACCATAACAAATTACCATAAAGTAAGTGCCTTAAAATAACAGAAATTCTCTCATAGTTCTGGAGCCCAGAAGTCAGGAATCAGGTGTTTGTAGGGCCACAATCCCTTTGGAGGCTCTAGGGAGGAATCTTTTCTTTACCACTTCATGCTTTTGGTGACTGCTAGCTTTCCTTGACTTGTGGCCATATGCCTCTGTGAGCTACTCTCTGTATAATCTCTGTTGGCCTCACTCCTATAAGGGCACTTGTCGTTAGATTTTGGACCAACCTGGGTAATCCAGGGTGATCTCCTCATCTCAAGATGCTTAGTTTAGTTATATCTGAAAGACCCCTTTTTTCCGAATAAGGTAACACTCGCAGGTTCCAGGAATTAGGATGCGGACTTACCTTTTGGGGAGCCACCATTCAATCTGTTACAGGGGCTCTGGGTTTAAATCCTGTTAATGCTAAGTTGTGTGCAAATTTGAGCATGTTACTTGCCCTTTCTGAGTCTGAATCTGTGTAATCTTAAGACAGGGTTAGTAATGCCTGTATCATTGGTAATGTGAAGATTTAAGAAAAATGCATGTGAAGGGAGCACCTGCATAGCACAGTTGGTTAAACATCCAACTTCAGCTCAGGTCATGATTTTGTGTTTCATGAGTTTGAGCCCCTGTGTCAGTGTCTGTGCTGACAGCTCAGAGCCTGGAGCCTTCGGATTCTGTCTTTCTGTCTGTCTGTCTGTCTGTCTCTCTCTCTCTCTGCCCCTCCCCCACTTGCACTCTGTCTTTCAAAAATAAACATTAAAAAAAATTCATGTGAAGTACTTTCCACATGATACCTAGCTCATTAAATGTTGCCTTCCACATATCAAACTATTCTGCCCCTACTGTGCTTTGTTAGGGTCTCTAGATGTTATGTGTGGCCTAGAACCCAGCACGAGTTGTGAGTTGGCCTGATAAGTACGAACTACAGTGGGTATTTGTATTCTGGGCACTGTGTAGCCACTATGATTAATAAGCCCACATTTGAATATGTGTATTGTAGCCACATCATAAGATTGGCTTGTTAAACCGGGAAATTGGTTAAAACCTCCATCTTTTTTTATTGGTGTAACTATTAAATCCAAAGTGTGTAGTTAGGTTTTAGACCCAGGTGTACCTTGTTACGCATTATGTTGTGTGTTATGAGTGTTACGTTATCAAGTCATGGTGCCTAGTGCATAGTAGTAGCTCTATTCTGAATTTTATGTTGCTGCGTGGTTTAAAGGAGTCTTTAAACTTACCTACTCTGGTGGTATTCCGAGAATATTTCTTAAAGCAAATGCTGTAGTGAATATAAAAAAGAAAAAAGTTACCATTGAAGTAGCAACTATATCAATGCTGGGCAGGTGGATAACATTGTTAGGTGCTCCTTCTGTAATCAGGTCTTGGTTGATGGACAGGCTGCTTTTGATTCTTCTGTCAGGTATATGAAATGTGTGTCTACTGCTTATGTAATAAATATGCATTTAATGATTTCCATACCTACTAGTGTTGGGAATTTGCATTTGAGATAAAAGACTAGAGGAATGGATGATGCAGAAGTGATGTTCTAAAAATATTTATTTTGGGGGCACCTGGGCGTCTGACCTCGGCTCAGGTCATGATCTTGTGGTCAATGGGTTTGAGCCCCACGGGTTTGAGCCCCACATCAAGCTCTTTGCTGACAGCCAGAGCTGGAGCTTGCCTCAGATTCTGTGTCTCCCTCTGTCTTTCTGCCCCTTCCCCACTTGTGTTCTCCCTCCTCTCCCTCTCTCAAAAATGAATAAATATTAAAAAATTAAAAATATTTATTTTGCATAAGTTTTATATGCACGTGGCTAAAAAATCAAATAATATCAAAGGAATACAGTGAAAAAATGAGTTTCTCTTCCAGTCTCCCTCTCCAGAAATCACCACCACTGCCAGTTTCTTGTGTATCCTTTAAGGTAGGCTAAGCAAAAAGTATGTTTGTATCCCCCTTTTTAAAAACACAAATGATTGCTTATGTGCGTATGGTCCTTTAGAAAGTGCTTCCCTTCCACCCCCTTTTTGGAATGACATCTTTTGTGTCCTGATCCCCAGCACCAGTGTAGGATTTCTAGGGGTTTTTTTCTCCTATTGTTGAGAGGCAGGGAACCAAATTCCATGGCTTTCCATTACTAATTTGATTGTGTGGGATGCATTTCCAGTGGAGTTGTATATTATATAGTCCTTTGTGAAAGACTTCTCTTTATAGGCTAAGTTTATACCAGAGAAATAAAACCAATTTAATTCGGGCCATTTATTTAGAAAACTAGTAAAGAAAAAACTATCACTTCAGATTGGTTTAACATGTTATCTTGGTATTGCTTAAGCCCTTTTTATGCTTGCTTAAAGACTTACTCATTTTGATTATTTTGATTATTATTGACAGCAGGGCCAAATAAATTACTTCACGAGTCTGGTAGGTAGCACAGGCCTAGTTAGGAAGAGCTGGGATGCCCAAGAACAGATGGTCCGTGACGGTGGTCACACTTTCGACCTTGGGTTATGATTTGTGTTTTCTATTTTTTCTCTTATTATACTGGTTCTTAATCTTTGGTCTCAGGACCCTTTTATATCCTTAAAAATTACTGAGGTTTATGTGGGTTATAACTTTTGATATTTACTGTATAAGAAATTTAAACAGCAATTTTTTAAATGTTTATTAATTAATTTGAAAATAATGGTGCACACTACATGTTATAGAAAAAACTGTATTTTCCAAAACAAAAATTTAATGATGAGTATTGTTTTACAGTTTGTGGAAATCTTTTTAATGTTTGGCTTGACAGAAGACAGCTGGATTCTATGTGTTTTTGCATTCAGTCTGCTGAGAATGTTGCTTTGGTTGAAATATATGGAAAACATCCCATCTCATACCAAATATGTAGTTGGAAAAGGGAAAAGCCTTTTTTAAGAGCCTTTTAGGATAATTGTGGATACTCTTCTTTGATATTACACCAAAACTCAGCAATATTAATTTCTTAAAGGTGAGTTGCCGTGGAGATTCAGAAACCATGATTGTACTTTGTTTGGCTCCAGTCTATTGGCTTCTCATACACTTTGAAAGAATCTTTTAACCCATGCATGATTTTATAACATCATACATTGGTCAATTTGGAAAATATCAGTTTACTGAGTTAGGCATATCTTCCAACTATTGACACAAAAATCATGTTCATTAACACTACCACGGATCTTATCCAAAAAGGCTTTTTAAAAGTAAGAGAAAGCTATCAGGCTCACTGTGGCAGATACAAGTTTTCCAAAATCCTAATTATCATTTGAAATCCCCCAATTTTATCATTGGCAACAAATACTGTCAGTTATTTTCCTTGAAGTGACAGGCTCACTTGTTATTTTTGAAAAAATATTTGTCCTTTATCCAGGTCTGAATAACCATATAGTTTGTTTATTAGCTGCTCTTTGAAGTATAGTAAAGTGAAGTAAAGTGAAGCTCTTTGAAGTGAAATAAAAATGGTGTTTTTTGGGAAAAAATAGCTAATTGAGTTTGCAGCTCAAAGCATGATACGTCTGCGTTTGAAACAGCACACTTCTGAATACAGAATTGCTTTGTGAATACTTTCCATTTGGTTATACAGAAGAGTAAAAAGACAAGAACTCAAGGGTGAAGATTTAATAAAAATAATAATTTTTACTCTTTCATCAACACGTTCTTCAATAAAATTGACTGTTTTACTATGTGCACATATGACGCGGTATATATGGTGCTAAGGTGGCATTTAGTTTTACCCTACCATTGCGTTTACACCGTTAGTGCAAATATAAGCACAGTGAAAAAGGCACATGTCTTGGCTGTTAAATTGTTCTGAGACCAATTGTGTTTTTTTAAATGTTTTTATTTATTTTTGAGGAGGGGCGGGGTAACAGAGGATCTGAAGTGGGCTCCACGCTGACAGCAGAGAGCCCGATGTGGGCTCAAACTCACAAACTGCAAGATCATGACCTGAGCTGAAGTCAGAAGCTTAACTGCTCAACCGACTGAACCACCCAGGCACCCTGAGACCAGTTCGAATATGTGCGTGTGTGTGTGTGTGTGTGTGTGTGCGTGTGTGTGTGTGTGTGCGTGTGTGTGTCTCTCTCTCAGAGAGGTGGTTTCCTATACGTACAACCAAGCAATTCTTGGGCACCAGCAGGGTATCCAAGAATTCAAGTCAATTCTGACACTATTGATCCAGAGATAGCATCAGGTTAAGGGCTCAATCCCATAAGACTGCCCCCTGGCCCCCTACTTCAGGCACCAATCACAAGTCCCAGGCTGTTACCTGTGCTTCTGACCAACTAGCTGCAGATGGAGGTTGCAATGACTCCCTCCCACTCAGAATGCTAATCACAAGTCCAGCTTGTACCTATACTTCTAACTGGCTGGCAGTAAATCAGACATTCCCACGAGGTTTTACTAATTTGCTAGAGAGGCTCGCAGAACTGAGGGAAACATTTATTTTTACCAGTTTATTAAAGGATATAGCGAAGGAGATCAATCAACAGCCAGGTAAAGAGAGACATCGGGCAAGGGATGGGAAGAGGGCAGAGAGGGCACGGGATTTCCATGCCCTCTACAGGCGTGCGACTCTTCCAGCATTTCTATATGTTCACCAACCTAGAAACTCTCTGGACCCAGTCCTTTGGGTTTTTATGGAGGCTTTGTTATGTAGTCATGATTGACTAAGTCTTTGGCTATTGGCTGATTAAACCTTCAGCCCCTCTCCCCCTTCCTGGAGGTGGGGGTGGGGCCAAAAGTTCTTCCCTGCCCTTTTGTAGACTCCCAAAGTCACCTTAAATAACATAACAAAAGAAAGATAGTTTGGTTGGTCAACCTTATCACCAGAAATTATAAGGGTTTTAGGAGCTGTGAGGCAGGAACTGTGGACAGAGATCAAAATATAATACTGGGCATTTACCCCCAAAATACAAAAACACTAATTTATGGGGCTCCTGGGTGGCTCAGTCTGGCTCTGAACTGCCAGCTAGCTCGGAGCCTGAAGCCTGCTTCAGGTTCTGTGTCTCCCTCTCTGTCGCTGCCCTGCTTGTGCTCTCTTTCTCAAAAATAAATAAACATTAAAAAAAAACCACATTAATTCAAATTGGGTTTTTTTTTCCCCTGAGGGAGAGCATAGGGGAAGGGCACAAGAAGGAGGGGAGAGAACCTTAAGCAGACTCCACCCTCAGCACAGCACTGCCCTACCTGGGGCTTGATCTCATGACTGAGATCATGACCTGAGCCAAAATCAAGAGTCACACGAGGGGCGCCTGGGTGGCTCAGTCGGTTGGGTATCCGACTTCAGCTCAGGTCATGATCTCACAGTCCGGGAGTTCCAGCCCCGCGTCGGGCTCTGTGCTGACAGCTCAGAACCTGGAGTCTGCTTCAGATTCTGTGTCTCCCTCTCCCTCTGCCCCTAACCCACTCACATTCTGTCTCTGTCTCTCTCAAAAATAAACATTAAAAAAATTTTAAAACAAAAAAAGAGTCTCAAGTTTAGCCATCTCAGCCACCCAGGCACCCCCCAGAAACACTAATTCAGAGAAATACATGCATTCCTATGTTTATTGCAGCATTATGTACAATAGCCAAGATATGGAAGTCGCCCAAGTGTCCATCCATAGATAAATGGATAAAGAAGATGTGGTATATACACACAATGGAATATTATCCAGCCGTAAAAGAGAATGAAATCTTACCATTTACAACAACATGAGGAGAGCTAGAGAATATAATGCTAAGTGAAATAAGTCAACCAGAGAAAGACAAATACCAAATGATTGCACTCATGTGAACTTTAAGAAACAAAACAAATGAACAAAGAAAAAAAAAAAAAGAGAGACAAACCAAGAAACAGACTCTTAATTGTAGAGAACAAACTGATGGTTAACGGGGGGGGGGGGGGGGGGGCGGATGGAACAGGTGACAGGGATCACTTACTGTGATGCTGTGATGAGCACTCAGTATAGAATTGTTGAATCACTATATTGTACACCTGAAACTAATATAACACTGTATGTTAACTATAATGGTCATCCCCCATTTGGATGGCCAAATATATACTTCTTGTAAATCACAGTATCACAGTTATCACAGTTATCAAATAGTTTTGATCTCATGGATCCCTTGAAAAAGTCACAGGGGTCCTAGGGTTCCACGGTTCACTTTGAGAACTACTGCTATAAGCTATTTGAGGGTTAAACTAATTATTCAGATGTCCTTCAGTTTCTGCTCCAGGATTTTACACAGAGCAGGTGCTTAAAGAATATTTGTTTAGTGAATGTGATATGACATTTAAACAGGACAAAACTTGGTGAGTAAAATAATGTAGGTAGTCTTGAATAAGCAGCTTTTCCACAGTTGTTGAGGATAAGATGGTCAAATGAAGTATTGATGATAATATATTTAGTAAATACAAATTATGAAATAAAGAACTAAATATGAGGTGATATTAAAATCAGGATTAACCTGGTTTCAGAGAAGCACAGGGAACGGACACACGCATCCAAGTACCTACGGAGCCAACAATTCCAGCCTTGTTAGGCTTCTGTTAAGGAGTCCTCTAGTTTTTGGGTCCTTAAATTTGTAGTGGTCTAAGAAAGGATCCTCAAGTCCATGGATTTGATCTGAAGAGCAAACATGTCATTTAAATTTCAATGGGTCACTGCTTGATCTAGTAAAATCTTTTCAAAAACGGTTACAGAAGGTGAATGTTAAAAACAAGTCACTTTTTATAAAGAATAGTAAATAAAAGTCTTGTGTTCGTATAAACTGCAGATCCAGGTAGGTAGTTAATAATTGAGTCATTTTCCCCCTTTAAGGGAGCCTGTCTGATGAATACTCTATTGTGATCATGGACTATTGTTTTCTCCTTTTGTTTGGGGCAGAGAATTGGGTTCTAAAAACAGCACGATATATCCTTTTCTTTTAGTGTAGAAGGAAGCCTCAATCCATCTTGCTACTTTGATAATTTCAGTTTGCTACATAAATAGTACTCCTTTTGTTATCTGGTGATTTGTTTGTAACAGTCTATTTTTGGTTTAGGGCTAGGTTGTAGGAATGGGTGGTGACATTGAAGGTGGAAATGGGGAAGAACAGTACTAGTTCTTCTTAAACCTTGCAGGTCTTTCCCTACCCACCCCCCATCCTTACTTTTTAAAACCTTTGACTTTTATCTCAAGTAGAGATTGTAAGAGATAAGCGAAGGCATTTCTAACAATCATAATAGTACACTTTTTGGTTTCACGTTAAAAGTTACTGGATTTACTTTAAGGAGTTTCTTTAAAGATCTTGTGAATTTACCTTCTGTCCTTGAAAGTTCTTGATTCAAATTATAGTGGAGACTATGAAAAACTTGGGTAGGATAGGCCATTACCTAAACTTTTGTCATTATCATAGCTATGTAACAAATGTGAGAGGATGTAGCTAATACAGGGGTTGTGTTACTATGTGAGCCACTTCTGTGGCGCTTTTTGTGGTAGATGTCATGTCCTGGTTAGAATCCATTTTAGGGGCACCTGAGTGGCTCAGTCAGTTGGGCGGCCGACTTAGGCTCAGGTCATGATCTCACAGCTCATGAGTTCGGGCCCCCATCGGGCTCTGTGCTGACAGCTCTGAGCCTGGATCCTGCTTCGGATTCTGTGTCTCCCTCTCTCTCTGCCCCTTCCCTGCTAACGCTCTGTCTCTGTCTCTCTCGCTCTCTCAAAAATTAAACATTAAAAAGATTAAAAAAAAAAAAGAATCCATTTTAAATCCACCAAGATGGAAAATACGAGTTCAGAAATTAATCTTGTTTTTACATCTTTAAAGTCTACTGTTTTCAAACCGACTAAAGGAAGAAGTCTGCTTTCAAATGGGGTTGCAAGTGGAAATGTAAAATGAGGCCATACCCCAAATAATTTATATATTACATGGGACAGATTTAATTTTGAGCTATGTGCAAGGTACAGATTAGAATGTTTGCTGCAGATACTTTATGGAATATAGATTTCAAGTTTTTATTTGCTTGTACAAATACACATGAAACCCACTTTCAGAACCTCTGCTTTAAAATTGCCCAATTTTAATGTCCTCACTTATAAAAGATACGTTTCTCTCTTTTATCCTCTAGTATCATATTCCATTTAAGTAGTTTGAAGAGATCGGGGTTAAATACTGCTTTGGCGTGACTTCTGTATCTGCTGCTTTAAAAGAATTTTGAAATACTTCAGGCATAAAGAAGGATATAGAACAATATAATGAATACAATGTACCTACTACCCAGCTTAAGAAATAAAGTATCATAGGTATTATTGAAGCCTCCTGGACACTCAATCCTTCATCCTAGACCCCGTCCTTCCCATCTTCGACCATTATTCTGAATTTGGTGTTTATCATTCTCCCGCATTTTAAAAACCTTTATGTGTTGTATCCATGGAAAAGACATAATATTTATATGTTTTCAAATTTTACACAAGGAATTTTTATTGATCGATGTAGTTATAGTGTGCTCATTTAACATGCTGTAAATATTTGATTTAATGGAGTTGTGAAAGTAATATGTGATCTTTGTAGAGAATTTTGAAAATAAAGTACAAAAATGTAAATATTTGTAGCCCTGCCATCCAGAGATGCCACAGTTAATATTTGGGTGTGTTTTGTTTTGTTTTTCCCCTTCCTAATTAAGTTTATGTATTTTTTGTTACCTTTTAATATATAAGTAATACAGTTTTATTGATTACACAGAATTGCAAAACAGCCACATAAAGGCTGTATGTAACTCCATTTTAGTTGCTTCTTTGCTGGAAATAGAAAATGAATGAGCATTAGATATTAGACATATACCTGGTAAATTTACTGTTTATACCAAATATTGTGGCATATTTTTTAGTATAGAAACACTGTATAAAGGCATCTGGGAGCACCTGGGTGGCTCAGTTGTTAAGCGTCTGACTCTTCATTTCTGCTCAGGTCATGATCTCACGGTTCATGGGTTCTAGCCCCACCTCAGGCTCTCCACTGATAGTGCAGAGCCTGCTTGGGATTCTCATTCTCTCTCTCTCTCTCTCTCTCTCTCTCTCTCTCTCTCTCTCTCTCTCTCCCTCTCTCTCTCTCTCTCTCTCTCTCTGCCCCTCCCCTGCTCACTCTGTCTCTGTGAGCATATTTTAAACTTACATGAGAGATTTTTATACTGAGCAAATTTACTGGATAAGTGATGCTTATCTTTATTTTTTTTTTTCAACGTTTATTTATTTTTTGGGACAGAGAGAGACAGAGCATGAACGGGGGAGGGTAAGAGAGAGAGGGAGACACAGAATCGGAAACAGGCTCCAGGCTCTGAGCCATCAGCCCAGAGCCTGACGAGGGGCTCGAACTCACGGACCGCGAGATTGTGACCTGGCTGAAGTCGGACGCTTAACCGACTGCGCCACCCAGGCGCCCCAGTGATGCTTATCTTTAAACATAAGTACTGTTTTGGTTTTAATCATTTTTTATTTTAAAAAATGAAAAAGATGAAATACTTGGTTATACATATAACAAAATAAGGACAAAATCTATATGAGGAAAATTATAAAACTGATGAAAGAAATCAAAGAAGAACTAAATAAATAGAGATAGATTCCGTGTTCATGGATAGGAAGACTCAATATTGTCAGGATGTCATAACTTGATCCCACAGGTCCTGTCCCCATGCTTTAATAAAAACACCTTTTGATCTATAGATTCAGTGCAATTCCAGTCAAAGTCCTAGCAAGTTATTTTATGGATACTGACAAACTGATTCTAAAGTTTATATGGAGAGGCAAAAGACCCCAAAAAAGTAACATAATATTGAAGCAGAAGAACAAAGTTGGAAGACTGATACTACTTGACTGACTGTAAAGTAAAAAGTAATCAAGGCAGTGTGGTATTGAAGGAATAGACAGACAAATCAATGGAACAGAATAGACAGCCCAGAAATAGATCCCCATATATATAGTCAACTGATCTTTGACAGAGGAGCAAAGGCATTACAATGGAGCAAAGAGAACCTCTTCAACAAATGGTGCTAGAACAATTGGATATCCACATGCCAAAAAATGAATCTAAAAAAAAAAAAAGAATCTAAACACAGACGTTACACCCTTCCCTAAAATTAACTCAAAGTGGATCATAGTCCTAAATGTTTTAAAATATAAAACTACAAAAATCCTGGAAGATGACATAGAATCTAGATGATCAGGGTGCCTGGGTGGGTCAGTCGGTTAAGTGTCTGCCTTCAGCTCAGGTCATGATCTCGCGGTTTGTGGGTTCAAGCCCCACGTGGGGTTCTGTGCTGACAGCTCAGAGCCTGGAGCCTGCTTCGGATTTGTGTCTCCCTCGTTGTCTCCCCCTCCCTCACTCATGCTCGCTCTCTCGCTCTCTCTCTCTCTCAAAAATGAGTAAACATTTAAAAAATTAAAAAAAGAAAATCTAGATGATCAAGGGTATGGTGGTGACTTTTTAGGGACAACACCAAAGGCAAGATCTGTGAAAGAAAGAATTGATAACTGGTACATCCATACAATGGAATATTCAGCACTCAAAAGAAATGACCATCAAGCCATGAAAAGACGTGGAAGAACCTTAAATGCATATTACCAAGTGGAAGAAGCCAATCTGGAAAGATTACATGCTGTATGATTCTAACTATATGAGATTTTAGAAAAGGCAAAACTATGAAGAAAAGAAAAAGATCAGTGGTGGAGATAGGGAGAATGAATGGGCAGAACACAGAAGACTTTTAGCGTAGTGAAAATACTCTGTATCATATAATGATGGATATGTCATTTGTCTAAACCCATACAACATCAAGAGTAAACACTGAGTAAAAAAAACCAAACCTTTTTTAGGTAGGCTCCACGCCCAACACTTGAACTCAGCACCCCAAGATTTAGAGTTGCATGCTGTACTGACTGAGCCAGCCAGGTGTCCCAAAAAAAAGTCTTAAAGAAAAAGCGCCTACAATGTGTATTTCTGTACAGTTTAAACCAGAATACTATGTAACTTGATTTCACTGTGGAATGCACTGATTACTGAACTGTATTGGAACTTCTTTTGGCCTCAGTGCCTCTGTTTGAACTCTTGTGCACTTTTTAGTTGAACTTTATTAGCAGTGTTGGGAAAGCTGTAACAAGCAACATCATCTCTTCATGAGATGAAGCTGTCCCACCCCCGGTTTCTTCAGTCTTTCTTACCACCATACACTCCATACACTCAAATGTATTTAGCACTGTATAACTATTATAAACTATAAGCTATGTATACATTTTACATATAAACCATATTTTAAGAATATATATTATATATAAACTATGAAAATAAATATCACATATATGTTACTATTCAGCATATGTAACTCTAGGCTATGGTGATTTAGGATTAGAGGAACTCCTGGCTCTGCCTGAAAGTTCCTGTCCCCCACCTTTACCCTGATTTCTTATGGGAACATTGATTTTTGACATATAGTTAAAAAACTAATATACTTCATTTTTTAGAGCAGTTTTAGTAGAAAAATGGAGCTGAAGGTATAGTAAGTTCCTGTATACTCCCTCGCCACCCCATCCTTCTATTAACATCTTGCTTTAGTGTGGTAAATTTCTTACCGTTGATGAACCAATATTAACGAAAGGCCATAGTTTACATTAGGATTCACTACATTGTACAGCCTGAGGGTTTGACAAGTGTATTATGATGTGTCATCCATTATGGTATCATACAGAATGGTTTCAGTGCCCCCAAATCCCCTGTGGTCCTTCCTTCCCTTTTTCCCAACCCTAATCTTTTTTACTGTTTCCCTAGTTTTGCCTTTTACAGAATGTCATATCGTTGGAATTATTACAGTATGTAGCATTTTCAGATTGGCTTCTTTCACTTAGCATTGTGCCCTTCAGGTTCCTCCATGTTGTTTCATGGCTTGATAGCTCATTTCTTTTTACTGCTGAATAACATCCCATTTTCTGGGTGGACCACAATTTGTTTATTAATTCACCTATTGAAGGATATCCTGGTTTGGCAGTTATGAATAAAGCTACTGTAAACATTAATGTGCCAGTGTTTGCGTATACATAAGATTTCAACTTATTTAGCTAAATACCAACAAGTGTAATTGTTAGATCATATAGTAAGAGTATGGTTTAGTTTTGTAATAAACTGTCAAACTGTCTTCCAGAGTTACTGCCATATGTATTTTAGGTTGTTCATGTTTTGTGAAAAACACATTACTCAGATATGTAGAAGAATGTTTGTTCTGTGATAGGATAATGCCCTTATAAGCAGGTGAGGTCTCTAGGGCCGTCTGTCCCTCCATCACACCAGCTCGTGGTACTTTGTTCTTGTCTGCTTTTTGTTTTTTGTTCTTACCCTCTTTGCCTTGCTTTACCATCTCTGCGTTAGCCCGGGAAATCAGAACTACACTTGTTAGAATAGCACACAAATTTAAAGGCAAAGTAAGTCAAAACTAAAATCCTTTCCCAGGCTCTCTTGGCTATATTATGGGTGACTGAGATTACAGCATTCAGTAAAGGTGTTGTTACATTATCAGTTTCACTTTACATAATCTTCAAAGATGAAGCAGTGTGTTAATAAACCTGCTTTCCTTTGCAATTTGTTACTAAGGAAACTGTATAAAATGTTTTAAGACTATGATAGCACAAGAGTTTTGGTGTTTTCCTACATTTCTCTAGGAAAGCCTTTCAGCTTCTGTTACAGTTCTCAGAGAAGGCTTACCCTTTGGTTAAAGCTAGTTTTATACTATGCATGATTCTGTTTGTACATTTGTACACACCCCCAAATGAAGAATTAATAGATCAAAAAATTATATTCTCCCAATAAGTGAAGAGCAAGGACTGAATCACAGTTTATTTGGGGTATGTATCCATTTCGCCTGGGACAGCCTCCCTGATATAGTCCACGGTGGACCCCATGATGCAGAATCTGTTTTTTGCTCCCTTAGTTTCTGCATACTAGTTTGATGTGCCCAAGCCCACTTCTCCAGCGCCCCCAAGTGGTTATGTGTGCTTTGCATGCAGGTGTCTAGTGACGGGAGAACTTCTGTTTTCTGACAACTCACTGTCTTCACACCCCTGTTAGATAAACGATCTGTTAACCAGAATTCTGCCCTTCCTACCCTAACTTCTGGCCTGTTTTTTCTTATTGGGGCCATACACCCCATTTATAATTCCTCTTCCTTATGGCAGCCCTTTAATATTTGGGAAGTCATTTTCCTAAAGCCCTTTCTTCTCTAGACTTAGACATCTCTATTTTTTTTCAACTGTTTCTTAAAATATTGGATTTTTCTGCATCTTTAAAAAGTAGAGTGCCCACTTGTTGGGATGAACACTGGGTGTTACATGTAAGTGATGAACCACTAAATTCTACTCCTGAAACCAACACTATACTGTATGTTAACTAACATGTGGTCAGGCTGATGCAGAAACCACCTTTGATTATCCACATTTATATGTGTTACTTGTCCTATGCTCATTTCCATACTAAGTTTAGTGTGAACCAAACCCTTGAATCTTTTTTTAAGTAAGTTTGTTTGTTTGTTTTGAGAGAGAGAGAGCCCCAAGCAGGCTCCATGCTGTCTGTGCAGAGCCCAACACAGGGCTCAATCTCACAAACTGTGAAATCATGCCTGAGCCAAGATTGAGTTGGACACTTAACCACAACCACCCAGGTGCCCCAGCACCCCAGAACTTTTTTTGTGTATGATAATGATACAAGTCTTTATCATCCTATGTTTTCCTGCAATGATTTTTTTTAGACCAAAGTTCAGAACGGTATGTTTATCCCTCTTAAAATACCTCCAATGAGATTTTATTATTATTTCTTTTTAAGGTATCTATTTTTTTTTGTTTTTTATTTTATATTTGAGAGAGAGAGAGTGCACGAGCAGGAGAGAGGCAGAGAGATGGAGACAGAATCTGAAGCAGGCTCCAGGCTCTGAGCTCAGCACAGTGCCCCACGTGGGACTCGAACCTACCAACCGTGAGATCATGACCTGAGCCGAAGTCGGACGCTTAACCAAATGAGCCACCCAGGAGCCCCTTGTTTATTATTTTTAGGCTGTTGAGAGTCTATGGAATTCGATTTTACCCTTCAAGGGTGGACTTCACTATCTCTTGCATCACTAGACTTGCTACTTGACCTTCCTACTTGACCAACGTACCTTTTCTGACATTTTAGTCTCAAACTGTCCTGTTGCTGCCTTGTTTCCACTTCTTTATCTCAGTGGCAGATTCCAGTTTCCATTACTTTGATGGATATGTATGGCTAAACATGACCCTCAGACAGTAGAAAAACACAGTTGCAAAGCCACTAAGTTGTGTCTTGAATCATGTTGAATAGCAAGAACCTTTATGCTTCTTTTTCCTTTTTGGACATTTATACATTTTTATTTTGCAGTGTTCTTTTGGTATTTTGGAGCCAATGGGTCTATCTTTTCCACTTTCTGTAAACTATTCTGTATGTATTTAAAAAGATAACGGCTCAGGGACTATGTCTGTCATGACTAGCAGATAAAATGACCCTGGGGCCAGTCTGTAAGGCAGAGGCCTTAACAGGAAACTAATCCTTGGGGGCAGCTTCCCAACTGCACAATGGAAGACTTGCATTAATCAGGGAGTTTCCACTTGTGCTCTGTGGAGTCCTAAGGAGCCTCAGAAGGCCTTGCAGGAGATGAGGAGGATGAGTGTGTATAGCTGTCTGTTTCCCAGCTCCTTCAATAGGAGAAGTTCTACCGTTATCCTGTGTTTTCAGGTTCCACGTAGGATTCTGCTTAAAGAATTCCCACAGAACCTCATGCAGCTTTGACAGTCTAGATTGTGTCTTTGTGACTTCATGAGCTTGGAGGCCATCCTCAGATTTTTCCTTTGGTAAAGGGGAGAGAGAGACTTATTACCGTGTTTGTCTTTTCTTTCCTAGACCTAGAAATCTCCACCCCCACCCCCATTATAAAAGTAATTACATACTTATTATTTTAAAGGGAAAAATTATATAAAAGAAATAGTCTTCATAATTCCATTCTGCACAGAAACATTCTTAATAGTTTCAGTATATCTTTGTAGATTAATTTGTTTGCTCATAACCATATCTATACTTTTTTTTTTAGTGAGACCACACTCATTCTAGTGGATTTTTATCATCTATTTTTTTTTTTAATTTCACACATATATTGTGGACATTTTCTATGTCAGGACAAATTCGTCTGCCTCACACTTTATTAATACTTCGGTAGTATTCCTCCTATACTAGGTTGGAGTGAATATTCCTTGTTGTATAACACATGGAATCAGTTCTAAAGTATAACCCTAGTTGTACTTACATATTGCTACTGGCATAGTAATTTTTTTTAAGTAGTCTACTCTTTATTTACTCTTTTTTGGGGTTGTGATATTTGTTGCTTTTTTTTTTTTCCCCCAGTTGGTTCTCTTTCCTCTGGTCTGGTTACCGATCAAGACCTCAGAAATATTATCCCAATTAAGCTACACATGTAGATAGTCCTTTTCTTTTAGGCAATAGCTCTAATTTAATGTCGCCTTTAATAGTTGCAAGTCTGTTCTTAAGAACAAAGTCTTGGCAGTCAGAATTGTACTTGACACTTTTATTCCAGTATATTACTGCTGGTGAGAAAGGCAGTTGACTTGTTTTGACCTTAGTGAGCTTAGTTCTAAGAGATTAGGAAGGTGGGTGACAAGCAGCTTTTAGTGGTTTGACAGCCAGCTGCAGGATGTCTATTGTGGCCAAGGCCAAGTGGCTGCTCATAAATGTATATGGTAAATTACATTTGATGGTCCCTTTTCCCCTTCTGTTTTTTAGAATTTTATCAAAGATCACATTGGGAAATGTAGTGAAAAAAATTTTATTCTTACAGGATGATTATTCTTCGTACAGTGCTCTATAATTCTTCAAAGACTTATTCTAAATGGATGCAACATTTGATAGTCATGGAAAAAATTGTTTTGTTTGTTTTGAATAGAGAATATAGTATAAGTGTTATTTACAGAGCTTTTGTTCCTTTAGAAACTTAGGGTAGCATTCCCCCTCCTCCCATCAGCTTAGGGATATCTTGGACAGGTTAAACAAATTCTAAAATGGAAATGTTATTCCTAGTTTTAAGTGAAGTCGTTTAAATTATATATTCAACCACTTTCTAAATTTCATTTATTTCAGTCCTGAAACATATGTGCTTTTTTACTTTTCTCTAACTTCCTTTTCTAATCTAGGATTCTAAGATGATTTTTTCCTTCTTACTACTGTTTGTAACTTTGATTATATGCAATCCTAAATTTAATTTTGTAAGTAATTCAAGATACAGTTTATTTTAATGGATGGATTACTCACAAAGTAAATGTGGGGATTTTTATTTCTGAATGGGTAGTATTCAAAATTTGGATGTCTTGACACTTTTTGAAATGTTTAAGGGTAGAAACTGTTACTTACTATCGTATGCCATTCGGAAAGATGGTTTTATTTGTTATTGTTTACATCACAAAATCTCAGTACTATTTATCTGTGTCTTAAAATGTATTTCATGTATTCTTGTCCAAGTAATTTAGGAAATTCAAATTTCTCAATTTTTTCAGCAAATGAATTTGAGTGATTACTGTGAGCTTTGAATAGTTTCTGAACAGCACTGAGTAAAACAGAAAACTCTTTGCCCTCGTGAGCTTACTTTCTAATGGGCTGAGAAAATATTACATCAGATGGTGATCAGTGCCATGGGGGAAAATAATGTCTGCTTGAGATTCTCTCCATACCTTTCAGAATATTAATGCTCAAGATACCAAGACTGCAAATAGAAACGTGGGTTATTTATAATGGGCATATATATAATGGACTTTTTATTGACTCTTGATTATTGATGTGCAGTTTGAGTGGATTTCTGTATATATAGTCTGATCCCTTTCATACTACTTTCAGTGTCACAGTTGTATTAATAGTTCTTTTTGCTTTTTTAAGGTTTATTTATTTATTTTTGAGAGAGATAGAGAGGGAGAGAGAGAGAATCCCAAGCAAGCTCTGCACTGTCAGCACAGAGCCCGACACAGGGCTCGAACTCAGTGACTGTGAGATCATGACCTGAGCTGAAACCAAGAGTCAGACACTTAACTGACTGAGCCACCCAGGCACCCTGTATTAATAATTCTTAGTGTGGTTCTATTTGTTGTTGCCTAAAATAATACCTTCCATAGTGCTTTACAGTTAAAAAAAAATTCATATTTCAATTTTTAAGGTGTCTGTAGCATAATAGTTAAGGTTGAACCATATGAAATTGATTTGACTGTTTTGGATCTATAGAAAGCAATTTCATTTTTTCTAATACTTAAACAAAATGAGATGTGAGCACGTTTTGTACACTGTAAAGCTGTGTGCATATTGTCCAGATTTGAATTTTGTTTCTGCTGCTCCCTGTTTGCTCTAGAACAATTAACTTGACCTTCTTGTATCTTACGTCATTGAGGATAATAATGAACAATACCTCATAGAGTTGAGGATTACATGAGATTATATATGTAAAAGTCTTAGGAAAGCATCCAGCATATAGTTATAAGGACTCAATAAATGTTAGCTATTACTGCCCTATGAGGTGGGCATTATCATTCTCAGTTTTGCAGATGATAAAACAGAAGCTTGTGGAAATTTTACGATTTTTTCCCCCCAAGGTTATGTGACTAGAAATCAAAACCAAGCATTTCTGACTCCAGGTTCTGGTGTCTTTCTGTTTACACTAGGGCAGCTTTTAGGGAAAGAAAGAAAAGAGAATGAAGAAAGAATACTTACATAGTAATTTATAGAGCACATTCTCGAATCTCTCCGGTGGTTACTTTAACTTATTTATGTATATTTATACGTATGTATGTATGTATATATATATATAGTTTTTGTTGTGTACATATTATATATATAATTTATATATATATTAACTTATGTATATATACATAAACATAGTTTTTGTTGTTTATATGTTATATATGTATTTATATATGTTGTGTATATATATATAGAGAGAGAGAGTTTTGTGTTAACTTACTTATGTATGTATGTGTGTGTGTGTGTGTATGTATGTGCATAGTTTTTGTTGATTGTTTATCTCCCTCTGGTAGGATGCAAAATCCAAGAAGGCAGGGATTTGTTTTGGTCATTGCTGTCTCCTCTGTCTGCATCAGTGCTTAACATAGTAGGTAATAATCATGTATGTGTTGAATGAATGAAATGTATGGAATCTTGGCAAGTCGTTATCTCAATTCTTCTTTCACTGTATTGTTGACTTCTCCCTTCATTTGGCTACCCTGACACTACTGTCTTCTGATTCTCATTTTTTCTTCTAACCCTCTCATTCTTCTTTGTAGGTTACTGTTTTTTCCTCCTGTATATACCTTTTGATTATTCCCCAAGTTTCCTTGCTTCTTTTTTTGTCCAGCTTTACATATTTACAACTATTACATGCATTTCCTGGTCAGTTTTATTCATGCTGTCTGCTTTCTTTGCCATCTCGTTGTTGATGAATCCCGAACTTAGACCTGTATCACAGCTCCAGCTGTGGGTGTCTGTTCAGAGAGCTCATGTGAATAGTGTCATGAACTGTCTTCCTCTGCAATTCTGTTCTCCTTGCCTCGGTTAATGAGCCACTCACTAAACCTGCCAGAAATGTGGGCATCACACTGGACTTACTTTGCTCTCACTCTTCACATCCAGTTGTTGACTAGGTCCTTTCCATTTTCACCACCTAAATAGTTAAGACATGCTTTGCCTCCCCATTCATTGTCTTAGCTCAGGTGCCTGTGAGTGCTTCCTCACGGACCATTGAATTAGTTTACCTGACTGGCTTGACTGTCTCCTAGCCTCAGTTCACCCAAACCATTCTTTAACCATCCAGTATTACTTATTTTAAATTAGTAAGACAATGCATACACCATCCGAAAATTGTGTACAATTTATGGAAAATACAGCAGATACTGGGGTTTTGGTTATTAGCTCTTGACTGCTCTGCACATACTTGCTTTCCAATGATTGGTCTGGTCTCCATTTTTACATGTTTTTTATTTCCATGTTTCCATAATCTATATAAATAATAGGGACTTTCATACCATTTAAAATTTGATTTTAAAACAATTTTTATAAAATGATACAATCATCACAAACATAAAAATAATGTGCACAATTCTCCATTTTCCTCAAAATTTGTAATCAGTTTTGTTCTCTTTCCATCTGCCAAAAGTGAGAGTGGGTAGTTAGCTAAATCATTTAATCTGGGTGAAGAAAAACATGAAATCAGTTGTCCACCCTGGTGCTCACAGCAGACATTGCTTCAAAAGACGGAGCTTTGGAAACGGTGCATTTACTCCTGCGGCTGGGAAGCGTGCTGTCAGGCCTCTTGGCTTTAGGGGCCAGTCCTCAAAGTAGCTGTATCCTTTCAGGCAGGGCTGGTGGGGGCATCAGGAGGCATTGTAGTGGGTGACTGCAGGTGCAGTTTTGAAAAAGTATATGCATGCATATTTGTAATTTTTTAAAGTGTATATATTTTTCAGAGAGAGAAAGAAAGAGAGAGAATGAGTGGGGGAAGGGCAGAGAGAACGGGACAGAGCATCCGAAGGGGGCTCTGTGCTGACAGCAGAGAGCCTGGTGTGGGGCTCAAACTCACGAACCAAGAGATCATGACCTGAGCTGAAGTCCCATGCTTAACTGACTGAGCCACCCAAGCGCTCCCAACATGCATATTTACAATACAAATTTATTATGATACAAATTCACTGCACCCTGAGTAAAAGCCACATTTTGGCTTGAAGATATAGACATAGTAGTGTGGGATTAGCAGTTAAGGAGCCCAAGCCAATAATAGATTGTACTCCAGGACAAAGGGTAGGTCTCTGATGGAACGAAAGGAGCACTTGATTGGAAGGCAAGAGATGTGGGTTTGAATTTTGGTTTTGCCACCAACTAGAGATGTGACTTTGAGTAATTCATTTAACTTTTCTGGGTCTCAACTAAATCTGTAAAATGAGAAAAATCAGACTAGATGGTCTTCAAGGTCTTAAGTATTTTTAAGTTTGCCTCTGGTTAAAGGAAAGCTCTGTGGGCAGTTGAGTGTGACTAGCTATCAAGGTAGAGGGATATGAGGGTTCCCGGGTGGCTGTCAGTTAAGCGTCTGACTCTTTATTTGGGCTCAGGTCGTGATTCCAGGGTTGTGGGATCGAAACCCGCATTGGGCTCTAGGCTGATCTTGGAGCCTGCTTAAGATTCTCTTTCTCTCCCTTTCTCTCTGCCCCTCTCCCACTTGCACGCTCTCTCAAAAAAAATAAATAAATAAAAAAGGATAGAAGGATATAGTCAATGGGAGTCAAAGTGAATAGTTACAGATTTTTTTAAAGTTTATTTATTTATTTTGAGAGAGCATGAGCGTGTGGGGGGCAAAAAGGGGGGAGAGTCGGGGGGGGGGAGAGAGAATCCCAAGCAGCTTCTGCACTGCCAGCATGGAGCCCGATATGAGGCTTGAACCCACAAACCATTAGATCATGACCAGAGCCAAAATCCAGAGTCGGACACTCAGCCAACTGAGCCACCCAGGCACCCCAGTGGTTACAGCTTCTTTAACCAACCTTCATCTGGATGGTAAGAAAAGAGATGAGGCAGGAGACATGTTTTTTTCATCATAAGCTTTTCGATGTTAAAAAATCGAATAGGAGGGAGAAGCTTATGATGAAAAAACATGTCTCCTGCCGCATCTCTTTTCTTCCCATCCCCAGCCTTACCATCTAAAGACCATGTTTAAAAACTATTTCACTGGGGCACTTGGGTGACTCAGTCAGTTAAGTGACTGACTTCAGCTCAGGTCATGATCTCACCATTTGTGAGTTTGAGCCCTGCATCAGGCTCTCTTCTGTCAGCACACAGCCCACTTCATATCATCTGTTTCCACCCCCCCCCCACCTTACCCCACTCGTGCATGCTGTCTCTCTCTCTCAAAAATAAATATTTTAAAAAAACATTTCACTATTTCTGTTTACAAAACTTTTTTTTAACATTTATTTATTTTTGAGAGAGCGCATGAGCGAGGGATGGGCAGAGAGAAAAGGGGACAGAGGATCTGAAGTGGGCTCTGTACTGACAGCCCGATGTGGGGCTTGAACTCATGAACCATGAGATCATGACCTGAGCCCAAGTGGGACGCCCAACCGGCTGAGGCACCCAGGTGCCCCCACTATTTCTATTTATAGCTTCTCCTGGAGTCACTTTCATAAGGCTTATTAATATGTATAAACTTCTGTTCCTTAGTCATCAACTTTAGACAATATCTTGTAGATTTTTTGATATGAAAAATAAGAATTAACTCAATTTTACTGCCTCTTTCTCCATCTCCCATTAGTTGATATTTATATTATTTTTAGACTCTGATTAGTTATCTTTAAACTTTTAAGAGATAAGTTTTTATTTTTTGATCCGTCAACTTTCAATATGGTCTCAACTTGTCATTTTGTAAAATGGTGTGAGTACTCCTCCACTCACTTCCCTCTTTCTATATTCTACCTTCTGGGAGCCATACCTCCATTTTTCATTGTCAAGGTTAGTATTTTCATTCTGTCCTCCATCCACTGCCAGGTACGTGCTTACTTTTATGTCTCGGTTGCTGTTTTTACTGCATTAACTTTCCATGCCTGCTATGATAGCAAGTCCAGAATTATAACTGTGTGGTGAAACAGTTTCATGTCCTCTAGAAACTAAGGACATAATCAGGTATATGCGAAGACTTAGCTCAGCAAATCACTTGTCTACTTATTTATTGAACAGATATTTATTGAATATCAGAATTGTCATCACAGTGCTGTTTATAATAGTGAAAACTTGGAAACAACCTAAATCATTGACTTTAGGGAATTAGTAAAATAACTAGTGTACAGTTTTACAGGGGAATGCTCTGTAAATGTTAAAAAATGGTCTGAAAATGTTAATAACATGAACAATTTTATTATGTATTAAATTTTAAAATATTTATGAAACGGTATGTGCACTTGGGACGCCTGGCTGGCTCAGTCGGTGGAGTGTGCCACCCTCAATCTCAGGGTCGTGAGTTCAAACCCCACGTTGAGTGTAGAGATTACTTAAAAATAAAATCTTAAGTAAAATAGGATATGCACTGTAGCCACACTTTTGTTTTTAAAAGGAAGAAAACAAAAGCAACCATATAAGAAGCTTCGCCGCCGCAGGGGGAAGAGGGATGCTAGAAGCATAGGCCAAATTGGTAACTTGGTAACGTGGCCATCTCAGGTTGTAGTGATTCCTGTTTCTTTTTTGTTTCTCTCACCTGTGTTTCTCAATTGCCCAAACAGTTGCTTCTATAACAATACATTTTTTTAACTAAAAATAAAAAGTTAAGAGCTGCCAGCCATAGTTTTTCTTGGACTGCTGTTGCTAAAATAATCTAGGAGTACGTGATAAGAGTTCAGTGAATATTTGTAAAACGAGTGCGAGAATGACTGACTTGCAGGTCCCTACATCTGTAGTACTGACATTTCTTCCTTCATGATTTTCTCCAGAGACCAGCGTTAGCGTAGTTACCTCAAGAGAAAAATGATGCGTTGAACGGTCCGCCAGAATCTAAGAGACCGCTTTAACTGAATGTCGGCTGTGTAAAGGCAGATCCAGCAGGACTGAGGCCCAGCACAGAGGCAGCCAGGCAACAATGCTATATTTCACAGAAAGCAGGATCTGAAATAAAAGTGTCCTTTGTGCTTGTCTGAGATGGAGGGATGGGACTTCTGGCAATTTAAGTTGTTTCTCCTTAATGGAAATTGAGGCAGTCTCTGATTCTTGCTCTCACATGACAACCGCTAATTTGATTTTTGGTGATTTGGGGAGCAGCTGTGGACAAATGATTTTTCTGCAAAAAAGGGCCAGCTGCTTTCTGACCGTTAGCAAATGCCTGGGCATACTCAACTCCCTATCCACCGTGTTTCTAATCCGGGGATAGCTTCAGCAACTCACCTGCTTTTTATTGATATTCGTGGCTGTTAATAAGCATCCGAATAGTTGCACATGCATTTTCTAATCCTTCTTATCATTGTCATCAGCATTCAGTTAGGTACCTTTTTCATTCAGGGCACCGTGATTGACACAGGGTTGTGAGCTGTGAGATGTTTTACAATGTGGATAGACTACTGTTCTCTGACAGGCGGGTCAGCATTAGCTTTATTTTTAGCAGATTAAATTGCAGTATAAAGAAAGAATCTGGAGTGAAGGCAGCCGAGAGCTGTGTTCCTTTGGTCCTCTGACTTTTTGTGAGTCCTCTATCTGGATGTTCATGGATGCCCCCTTAAAGTTCTTTAACAATGCTGTATAATGCCTGTGATTAGAAGCAAGTCATTTCAAAACTTAAAAATAGAATGTAGAGCTGCACTCTTCAGTGTGGTAGCCACAGCCACATGTGGTTTTGAAGTTAAAAATCAATTAAAACTAAATACAATTTTAATTTTAATGCCTTAGTCATAGTTGTCACATTTTCACGTGGTCAATAGCCACACGTGGTTAGCGGCTTCTGTTTTGGACAGTGCAAATTCAGAACATTTCCGTAGCAGAAATTTCTGTTGGATGGTGCTCATCTAGATCCTGTAGAAGAGTTCATGTATTTTAAAGCATTGGGTGAAGTAGATTCACCCCATTCTTCTTTTCTGTGGAAGGATGTTTGCTTCAGTTGAAGAATTTTAAGCAATCTGAAATTCTCTGTGCTTTCTTTACATTTTTCTTTGGTTGTGGCACCCTCTAGTGTTTCAGCTTTGGTGTAAATGCATGATCATGAAATAATCTGTGATTTGAGTCCAAGAATGTTGAAATATTTTGGAAAATTCTGTGTATATATGCATTTTTATAGGGAGGACGTCTGTAGCTTTCACATATCCTCAGAAGGGTTCATAATCCAAAAAAGGTCAAGAACTACTTCTGGGTAGAGGTCCTTATAAGCCCCAAACTTTTTTTTTTTTCCTAAGATTTTATTTTTAAGTAATCTCCACACCCAGTGTGGGACTCCAACCCACATCCCCGAGATCAAGAGTCACATGTTCCACTGACAGCCAGCCAGGTGCCCCTGGCCAAAAC